>NC_059439.1:38252160-38604660 GCF_021028975.2 Sphaerodactylus townsendi
GGCAGGGGCTCAGATGGGCTTTAGCGGCAGCAGGACAATTCCACGGAGGATAGGGCTATTAGCCACGAGGGCGGAGCAGGGCCTTCCACGTTCCCAGGCTGAATGCTCCCTAGGGCCACGTGTTGGGAAACCAACTGCAGGCAAGTGCCACGGTCAGAAAGCCTGGCTCCTTTCCCCAGGAAACCTGATCTCTGTCGTCCGGAGATCAGTTGCAATTCCAAGTCTCTGGGCACCACCTGGAGTTTGGCAACCCCATCAGCCTCTCTCATCCCAGAGGCACCCCCCCCCCTTTGAGTATGAGAAATGTTTCCTTTGTGGCCACTGTGGCTAGAAGACACAGGCAGCCACGTCTTCATTTGATCCCTCCCCAAAAACACTTGTTACGCCAGCAATAATCACAAAATCCAGTGGCAGTGAGTTCCAGGGATACCTCAGGACCTATTTCCTCCTGCTGGCCGCCAAGCCTCTGGCTGTGGGGGGTGGGGTGACAGGGAAGAGCCCAGATGTATCCCGAAAAAGCTGATGATCTCCCTCGCCCAGCGCCACGCCCCCTCTTCTTACGGGCCACGCTCTGTGCCACATTCTTTCCCCGCCACTGCCGGCCCTGTGATCTCTTCTCTAAGCCGCTGGCATCATGGGCTAAAGATACTCGCAGTTGTACAACGCACATGACTGCCTCTCAGGGCCTGCTGTGGACCGAGGCCAAGAGCTCGCGGCTGCAAACGTTTCTCGCCAGGATACTTCGGCCGAGAGCCGGCTCACCCCGGTTCATACAGACGGGGCCTTTGGTCACACAACCTTGGGCAAACCAGGGCCTCTCCATCCTCTTCCTCACTGATAACAGGGGAATATTAACAGCTCGCAGATGGGCTCGCTCACTCAGCTGGTACAGAAAGGAGCACAAAAAGGAGTCCGGGTGGAGTTGCCAACTCCAGGAAGGGAATTTGTGGGGGACTTGGGGGGTGGGACCTCAGCATGCTATAATGCTAGACAGTCCATCCTCCAAAGTAGCCATTTTCTCCAGAGGAGGAAGAACATAAGAACTAGCCTGCTGTATCAGACCAGAGTCCATCTAGTCCAGCACTCTGCTGTTCGCAATGGCCCACCAGGTGCCTTTGGGAGCTCACCTGCAGGAGGTGAAAGCAAGGGCTTTCTGCTACTGCTGCTCCTGAGCACCTGGTCTGCTAAGGCATTTGCAATCTCAGATTAAGGAGGATCAAGATGGGTAGCCAGAGATCGACTTCTCCTCCATCAATCTGTCCAAGCCCTTTTTAAAGCTATCCAGGTGAGTGGCCATCACCCCCTCCTGTGGCAGCATATTCCAAACACCAACCACACGTTGTGTGAAGAAGTGTTTCCTTTTATTAGTCCTAATTCTTCCCCCCAGCATTTTCAATGGATGCCCCCTGGTTCTAGTATTGTGAGAAAGAGAGAAAAATTTCTCTCTGTCAACATTTTCTACATTTTGGATTTATATCCCCCCCTTTCTCTCCTGTAAGGAGACTCAAAGGGGCTTACAATCTCCTTTCCCTTCCCCCCCTCACAACAAACACCCTGCAAGGTGGGTGGGGCTGAGAGAGCTCCGAAGAACTGTGACTAGCCCATGGTCACCCAGCTGGCGTGTGTTGGAGTGCACAAGCTAATCTAGTTCCCCAGATAAGCCTCCACAGCTCAAGCAGCAGAGCGGGGAATTAAACCTGGTTCTCCAGATGAGAGTGCACCTGCTCTTAACCTCTACGCCACTGCTGCTCCTGGCCACGGCACACTGGTCTGTGTGGTCAAGGCGTCAATCTTGGAGATTTCCAGATCTCACTTGGAGGTAGAACCCTACTTGGAGACCTGTAGATTGGCAACCTTAAATTGCACCCTCTAAACAGAGGTTTCCTGTTCCCTTCCCAAAGCTCGCAGCGTGGAGCTTTTGAAAAAAACAGAGCACGGTGTTCACTCTTCTTCAGACCCCATTACCTGCCGCAGGTGTTAGGTACCGAGGGGCCGTCCCTGCCGCAGTCATGGTTCCGTTGGCCTCCTGAGACCCGTACAAGGGCTTGGGGGCAGCGGGGGCAGTAGCGAAACTCTTCTGGGGCTTGCAGGCCACCGGAGCGGAAACCAAGATACCGGGAGACCCCGAAACGCCCACCTGCTTTGGGGGAAGCCAGGTGGGCCCGGACATCGTGGGAGCAGCTAGAAAAATTAAAAAGGGAGGTTCCAGTCAGCCAGAAACAGAAAGGATTCTAGCATTTGGGACTTCTGGGCCCTATTCACACAAAGAAGAAGAAGAAGGAGAGAGTTTGGATTCATATCCCACCTTTCTCTCCTGTGAGGACTCAAGGTGGCTGACAAGCTCCTTTCTCTTCCTCTCCCCACAAGAGACACCTTGTGAGACAGGTGGGGCTGAGAGAGTCCTGAGAGAACCGTGACTGGCCCAAGGTCACCCAGCAGGAACGTAGGCGTGCAGAAACACACGTAAGAACATAAGAACTAGCCTGCTGGATCAGACCAGAGTCCATCTAGTCCAGCACTCTGCTACTCGCAGTGGCCCACCAGGTGCCTTTGGGAGCTCACCTGCAGGAGGTGAAAGCAATGGCCTTCTGCGGCTGTTGCTCCCGAGCACCTGGACTGTTAAGGCATTTGCAATCTCAGATCAAGGAGGATCAAGATTGGGAGCCATAGATCGACTTCTCCTCCATAAATCTGTCTAAGCCCTTTTTAAAGCTATCCAGGTTAGTGGCCATCACCACCTCCTGTGGCAGCAGATTCCAAACACCAATCACACGTTGCGTGAAGAAGTGTTTCCTTTTATTAGTCCTAATTCTTCCCCCCAGCATTTTCAGTCTATGCCCCCTGGTTCTAGTATTGGGGGAAAGAGAGAAAAATTTCTCTCTGTCAACATTTTCTACCCCATGCATAATTTTATAGACTTCAATCACATCCCCCCCTCAGCCGTCTCCTCTCCAAACTAAAGAGTCCCAAACGCTGCAGCCTCTCCTCATAAGGAAGGTGCTCCCGTCCCTCAATCATCCTCATTGCCCTTCTCTGCACTTTTTCTATCTCCTCGATATCCTTTTTGAGATGTGGCGACCAGAACTGAACACAGTACTCCAAGTGCGGTCACACCACGGCTTTATATAAGGGCATGACAATCCTTGCAGTTTTATTATCAACTCCTTTCCTAATTATCCACAGCATAGAGTTTGCCTTTTTCACAGGTGCCATGCATTGAGTTGACATTCCCATGGAACTATCAACTAAGACGCCCAAATCAACTAAGACACCCACACCTGGTTCACCAGATAAGCCCCCACCACTCAGGTGGAGGAGTGGGGAATCAAACCAGATCTCCAGATTAGAATCCACCTGCTCTTAACGACGACACCATGCCTGCTCCCAAGAAGGAAAGGAAGGAGGGCCCTATAAGCTGAAGAGCCTTCCATTTATTTACCTGAAAACATTTGTTAGCATTTCTGATTACACTGGGAGGACTCAGTAAATAAAACAGAATAAAACCACTAATTTAAAATCAATAATTCAAAACTGCTAGGAGCAGATGAATGAGAAGTTGGCCGGCTACCTATCCCCTACACCGCCCTGAGCCCTTTGGGGGAGGGCGGCTTAAAAGTCGAATAAATAAATAAATAAATAAATAAAAAATACACATGCATTAGTGAACTGCTAACGGTGGCTTTATAAACCATTCTTCACTCAAAAGGTTGGGGAAATTCCAGTTTTGTTTTGTTTGCATGTTTGGGCCTCTCAAAAACACTTAAAGGCTGGACATTTTCTAGTGGTAACCTTACATTAGGCACCCAAAGAGTCAAATAAACGAACATCACAAATGAATTGTCTACTGCATGGCTAGAATCAATCGGCTGTTGTGGGTTTTCCAAGTTGTGTGCCACGGTCTGGGTCATTTTTGTTCCTAATATTTCCCCCCCACATAAAGGCAAAAAGTTAGAAGCAAGAAGAAGAAGAAGAGTTTGGATTTATATCCCCCTTTTCTCTCCTGCAGGAGACTCAAAGGGGCTGACAATCTCCTTGCCCTTCCCCACTCACAACAAACACCCTGTGAGGTAGGTGGGGCTGAGAGAGTTCCAAGAAGCTGTGACTAGCCCAAGGTCACCCAGCTGGCGTGTGTGGGAGTGCACAGGCTAATCTGAATTCCCCAAATAAGCCTCCACAGCTCAGGCGGCAGAGCTGGGAATCAAACCCCGTTCCTCCAGATTAGATACACGAGCTCTTAACCCCCTACGCCACTGCTGCTCCAAGAACTACGCTACACAGCTCAGGAAAACCACCAACAGCCAATACCAGAAAATTTCACCTCTCAGAGCTGTATGTGGCAGCCTCGTGTATCAACAGACAGCTGTGAGTTCTACACTTAACTGCAGTGTTTAAATATATATACATCCTATTTGGTTTAGAACCACCCCAAAGCAAAAACCTACAGCAAATTCAGTGGGTTCTCAGGCAAAACACCTGGGGGATGTCGGAGGAATCAAAAGGTTTGCAATAAGAGTGAAGCTTAGAAGTCACTGCTGCTACTACTACTTACTACTACTGCTACTAAGTAGTGTAGATTTGTCTACACATGATTTTGTTATTGTGTGTTCTGTTTTCAAGATGTTCTCTTTCGTGTAATGACGAAATGAATTAACGTTGACTAGGGAAAGTCTTCAGAAATTTGCTATACAGATGTATTTAAAAAAAACAGTTAATGGTCAGCAACTGGTTGGTTAGTGGGAGACATGGGATGCTGGACTGGTTGGGCCACTGGGCTGACCCCGCAGGGCTCTTCTGGCTTTCTGGAGGGGTATAAGTACAGAGCCCCCCAGCCCAGCCCTACAAGGGGCTTTGAGCCGCACTGCGCCCCCAGCCTCCTGCCATGTTTGGGCTGCATCTGGGCCCCCAAGCAAGACCATACCTGGCCCCACGGGGGGAGGTGCGTTGCGGAATCCCTTTGCTTCGGTGGGGGGCTCGGTCCGGGGGACCCAAAGAGTTCCGGACCGGGGGAGGAGGGGTCCAGCCCACGGCTCCGAGCCCCCACCCGGCCACACCCACCCCAGCGGTTCCAGCTGTGCAGCCCCAGGGCCGGCCAAAGCGCCCCGGGGCTTGGACCTCTCAGAGTCAGAGGGGCTTCAACACTTCAACCCAGAGGGGCTTCAACCCCGCCCCCCCCCCACGCCACCGAGGCAGCACAGACGGGGCGAGGGCGACCCTGCGCAGAGGCGAGGCGGCCTTGCTTCAAGGGGGGGGGTCCTCCTCGCCTGGCCTCTCCCACCCTACCGGCCCCAGCCCCTGCCCCTGCCCGGCGCGATGATGCCGGCGTCGGGCCACTGCCCCACACGGCTCACCTAATCCCCGGGGTCTCCGGGCCGGCCGAGGGAGCGCCGCTGCCGCCTCCGCCTCCCCGCCGCGGCGCAGGTTCGAGCCCCCCTGAGAGCGGGGCGGCGGCCGGGCCGGGAAAAGACCAGCCTGGAACTTCGCGTCAAACTTTTCTCGGCCCCATCCCAAAAAAAAGAAACTTTTTTTTTAATGGACCCCCCTGGGTGACGTCACCGCATTCCAGAGGGTCACGTGGGCCATGGGAATTCCTGCCACTTCCGGTGGGAGGAGGGCGAGAATGAATGGGGAGGGGGGTGGTCGGAGGGGCGCCGTCCCCACAGCCCTTCCCCCTGCCCGGGGCAGACGCCCCGCCTAGTGGTTAGAGCTGCCTGCGTCGGGCGCTCCGGGTCCCCTGGGAGCAGCAGGGTTGGCAAGAAGAGGGTGCTGGGAGAGGCTGGCCGAGCAGGGGGCATGGGTGTCCGCCAAGCCAGCCGGGGGGAACTCCCGGGGGCAGCAGGGGTCGGAGTGCTGAGCGCCACGTGGGGTGGGGGGGCGGCCCCGGACGCCTGGCTCCCTCCCCCCCCCCCCAACTCGGCGGCCTCGTGGGGCCTGGCCCGGGGCGGGTGTGCCGGGCTGCGTCTGGGTTCGTGCCCGGGCACGCCGGCTGGGTAGCTCGCCTTTGCAGAGAAGCTCCTGACCTGCAGTGGGCGCCCCCCCCCCCACTTCCAGTGGCCCCTCGCCCTTCTCCCACCCGGTGTGGCCCAAAGCGACCCCCGCCTTTTGCCCTCGTTGCCCCCTCACAACAACCCTGCAAGGTCGGTCAGGCTGAGGGGTGCCCGACTCGCCCCCGGTGAACTGCCAGGGCACCAGTGAGGGGGGAAGCCCATTACCCACTCCCCCGCGAGAACAAATACCCCGCCGCCTCCCCCCAGCTCTATTTCTCGATCGCTGCGGGACACAAAAGCGGCTCCTGAGCGCGTGCAAAGGGCTTCTCTCCATTGCGACAGAGTCAGGGGGTGTCGAACCGGGGAGGAGGTGGGGAGGGGCGGACCGAGCTGACAACATCACTGCCCCCCACCCGCGTAGGAAAGAGCGCGCTCAGCAGTGTCGCCTCCCGGGGAGCCAGGGACACCCCCCCCCCCCGCCGGTCGCACCCGGCGAGAGTTCGAACCCGCACCGGTCCAGTTACCGGGCGCGTCTCCAGCTGACGGAGCAGGCCGGGGGTGGGGGCGACTCTGCGCGGTCCGAGCGGACAAGACGGCCAGCCCAGAGTCCGAGGTTGGCTGCCTTTGGATCGGGCCCTTTCCCTCCCCAGGGCTGGCTGGTTGGCCGAGGCGGGCCAGGATCTATTTTGAGAGCTCCTCCCTCCCACCCCGCTGGCAGACTCGGAGAGCCGGACTCTAAATATAATGTGCGCCGCTGGGCCTCGATAAAGGAACACCCCCTCTGCTCCCAGCCCCAACCTTCCCCCCCCCGTGCCCCCTGCTGCCCTGGGGTCCCCTCCTATGTTACCCCCCCCCTCACCCTATGCAATCCTCCACCCCATGAATCTCTCTATTGTGCTTGGAACTGGTAACTCATTTTGCTAGGGGAGGGGGGGGGGTTTGCCGAGTACAGGCTGAGCAATTCCTGGAAACTGATTTATGAGCCCCCCTTCTCCTATCTGCTCAGGAGGATCTGGGGGGGGGGAGGCCCCTCAGTGGCTATAAGGCCATAGAGCCCGCCCACCCTCCAAAGCTGCACGTGAGCTCCCAAAGTGGCCCTGGTGGGCCACTGCGAGTAGCAGAGAGCTGGACTCGATGGACTCTGGTCTGATCCAGCTGGCTTGTTCTTATGTTCTTAAAGCTGTCATGTTCTCCACCAGAGGTCAGCTGCAATTTTGGGAGATCTCCAGGCCCCACCTGGAGGTTGGCAGGGGAGAGAGGGTGAGCACTGGAAAGGCCACACTGGTCTGTCAAAGTTTTCAAAGGGGTCGGTCACTGTGTTGGTCCCCAGCAATACAGCAACACTTTCCAGAGTGGAAATCAAGTTGGTCTTTTAGGTGCTTATAAGAACTAGCCTGCTGGATCAGACCAGAGTCCATTCTAGTCCATCTCTCTGCTACCCGCAGTGGCCCACCAGGTGCCTTTGGGAGCTCACCTGCAGGAGGTGAAAGCAATGGCCTGCTGCTGCTGCTGCTCCCGAGCACCTGGTCTGCTCAGGCCTTTGCAATCTCAGATCAAGGAGGATCAAGATTGGTAGCCATAGATCGACTTCTCCATAAATATCTCCAAGCCCCTTTTAAAGCTATCCAGGTTAGTGGCCATCGCCACCTCCTGTGGCAGCATATTCCAAACACCAACCACGTGTTGCGTGAAGAAGTGTTTCCTTTTATTAGTCCTAATTCTTCCCCCCAGCATTTTCAATGTATGCCCCATGGTTTTAGCAGTGTGAGAAAGAGAGAAAAAATTATCCTGGTAGGGCATGGATTCCCGACCTTTGACCCATTCGGTTGCCCTCTTCTGGACGCCAGCAGTGGCGTAGGAGGTTAAGAGCTCGTGTATCTAATCTGGAGGAACCGGGTTTGATTTTCCACTCGGCCGCCTGAGCGGTGGAGGCTTATCTGGGGAATTCGGATTAGCCTGTGCACTCCCACACACGCCAGCTGGGTGACCTTGGGCTAGTCACAGCTTCTCGGAGCTCTCTCAGCCCCACCTACCTCACAGGGTGTTTGTTGTGAGGGGGGAAGGGCAAGGAGATTGTCAGTCCCTTTGAGTCTCCTGCAGGAGAGAAAGGGGGGATAGAAATCCAAACTCTTCTTCTTGGATTGTGGCGCCCAGAACTGGACCCAGTATTACAGGTGAGCAGAGTAGAGAGGTACAATCACATCCCTCCATCTAGACCACAGGTGTCAAACTCGTGGCCCTCCAGATGTTATGGACTACAGTTCCCATCATTCCCTGCCAGCATCATGCTGGCAGGGGATGATGGGAGCCGTAGTCCATAGCATCTGGAGGGCCGCGAGTTTGACACCTATGATCTAGACACTCCTTTGGACGCGGCCCAGAGTTGCGCTCAGACTTCACGATGACTTCATGTTTTCCACGCCGAAGCCCTGGTGTTCCAAATCGGTTCCGGGGGACGGATCCGAACCCGCCTCTGGCGCTTCTGCCTCAACTCAGTGCCAGAGGACAGGGAAGGCTGCGAGGGGGCGGGGGGGCGGGGGGGGGGAGAAGGAAATGGCCTCATGCGAGCAGGTGCTTCCTTGCCACCCTGCAGACGGTGTCTGCTCAAGAAGTAACAATGTAAGGAAGCTGCAGAGAAAACAACGTCAACCTGGACTCCTGGGTCTTCTTGAGAAGCCGTGGCAGCGTATTAGGGGAGGGGGCATCCCGGGGGTCTTAGTCATCTGGGGTGGACAAAAGGGACCTTCTGGAGAAAGCACCCTATTCTGGTCTGGGGGGAGGGAGAAGGCCAGATGATGGAGAGGACTGGGGGGCGGGGGGTGCAGTCTTCCAGAGTGCCTGGACCATCCTTTTCCTGAGAGGTCTATAAATATACACGTGCCCCTCGCCGGCTTTCCCCCTTTCCCTGTCCATCTGAGCCAAACTTGCAAGGGAAGGAAGGAGGTGAGAGACATCATTTCCTTTCCACTTTGCCCCGATGTTATAAAGGAGCCTCCCAAGCCGGGATCTTGCCGAGGCTGGTTCTCAGAGCGTCGGGACTCCAGGAGGGCCGGGGGGGTCCAGCTGGATCTCTGCCCCCCTGCCCACACCCCACACCTGCTGGCAGGAACCAGGTCATTCAACAGCACAGTCCCTGCAGGTCAGGGGTGAGTGTGTGTTGAGGGGGGGAGCAACAGGGAATGCTTCTCCAGAGGGGAGTCTGGTATTGCCTGGGCTTTTGGGTGTGGGTGGGTTGGGAAATGGGGTTCAAGCCTGTGACCCTGCCAGGCTGAGCAGGAGAGAGCTTTGGAACCAGGGGCTGCCGGGCTGAGCAGGAGAGAGCTTTGGAACCAGGGGCTGCCGGGCTGAGCAGGAGAGAGCTTTGGAACCAGGGGCTGCCGGGCTGAGCAGGAGGAGAGCTTTGGGAACTCCAGGGCTGCCGGGGTGAGCAGGAGAGAGCTTCGTCTCAGGGGCTGCCGGGCTGAGCAGGAGAGAGCTTTGGAACCAGGGGCTGCCGGGCTGAGCAGGAGAGAGCTTTGGAACCAGGGGCTGCCGGGCTGAGCAGGAGAGAGCTTTGGAACCAGGGGCTGCCGGGCTGAGCAGGAGAGAGCTTTCGAGTGGGCCTGGGGCTACAGGAGAGAACCCTGTCCAGGGGCTGCCGGGCTGAGCAGGAGAGAGCTTTGGAACCAGGGGCTGCCGGGCTGAGCAGGAGAGAGCTTTCGAACCAGGGGCTGCCGGGCTGAGCAGGAGAGAGCTTTCGAACCAGGGGCTGCCGGGCTGAGCAGGAGAGAGCTTTGGAACCAGGGGCTGCCGGGCTGAGCAGGAGAGAGCTTTGGAACCAGGGGCTGCCGGGCTGAGCAGGAGAGAGCTTTGGAACCAGGGGCTGCCGGGCTGAGCAGGAGAGAGCTTTGGAACCAGGGGCTGCCGGGCTGAGCAGGAGAGAGCTTTGGAACCAGGGGCTGCCGGGCTGAGCAGGAGAGAGCTTTGGAACCAGGGGCTGCCGGGCTGAGCAGGAGAGAGCTTTTGAACTGGGGGGGGGGCAGCCTGGGTTATCTGGAAGCCCTGAGAAAGAGTCAGGGGGCATCTCCTTCCCGCCCTGACCCCCGGCTCTCCCGCAGGCAGCATGGCCGGCCCAGGCGACCCCAGCTACGTGCGGGAATTCACACGCCACTCCGGAGACGTCCTGCTGAACCTCAACGAGTTGCGGAAGCGCCACGTTCTCACCGACGTCACCTTGCGGGTGGGAGGGCGCCCCCTGCAGGCCCACAAAGCCGTCCTCACCGCCTGCAGGTGAGCGCCTCCCCACCTCCGCGGCACACCTGCCTGGCGAGGTCGTGGCGCTGTGGTGGCCGGAAAGTCAGCAGCCCCACTGGAGCCAGGAGGGAGTGGGAGGGGAACCCCTGGGCCTGGCCATGTGGGAGGGGGAGGAGGGCACAGATTTGGGGAAGGGGCGCATGTGGGAATGGGGGTCAAGGAAGAGGGACTTACTGCGGTCCATCCCAGTTGGAAAAAGTCCTGGCTCAGTGCATGCACATGGTTACATGGGCACAATCTTTTAGCCTTCTCTTGCTTATTAAATCTGCCATGTAACAAGGCAGAAGGCATAACATTAAACCTGGCGAGCATTATGGCTCTCCTTTGAGCAGGGTTTATTAAGCAATACAGGTAGTGTGCCAAGTGGCCCCATTCAAATGGGAGAGAAAAATAGAGGGGAGAGCACGTTTTCTTGGCTTCGGTGATTAGGGGTGAACCAGACGTGCTTCTGCACTCCTACATTCCTGTTGGGTGACCTTGGGCTAGTCACAGTTCTCTCCGAACTCTCTCAGCCCCACCTGTCTCACAAGGTGTTTGTTGCAGGGAGAGGAAGGGAAAGGAGCTTGTCAGCCCCCTTGAGTCTCCTCACAGGAGAGAAAGGGGGGTATAAATCCAAACTTTTCTTTGTCTTCTTCTCTCTCTCTGGCCTGCACCGTGGGGCTGTTGTTGGAACAAAACCACTGTGGAGAGGACTCTGTTCTAAACAACTTTGAACCCCAAGGGGGGGGGAGAAAAGCAGGATTTAAATCAATAAATGCAGACTGGGGGGGACATGGAAATGAGTGGCACTCCAGAATACTCAGTCCTCCCCCCCTCCCCCCGGGGACGTCATCTGGTCTTTCCGGGTTCGCCAACTGTGTCCCTCCCCTTTCCAGCGGCTTCTTCTATTCCATCTTTCTGGGCCACGGAGGCCACGAGGTGAGCGTGCTGACCTTGCCCAGCTCCATTGAGCCAGCTGGATTCAGGGCGCTCCTGGACTTCATGTACACCTCCCGCCTCCTGCTCACCCCGGGCACCGTGCCCGCCGTCCTGGCAGCCGCCTCCTACCTGCAGATGGAGCACGTGGTGGAAAGTTGCCATCGCTTCATCCAAGCCAGGTACGGTTGGGCGGGGGGGGGGGGGAACAGAGCCCCGAGCTCCTTCCACGCCAGCTTGGTGTAGCGGTTAAGAGCAGGTGCACTCCAATCTGGAGAACCAGGTTTGATTCTCCACTCTGCCACTTGAGCTGTGCAGGCTTATCTGGTGAACCAGATTAGCCTGTGCACTCTAACGCATGCCAGCTGGGTGACCTTGGGCTAGTCACTGGAGCTCTCTCAGCCCCACCCACCTCACAGGGTGTTTGTTGTGGAGGGGGGGGGAAGGGAAAGGAGATTGTCAGCCCCTTTGAGTCTCCTTACAGAACAGAAAGGGGGGTATAAATCCAAACTCCTCCTCCTCCTCCTCCTCCTCCTCCTCCTCCTCCTCCTGCACAGCAATGGTCCTCCTCCTGCACAGCAATGGGTGCCCTTCCCCAACAATCACTCATACCCTTGACACACATTCTAGTTGGAAACCCCCTCCCGTTAAATGAGGCATCTCCCTGGAGCCAGGAGCCAGTGGAGTCCGTAATGGGTCAGATCCTGACATTTCCAATTAAGTGGCCCTGGGAGTAGATGGTGTGGAGGCCTCGGAGGGCCTCTGCCAGTCGGAGCAGGCAAGACCAATCTGGGCCTCAGTGGAGGACAGCCTCATCAAGGAGAGGGCCGTGGCTCAGTGATGGACCACCTGTTGGGCATCCAGAAGGTCGCTCCTGGCCTGAGTCCCTGGCAACATCTCCCTTGAAAAGGACCAGGCAGCAAGTGATACAGAAGACATTTTTCTGTCTGAAATCCTGAACAGCAGCTGCCGGTCAGAGTAGGCAAGGCTGACCTGGATGGCCCAAGGGCACCTGGGACTCAGGGGCGGAGCTTCTGCCCGGCCTCCCCAATTAAGGATCAGGTGACCGTGGGTACCTAAGACTCTGGACAGCCGCTGCCGGCCTGTGTTGGCGATACCGGCCACGACTGAGGAAGGCAGGGCCCAATTCTCTAGAAGTCAGCTTCACCTGCTCCTGTGTCCAAACGCCTGGCTTACCTCTTACCACAGAGCCACAGGCTAGAGGTGCTTCGAAGGGCCGTCCTGTGTCCGTGACCCCGGGGAACCCCTGCCGGCCAGAGTTGGGTCACCTGAACCTGGGCTGGGCAGCTTCCGACGTGCCTGTCGATACTGACCATTCCCGTCTTCTTGTGTTCCCACCAGCTACGACCGCCTCCCTTTCCTCTTGGCCCCCCCAGCCCCCAGTTTCTCAGAGGTGGTGGAGTTTCCGAGCCAGGCGCCGGATCCGCGGGCTGGCCCCTGCTTCCCAGCCAAGGCCAAGGAGCCAGTCTCTGCCATGTCCCCGGGCACTGCGGGTCAGTCGCCTCCCGGCCAGCCGGCTTCCCCTCGCGGGTCCAGCAGCTGCGTCCCGAGCCCGGCAACCAAAGCCTGTAACTGGAAGAAGCAGCGCTTCATCGTGCTCAACCAGGCAGGCAGCCAGCGAGACTCCTCTGGGGCTCCCCTGACTCCACACAGGTCAGAAGGCTGGGCTCTGGGGGTGGGCCAGCCCCCCCAGGATCCAGAGAGCAGGGTGGAGGGTTGGGGCTGCCCTCCGCAGGCCGGTATTCAGCTCTGGGTCGTGAGAGGCAAAACGTTCAGAACAGTGGCACGGAGCACGTGCAGAGTGCCTGGGCAGGGCACCCAGTAAGCCAGCCTGGAACTGCAGCCCAAAGACTGTGAGCTGGCACTTCCAGCTCCTTACCCAAAGCTCTGGGGAGGTGGGGCAGCTCGGGGGTTTGCCTGCAGTCTAGTCCCCCATGGAACAAGGGGGGCTGTCTCCTTTCCCCCCTGGCTTGGCCTCAGGGGCAAATCGAAACAGAAGCCGCCTTTGCTGGCACTGAGCTGCACCTGTTGAATTTCTGCCACGGTCTCACCCCTTCCCTCATGTCCCTAGGATGCTTCCATCACAGGCCCATGGCTGCCCGGTCTGTCTCCAGCCGCCCCCCTGGATCTGTTCACATTCTGGAGGGGATGTTTCTGGGGGGCAGGGAAGCCCCTCCTCCGGCACAGGTGAGTTGGGTTGGGGGGGGGGGGAGGCAGGCAGCTGGTGGCAAATATCTTAGGGGGAGGGAGAAATGCCCTGTGAGATCAAAGGGTTAAAAAGAATGCTGTCAATCATGTTATTTTGAAGTTTTAAAGTGTCGATATAGCCGTACACCTCTGCTGGCAGACGGTTGGACTAGATGACCCCAGCGGGACCCTTCCAACTCTGGGATTAATTAAACAAAACATGTCAATAAATGTTTTCTCTCAAGAAAGGAGCTTATTAGAAGTAAACTTTAAGTCCTCTTTTCAATGGCAAACCTCTGCCCTGAAACATACGAAGGGGCATCTTGAAAGAAAGTTCCTTTGGGCATGTACAGAGCGCATCTCTGAATCACTGTGGCCCATTCCTATATGGCAGGGAAGACAGCCTATACATGCGCAGTGCATTTGTGATGCTTGGACAGGCTTATGCACCAAACATTTCAGAACGTTTGAGAAATTCAGTTTCTCAGGGCAGGGAGGGAGCCATTTCTCTCCCCCCCCCCCGGCCCCACCTTTGTCCTCCCTCCTCTTAGGTTCAAGCCCAGATGACAGGTGTGCTTGTTATTTAGGGTACCAGGAGGAAGAGGAGGGAGGAGGGAGTGCTCCCCCTCAACCCCACTCTGAGGAAAAGCCTTACAAATGTCATTTCTGCAACTCTGCTTTCCGCTACAAGGGGAACCTCGCAAGCCACAGGTCCCTGCATACAGGTGAGTGTTGCACACGTACCTGAGAGAGAAGATACTGTAGAGTATGTCAGTGTACTGGTTAAATATGATCTTTAGGGTAAGGTCTCGGGCTCAGAAGGGATCTGAGGCTGTGTCCGAACTCACAACAAGTAAGGCAAAGAGCGGGGCTTTCTTTGTGGTGGCCCCTAGTCTCTGGAATCCCCAGCCCAGAAAGGGTACCCTAACATTCTCCTAAAATCACCTTTCTGGGTGTTCTGTTATGGCTGAAGTTGGGTTGTTGAATGTGGATGGCTGACCCCAGTTAACACCAACCAACAACTGTCCTCCACTCAAATTCCAGGTCAGGTTCAAGGTTTGGGTTTTGACCTTTAAGACCTTGAGTCAGGGGCGTAACGAGGCAAACTGGAGCCCTGGGCAAAACCTGAGTTGGATGCCCGCCCGCCCCCCCCATGGGTGGCCACCCCACCACGACCAAAAAATTTTTTTGCACCAGGTCATTGGTGCCTGCAGGGGGTGCATTTTTAGACATATCGCCACCAGAATTTCAGCGTATCATCAGGAGACTGTCCTTATGCTACCCCCCCAAGTTTGGTGCAGTTTGGTTCAGTGGGGACAAAGTTATGGACCCTCAAAAGGGTAGCCCCCATCTCCTTAGCTCCCATTGGAAACAATGGGGGATGGGGGCACCCCAAAGTTATGGACTCCCTGAACCAAACTCACCAAACATGGGGGGTAGCATAAGGACAGTCTCCTGATGATACGCTGAAATTTTGAGTGTATTTATATGTCTAAAAAAATACACCCCCTGCAGGCCAAAAAACGGAAAACCACTAAAAATACCCCAAAACAAACCTTGCATTTTTGGTGCCCCCCCACAAGGTGATGCCCTGGGCAGCTGCCCACCTTGCCCAATGGGCATTACGCCCATGCCTTGAGCGTATCTTAGAAATTTGGCTGTTTCCGGCTGCACCTTTTGAGGTGTGTACATGGGCTGCTGCTTCTCCCCCTCAGGAGAGAAACCGTACCGCTGCAGGATTTGCGGGGCCCAGTTCAACCGGCCAGCCAACCTCAAGACGCACCTGCGCATCCACTCAGGGGAGAAGCCATTCAAGTGTGAGACCTGTGGCTCCCGGTTTGTGCAGGTGAGAAGGGTTTTGGGAAGGGAGGGAGGTGGCCATGGGCTTACCACTCTACATGCTGGCTAGAGCGCAACAGATGGAAGTTACGGGCCAGTGGCCGTGGGTCTCCAACAGAGGCCGTGTGAGCTGCCGCTTGGATACACCCAATCACACCTTTCACAGGTATTGATTTTGATTGTTTATTTACCTGCAGGCTTAGTGCAGAGGACAGATGTTTAGAAACATGCCCACAGCAATGGCACAACCAGCTGTCCGGGTATCACCCAGATGTCTCTCACAACTCCGGGACAGCCACAAATCTTCAAAAAGCCCGACTGTGTTGCTTTTAACTAAATTTTGTTGGTGGCAGTCAAGTCGTCTATCTTTCAAAGTTTTGCTGAGGCAAACTGAGTGCCTGGCCTTGCCCTCCTCCACAACCTCCCCCCTCTCTCCTCCTCCCAGGTAGCTCACCTGCGGGCCCACGTCTTGATCCACACCGGGGAGAAGCCCTACCCATGCGACACCTGTGGGACTCGCTTCAGGCACCTGCAGACACTGAAGAGCCATGTCCGCATTCACACAGGCGAGAAGCCTTATCAGGTGAGGTGTGGGCAGTTGTGGTACCCTTGCGGTGTGATCCTAAAATGCGATCCTGGGATTCAGCCCCGTTGGAAACTGTTGGATTCTGAGGATGATTCAGATAACTTCTTTTGTAGTCCACCTTTGCAACTGAGAGCTGTGACTCAAGGCGGATTACAAAAGCAATTCCATCAGCAGTAAAGACCTTCAATAAACATGCTATAGGAGCAGCAGTGGCGTAGGAGGTTAAGAGCTCGTGTATCTAATCTGGAGGAACCGGGTTTGATTCCCAGCTCTGCCACCTGAGCTGTGGAGGCTTATCTGGGGAATTCAGATTAGCCTGGGCACTCCCACACACGCCAGCTGGTGACCTTGGGCTAGTCACAGTTCTTCGGAGCTCTCTCAGCCCCACGTACCTCACAGGGTGTTTGTTGTGAGGGGGGGAGGGGAAGGAGATTGTCAGCCCCTTTGAGTCTTCTGCAGGAGAGAAAGGGGGGATATGAATCCAAACTCTTCTTCTTCTTTTTAATAGACCAGAAATGTCAATATCATGTTTTTAAACAACTGAAAACACACACGTCAATAATGGAAAGGAAATGGAGTCGATTGTTGGTCAATTTCATTTTCCGTTTGGGGAAAGGGCAGAAAACCACGGCTGCCATCCCCGATAAAGGAAGTGTTGCCTAGTGGCTGCATCCAGGAATCCGTGGCAGTCTTCGGTGATACTAGCCTGACTGGCCTTACCATTAATTGTCAATGCAGCTAATGTTTCCACCATAGAGATGTGGGGATAGAGCAACACCCTCTATTTCTCCCTAGCAAATCACAGCCCACGGAGGGTTTCAGAGACACGCGTCTAGCCAGAGGGTGTGTTGCTGTATTTTTGGAGCCTGCCTGACCCCAGTCTGTTCTTGGCAGTGTGAGAAATGCAACCTGCGATTTCGCCACAAGAGCCAGCTGCGGCTTCACCTGCGACAGAAGCACGGAGCCGTCACCAACACCAAGATCTGCTACAAAGTGCTCGACGGTCCCCACGCCACCCTCTGCTAAGCGCTTCTCCCCCCCTCACCGCCCCCGCAAATCCATCTCCAGGTTGAGGTGTCAGTGGGGCGGAATTCCACCCAAAGCTTGCGACTCCACTGTTTAGCAATTTGTATCCCGCACCATAGCCACATTTTTAAAAAATCTGTGCAGCCGACTGGATCTCCGACAACCAGCCAGATGCAATTGGGGGGGGGGGGGCACGGGGCCCCACAGACTTCCTAAACAAAACTGGGATATGCTAGATAAGATGCCAGCAGGCCCCACAGAGCCCGTGGGCGACACATTGAGGATCCTTGATGTAATCATTTCAACAGGTTTGGAATGTTTAAATTATAACTTTATTATCACACTACTATAAGCTTCCCCCCCAAAATTGTGTGTTTGTGTGTGTGTGCGTGCATGCCCAGAGAGCATAAGAAAGTAAGAAGTAGCCTGCTGGATCAGACCAGAGTCCATCTAGTCCAGCACTCTGCTACTCGCAGTGGCCCACCAGGTGCCTTTGGGAGCTTACATGCAGGAGGTGAAAGCAAGGGCCTTAATAACATAAGAAAGAGCCTGCTGGATCAGACCAGAGTCCATCTAGTCCAGCACTCTGCTACTCGCAGTGGCCCACCAGGTGCCTTTGGGAGCTTACATGCAGGAGGTGAAAGCAAGGCCATTCCTTTAATAACATAAGAAAGAGCCTGCTGGATCAGACCAGAGCCCATCTAGTCCAGTTTCCTGCTACTCTCGCCAAGAGTGGCTCCACACCCAGGTGCCTTTGGGAGCTCACATGCAGGAGGTGAAAGCAATGGCCTTAAGAACATAAGAAAGAGCCTGCTGGATCAGACCAGAGTCCATCTAGTCCAGCTCTCTGCTACTCGCAGTGGCCCACCAGGTGCCTTTGGGAGCTCACGTGCAGGATGTGAAAGCAATGGCCTTCTGCGGCTGCTGCTCCTGAGCACCTGGTCTGCTCAGGCCTTTGCAACAGCATCTTTCCTCAGAGCACAAAAGGGCTGCCCCACTCTGTGTATCCTCCCCAGCTCTGTGGGCAGAGCCAAGAAGAGATGGCTCTCCCCTGGCAGGCAGCAGGGCGGGCCCAGGAAGCCATTCCTGCCCTCATTCCCTCCATTCCTGTGAGCAGCAGTGGCGTAGGAGGTTAAGAGCTCATGTATCTAATCTGGAGGAACCGGGTTTGATTCCCAGCTCTGCCGCCTGAGCTGTGGAGGCTTCTCCGGGGAATTCAGATTAGCCTGGGCACCTCCCACACATGCCAGCTGGAGTGACCTTGGGCTAGTCACAGTTCTTCTGGAGCTCTCTCAGCCCCACCTACCTGCTTAAGAGGGTGTTTGTTGTGAGGGGGGGGAAGAGCGCAAAGGAGAGATTATCACTGGCCCCTTTGAGTCTCCTGCAGGAGAGAAAGGGGGGATATAAATCCAAACTCCTCTTTCTCTTCTTCCTCTTCTGCAATGCTGGTGGCCAGGAGTGAACCACACACCCCTGGAGGGTGTCAGTGTCCGCCCCCCCCCAGCACTTGCTTGAGCTCTGGCAAGCTCAGAGCACCTGCCCTAGAACATAAGAACTAGCCTGCTGGATCAGACCAGAGTCCATCTAGTCCAGCACTCTGCTACTCGCAGTAGCCCACCAGGTGCCTTTGGGAGCTCACCTGCAGGAGGTGAAAGCAAGAGGCCTTCTGCGGCTGGAAGTGTGCTCCTGAGCGCCTGGACTGTTAAGGACCTTTTGGTAAATCTCTTGTGATCCAAGGAGGATCCAAGTATTGTGGAGCCATAGATCGACTTTCTCCTCCATAAATCTGTCCAAGCCCTTTTTAAAGCCCTAGAAGGCTTGATGCCTTGTAGAATGCCCAACCAGGACGCGTTTGAATGAACTTACTTGCGAGTTTTTCATGCTAACTTACAGGTGCGTAGCCCTCCTGACCTGTGGCGACAGGGAGGGGGAGAGAGCGGTCTTTCCACCTGGGAGGCTGCATTGACCTGGCAGAGCAGTGCCCTGAACGCAGGAGTCTGTTTGAACTCAGACTGCATCTTGGGACTGTGTCTGACTTGGCGGGCAAGGCCGCCTCATGGTCTCCCCCCACCCACGACCTCATGCCTGGCACATACGCAGGAAACAGCATTTGAACATGAACAACAGCACCGCTGGAAGACACCAGTTGTCTTTTGTCTAGTGGCGTAGGAGGTTAAGAGCTCGTGTATCTAATCAGGAGGAACCGGGTTTGATTCCCAGCTCTGCCGCCTGAGCTGTGGAGGCTTCTCTGGGGAATTCGGATTAGCCTGTGCACTCCCACACACGCCAGCTGGGTGACCTTGGGCTGGTCACAGCTTCTTGGAGCTCTCTCAGCCCCACCCACCTCACAGGGTGTTTGTTGTGAGGGGGGAAGGGCAAGGAGATTGTCAGCCCCTTTGAGTCTCCTGCAGGAGAGAAAGGGGGGATATAAATCCAAACTCCTCCTCCTCCTCCTCCTCCTCTTCTTCTTCTGACTCATCCTTCTGTGACCATCTTGGGTGCAACCTCCCTTAGGGGTCCTTACCAGTTTATTGTCCAATGCCCACAAAACGTCAAGATAATGGTCAGCCATCAATGGTCTGACACTCAAGGCCACTGCCTCACCTAGAACGGCAGGAAACATCCTTTGTTCAAGGATTTCCTTTGCCCCAAGACATGTTTTCCCCTATAAAAGCAGGCCTCAGACCCCAGTCAGGTGCTCAGTATTAGCGCTGGTCATCTCAGAGCCTAGTGCTGGCCCATTAGGTCTCTGTCTCCTGAACGTCCACGACAAGACTGGTAAATATAATCTTTGAGGTCCCATCCCTTGTCTCTCTCTATGTCCAGAACTTGTCTTGCAGCTCTAAATTACATCCCAGGAAACCTTGTATGTGTGGGGTTTTACCTGCAGTAATTGAGTGATTGTGAGTGGGATTTCCTTGTATTTCATGTTCTTGTTTTCTCAATAAAAATTTAACCTTTTTACATTTTCGAGTGTACTGTTGAAGGCTTTCTCAGCTGGAATCAACACGCCCTTGAGGGGTTTTCTGGGCTGTGATTGGGTAGCTTTTGCTCCTAACTTTTCTCCTGCATCTGTGGCTAACCCCTTCAGAGGCATGGTGGCGTAAGAAGTGTTTCTCACTGTGCTATGGGGAGAATACTTACTGTGACGTGTCAGGCAGGTGAGGCTGGGGGTGTGAGCAGTGGTGGGATCCAAAAATTTTAGTAACAGGTTCCCATGGTGGTGGGATTCAAACAGTGGCATAGCGCCAACGGGGCTGGGCGGGGCACGACGGGGGCGTGGCCAGGCATTCCAGGGACGGGGCATTAATAATTTCTCTGTTACTGTAAAAAACTCTTACTGTAAAAAACAAAGTTCCTAATTTCCAGCTGGTATCTTTCTGTCCATAATTTAAACTAATTATATAGCAAGTCCCTATCGCTCTGCTGCCAGCAATAGAAACAACTACTTCTCCTCTAATTGACTGCCTTTCAAATACTTAATACTTTCAAGTACTTAATTTTGTTTCTAGAAATCAAAAGAAGGAGACTTTCCTTAAACAAGGAACTTTACCATATTTCTAAAATATGTTTTTAAAACAGCCCAACAGGGAGAATTATCCCGTTTTCTACCTTCGCTAACCAGCCACATAGGAAACAACAGGACTTTGTGATTTTTTGGACCTAATGGAATTTCTAACGGAAAAGCGGACCCAATTAGCAACCCCCTCTCAGCACACACAAATAATTAGTAACCCACTCTCGGGAACTGGTGAGAACCTGCTGGATCCCACCTCTGGGCGTGAGGCTGAAACCAGCAACCATGGCAGGTTTTAGGAGCAGTCGAGGCTTTGGAGGTTCTTGTGGGATACTCTAACCCACAGGTGTCAAACTCGCGGCCCTCCAGATGTTATGGACTACAGTTCCCATCATCCCCTGCCAGCATGATGGTTGCGGGGGGTGATGGGAACTGTAGTCCATAACATCTGGAGGGCCGCGAGTTTGATACCTATGCTCTAACCATTGCACCATGCTGCCCCCATGAATACTATGTCATCCATTTCCCCCTTTGACGCTCTCCAGCAGGAGAATGCTGCCTTTCAGGTGTGTGATAATAGCCCCTGGAAGATGGAAATATTTGGAGCTACACCTGTGTTGCTGCTGCCTGGGACCGAGCACCCACCCACTGGGCCAGCTGCATCTGGACGGTCCGCCCAGGGCAGGCTTCCGGCCTGTCTGAGGCACTTTCGCTGCCAAGGGAGGGCCGGCCAGGCGCACCACCCACAGCGGCTTCCTGCCCAAACAAAAGGTTTCCCTGGGCAGCTGCATCCGGCTGCTGACCCTCCTTGGAGGGGGTTTTGTACTGGGAACTCCAGCCCCCCCCTTCCCTTCCCTTTGGGAGGGGTCAGCCCCCCCCTTCCCTGGCAGCAAGAAAGACTGTAAAAAAAAAACCACTTCAAAGGAAGTCACACATTATTTCAAGGGCCCCGTCCCTTGGCGTCGGGAACATTTGCAGTTCTGTATTTATATCCCATTTTTCTCCCCATAGTACAGTGGTGGCGAACCTAAGGCACGGGTGCCAGAGGTGGCACTCAGAGCCCTCTCTGTGGGCAGGTGTGCACAGAGTTTGTCATGTGATAATAGTGTAGTGGCGTAGGAGGTTAAGAGGTCGTGTATCTAATCTGGAGGAACCGGGTTTGATTCCCAGCTCTGCCGCCTGAGCTGTGGAGGCTTCTCTGGGGAATTCAGATTAGCCTGTGCACTCCCACACACGCCAGCTGGGTGACCTTGGGCTAGTCACAGCTTCTCGGAGCTCTCTCAGCCCCACCCACCTCACAGGGTGTTTGTTGTGAGGGGGGAAGGGAAAGGAGATTGTCAGCCCCTTTGAGTCTCCTACAGGAGAGAAAGGGGGGATAGAAATTCAAACTCCTCCTCCTCCTCTTCTTCCTCTTCTAATTATTTCAGGGAGATTATTAGCATTAAACCTAAGACCTAGTTTTGGGGAAGCAGTGTAGGTAACCCTGTTAAGCGCTGTTAAACCCTACTGATTTTCATGGGAAGAACGAAAGCGTGATCCTTTACCTGGGAGTAAGCTTGGTTGCTGGCAATGGGGCTTGCTTCATCCATTTGAAGTGTTGCACAGTTGCTTCAAAGCAAAGCCACCAACTACCACCAAGCTTACTCCCGAGTAACGCATGCCTCGCAGCCAACCATTTTTTCTAAACTAAAACCTCAGTATTCAGGTTAAATTGCCGTGTTGGCACTTTGCGATAAATAAGTGGGTTTTGGGTTGCAGTTTAGGCACTCGGTCTCGAAAAGGTTCGCCATCACTGCCATAGTAGCTTGGAGAATTGCTCTCCCCACTTTCATTCTCCCACAAGATCAACCCTGCAAGGCAGGCTGAACTGCCAAGTTTCTGAGAGGCCCGGTTCAGGTGTCAGGCCAGGGTCTGTGAGACCAAGGTTCGAATCCCCACTTTGCCAGGGAAGCCTGCAGGCTGGAGGAGGTGGTAAACCACTTTGGCAGAAGTTCTCCTCTCCTTCCGTTCCCCGCAATATAAGAACATAAGAAAGAGCCAGCTGGATCAGACCAGAGTCCATCTAGTCCAGCTCTCTGCTACTCGCAGTGGCCCACCAGGTGCCTTTGGGAGCTCACATGCAGGAGGTGAAAGCAATGGCCTGCTGCTGCTGCTGCTCCTGAGCACCTGGTCTGCTAAGGCATTGGCAATCTCAGATCAAGGAGGATCAAGATTGGTAGCCATAGATCGACTTCTCCTCCATAAATCTGTCCAAGCCCCTTTTAAAGCTATCCAGGTGAGTGGCCATCACCCCCTCCTTTGGCAGCATATTCCAAACACCAACCACGTGTTGCGTGAAGAAGTGTTTCCTTTTATTAGTCCTAATTCTTCCCCCCAGCATTTTCAATGAATGCCCCCTGGTTCTAGTATTGTGAGAAAGAGAGAAAAATGTCTCTCTGTCCACATTTTCTACCCCATGCATAATTTTATAGACTTCAATCATATCCCCCCTCAGCCGCCTCCTCTCCAAACTAAAGAGTCCCAAACGCTGCAGCCTCTCCTCATAAGGAAGGTGCTCCAGTCCCTCAATCATCCTCGTTGCCCTTCTCTGCACTTTTTCTATCTCCTCAATATCCTTTTTGAGATGTGGCGACCAGAACTGAACACAGTACTCCAAGTGCGGTCGCACCACTGCTTTATATAAGGGCATGACAATCTTTGCAGTTTTATTCTCAATTCCTTTCCTAATGATCCCCAGCATAGAGTTTGCCTTTTTCACAGCTGCCATGCATTGAGTTGACATTCCCATGGAACTATCAACAACAACACCCCTGTCAGGAAGGCCAGGCGAAGTGTGTGACCGGCCGAAGGTCACACCGTAAGCTTTCCTGGCAGCGTGGAGATTCGACTCTGGAGTCTAACTATTACACCACGAAATCAGTAATCAGACTGGTGGCCCGTGAGACCTGCGCTGTAACCATTACACAACACTGCCTCCCGACCTAATTTTCCCCCCTGTTCTTCGCGGCTCGCCTTGTCTTGTGCACGGCAGAGCCAGGCCCAGGTGTCTTGAGTAGCAACAGCGAGGCTTGGTGGCCCCCCCCCCCCGTCGGAGCCCGGCGCCCCCGCATCCCCCACGACAGAGGAGACAACCCCAGGGCCGCTTCCAGACCCGCGCGCCTCCTTCCTGGAGCTTCGCCGAGGGTGGAAACAGGTGCCTGAGCAGCCTCCCCCCACCTGCACGGGAGCCCCCCGGCAAGGCGGCTCCCGGGACCCCCCCCCCTCGGGCCCTTGCCTTCCTACAGCAGCGCAAGCGCGGCGCCTTCGCCCAGCCGCTCAGATCCTAGCCCGGAGCTCTAACCATTGCGCAACGCTGCCTCGGTTGCCAGTTCTGCCTTCCGGAGCTCGTGTGGCTGCTGCCCTTGTCGTCGGGACCCGCGAAACAGGAGGTCCGCTCCAGCCGGCGGCTCCAGGGGACACCGGCTCTTGCCCACCCTCCTCCGGCGCACCTGCTGCAGCCCACCCCCCCCCCACCCCCCGAGAGGCCCGGGCGCCCCACTCCCAGGTACCCCCCCCCCCCGGCCTCCTCAGTGCGGCTGCGCCAACCTGACCCCCACGCTTTTGGCCGAGGATGGCAGAGCCACGGGAGGAGGCGGGGCTTCCCGGCGTGTCTGCTCCGCAGGCCCCGCCCCTTTCGAACCTGCCGGCCGGCTGCCCCCCCCCCTATTCCGGGTCGCCGGAGCCCCCGTGCGCCGGGGGGGGGGGGCTGCTGCGCGATAGCACGAGCCAGGCCGCTGTTCTGCCGGGCCCTGGTGGCTGGGGAGGGGGCCGGGAGGGAGGTCAGCAGAGGTCGCGGCTGCGCCTCCCCCCCCCCCCGCTGCTTTGGGCTGCCCGCTTCTGCCCCCCGCCCAGGTTGGGGCAGAGGGGCCGATCGGCCGGGGCCTTTGGGGGCTGCTTGTTTTGCGCACGCATCCTGCGCCCTGCTGGACTTTGCCCTGCCCGGCGCGAGGAGGAGGAGGAGGAGGAGGAGGAGAGACCCCAGGCGGGGGGGAGGGAGGGAGGGAGGGACAGGGCAGGGGTCAGCGGCTTCCTCCAGGCCTTTCCTCTCCCTCTGCTTGCGGGTCCGGACAGCAAACGTCCGGATCGGCCGCCCCAGCCCCGCAGGTGCTTGCCTGGCTGGTTGGTTTGCAGTGGTCACAGAGGAGCTGCGCAGCAGCTGACCAACGCGCAGGTAAGGGGGGGAGGGGAGCCCCTTTTATAATGAAGAGGCCGTGGGGGGTGGGGGCAGATCCTGCGGCTGCCCCTCCCTGGTGGAGCCCCTGCCAGGTGTGCTTCTGTAACATCCACTCTGATGAAGAGCCCTGCTGGGCTGGAAGGCTTGCAGAATGTTCGGTGTCTTTTCACTTGCCCCCAATGAGGCAGAACGTATCTCTGTATTGTCGAAGGCTTTCAGGGCCGGAATCACCGGGGTGTTGTGGGTTTTCCGGGCTGCATGGCCGTGTTCCAGTAGCCTTTTCTCCTGACGTTTGGCCTGCATCTGTGGCTGGCATCATCTTCAGAGGATCTGGTGGTAGGAAAGCAAGTGGAGTGTGTGGGAGAAAGAACTATTTGCATTGGTTAACAAGGGTAAAGGGTGCAATTAGTCAGTGTGATTTGCATGTGTTGAGGGGAATCCACCCATTTTTGCATCTGTAAGTTACAACAAAGTTGCAAGATCAATTAGCGAGGGTGTCTGTATGGTCGCTGCCTGGCCTTTTATGATATAGAAGAAGAAGAAGAGTTTGGATTTATATCCCCCTTCCTCTCCTGCAGGAGACTCAAAGGGGCTGACAATCTCCTTGCCCTTCCCCCCTCACAACAAACACCCTGTGAGGTAGGTGGGGCTGAGAGAGCTCCGAGAAGCTGTGACTAGCCCAAGGTCACCCAGCTGGCATGTGTGGGAGTGTACAGGCTAATCTGAATTCCCCAGAGAAGCCTCCACAGCTCAGGCGTCAGAGCTGGGAATCAAACCCAGTTCCTCCAGATTAGATACACGAGCTCTTAACCTCCTACGCCACTGCTGTACCCGCTTGCTTCAATTATATCCTGGCTTTCTCCCCCACCCGGGGCCTAAAGACGCTTTCATCCACTTTGTCCTCACCGCAGCCGTGTGAGGTAGGTTAGGTTTGAGTCTCTGAATCCTCGCTGGGTGACCTTGAGCCTCCTTGTTCTCAGGGCCGTGGGGGCGATAAAATGGAAGGGAAGAGGCTCCTGTAAACGGCTTAGATTCCCCCTTTGGGAGTTGGGACCCACGACAAACGAATGAATGAGCGCACAGTCTTGTTAAGGACTCATCAATAAAGAAGAGTAAGAAGAAGAGTTGGATGTATATCCCCCCTTTCTCTCCTGTATGGAGACTTAAAGGGGCTGACAATCTCCTTTCCCTCCCCCCCAACAAACACCCTGTGAGGTGGGTGGGGCTGAGAGAGCTCCAAAGAACTGTGACTAGCCCAAGGTCACCCAGTTAAGAACATAAGAACATAAGAACAAGCCAGCTGGATCAGACCAGAGTCCATCTAGTCCAGCACTCTGCTACTCGCAGTGGCCCACCAGGTGCCGTTGGGAGCTCACAGGCAGAATGTGAAAGCAACGGCCTGCTGCTGCTCCGGAGCACCTGGACTGCTCAGGCATTTGCAATCTGAGATCAAGGAGGATCAAGATTGGTAGCCATAGATTGACTTCTCCTCCATCAATCTGTCCAAGCCCTTTTTAAAGCTATCCAGGTTAGTGGCCATCACCCCCTCCTGTGGCAGGATATTCCAAACACCAATAATACATTGTGTGAAGAAGTGTTTAGTTTAGAAGTTGGAGTGCACAAGCTATTCTGGTCCACCAGATAAGCCTCCACAGCTCAAGTGGCAGAGCGGGGAATCAAACCCGGTTCTCCAGATTAGAGTGCACCTGCTCTTAACCACGACACCTCGCTGGCAAGTAGGAGAAAGTTACCAGGAAACCTGGACCCAAATCAAGTTATGTTTTCTCCTCTTCCTTCCTTCCTCCCTCGCCCCCACCCTTTGCAGGATCCATGCCGTGCCAGACCGTGGTCCACCGGGAGCCCCCCGACGGGGGCTGGGGGTGGGTGGTGGTGCTGGCCGCCTTCATCCAGTCAGCCCTGGTCTTTGGGGTGATCCGCTCCTTCGGGGTCTTTTTCGTGGAGTTTGTGGAGTACTTCGATGAGCTGTCCCGACGCATCTCCTGGATCACGTCCATCGGAATAGCCATGCAACAATTTATCAGTGAGTGGGGAGGGGGCCGGCCGGACTCATTCCGGGCAAGGGCCAGAAAATGTGACCAAATGGCCTCTTGTTCTGACCCAGCCCCTGCTGGTTTTCCGGTCATTATTCTGTCTGGTGGCTGCAAAGTCACGGAATATCAATAAATATTCCAACATTTCTAAAAGGTGGGAAAGTCTGTGACAGAAAAGACTCTATTAACAGATAAGAGTGGGTTGTTTTTTTTAAAGACTGGGGGAAGGAAGGAAACCAGAGAGGGGAATTATATGAGAAGAAGGTTGTGGGAGTGAGAGGAAGAAGAAGAAGAAGAGTTTGGGTTTCTATCCCCCCTTTCTCTCCTGCAGGAGACTCAAAGGGGCTGACAATCTCCTTGCCCTTCCCCCCTCACAACAAACACCCTGTGAGGTGGGTGGGGCTGAGAGAGCTCCGAGAAGCTGTGACTAGCCCAAGGTCACCCAGCTGGCGTGTGTGGGAGTGAACAGGCTAATCTGAATTCCCCAGAGAAGCCTCCACAACTCAAGTGGTAGAGCTGGGAATCAAAACCGGTTCCTCCAGATCAGAGTGCACCTGCTTTTAGCCACTGCTCTTAGCCACTATGCCACTGCTGCTCCCTTGAACAGTCACCTTGAACCTGAGGGTTGGGAGAGGGCGGGTGGTGGTGGCTAATTTATTTATTATTTCATTCAGTGTATACCCTGCCTTCCCTCAGCCAAAGCTGAGCTCAGGGTGGCTTCCAACGACCAAGCACAATCGTATATAATAACTCTATAACAATGACATCAAGTCTAATCGGATGTTCAATCGTTCTAATTAAAAACTGTACCGTTTCTGTATTAAACACCGTTGTTTAATGCAGTTTCAATGAGAGGATAGACGTGTAATCTAGCAGATGTGTGGTTACTAGGATGAGCTGGGGCGTTGTGACCTATTTGGTTGAACTTGTGGGTGGGGAAAGGACTAGAGCCGGAAGAACTGAGAAGAGGATTTCCTTCTCTGTTCCTGTTTGTACCTGCAGAAGGTCGCTTTAACTCTGGGAAGCCCCTCCCCCAACATTCTCGTTGGTCTTTAAGAACATAAGAACGAGCCAGCTGGATCAGACCAGAGTCCATCTAGTCCAGCTCTCTGCTACTCGCAGTGGCCCACCAGGTGCCTTTGGGAGCTCACATGCAGGAGGTGAAAGCAATGGCCTTCTGCCAACATTTGCTCCCGAGCACCTGGTCTGCTAAGGCATTTGCAATCTCAGATCAAAGAGGATCAAGATCGGTAGCCATAAATCGACTTCTCTTCCATAAATCTATCCAAGCCCCTTTTAAAGCTATCCAGGTGAGTGGCCATCACCCCCTCCTGTGGCAGCATATTCCAAACACCAATCACACGTTGTGTGAAGAAGTGTTTCCTTTTATTTGTCCTAATTCTTCCCCCCAGCATTTTCAATGGATGCCCCCTGGTTCTAGTATTGTGAGAAAGAGAGAACAATTTCTCTCTGTTGACATTTCCTACCCCATGCATAATTTTATAGACTTCGATCATATCCCCCCTCAGACGTCTCCTCTCCAAACTAAAGAGTCCCAAATGCTGCAGCCTCTCCTCATAAGGAAGGCGCTCTAGTCCCTCAATCATCCTCGTTGCCCTTCTCTGCACTTTTTCTATCTCTTCGATATCCTTTTTGAGATGTGGGGCTGCTGGGCCTAAATGCAGTTGTGCCCCCCACTCTTGCCCCTCTGTCCTCCTGGCCAGTCTACCTGCTATATTTGTTTTGGGCCACGTGGCTAGGTTTTGGGGCCGGCTCCTTTAAGTAATTTTCACATCCCCTTTACAGGTTTGATCTTATCTTTGCTGTTGCGTTTGATGATTTTTGTTGCTGTTTTAGTGTTTGTTGCTGGTTTGGTTTGGGGTTTTGGCTGAGGCTCTGGTTCTCGTCTTTGTTGACTGCCAGAAACCAGCTTGGAAATAGACCCAGAGGATGTGTCGGGTGAGGGTTGGGATCGGGTGCAGCCAAAGGATGACCCCCCTCCCGTTTGCAGGTCCTGTGAGCAGCGCCCTGAGCACGCGCTATGGGGCACGCCCCGTCGTCATGGCCGGCGGGTTCTTCTCGAGCCTGGGCCTCTTCCTGGCGTCCTTTGCCACCCGCCTGATTCACCTGTACCTCTGCATTGGCCTTCTCTCTGGTAGGTTCTCCGTGACATGACAGTCTGGCCACCTGCCCCCGTCGCCCTCTGGATCTCTGGCACCAAACCCCAGTCCTGTTCCATCAGAGGCCTGATTCTGCAACTGGAATGTTTTGCAGCCAGTCCGTTCACTTTAATTTATCATCTTGCTTGACAAGAATAATGCGTTTTGCTCCTGAGTCTTCAAAGAATGAGGAAATGGAGCTGCTTGACTTTCTTGGGCCAAGGGTGGAGAAATGGAAAGAGGGCCGGGTAGAGGTGGGATCCAGCAGGTTCTCACAGGTTCCCGAGAGTAGGTTACTAATTATTTGTGTGCTAAGAGTGGGGTTACTAATGGGTGATTTTGCCCCGTGATTTTGGCCTTAGTTACGCCCCTCCTCTCAGCAGTAGCCCGCAGAACTGGAAGCAGTCTAGCAGGAGGTGCACCGGCGTGTGTGGCAGCCTGCGCCTGCGTGCATTCATTTCCTGCCCAAGGACTGGCGTCCTTGCCACAGCCCTGCCCAGGAATGCCCCGCCCCCAGAATGCCCGGCCACACCCCCGTCGTGCCCGGCCACGCCCCATTGGCGCTACGCCACATTTTGAATCCCACCACCATGGGAACCTGTTACTAAAATATTTGGATCCCACCACTGGGGGGTGGGGGGGCTGCAGAGACTGCCTAGAGTTGCCAACTCCAGTTTGGGAAAGTCCTGGAGGAGTGGAGGGGCTAGGCCTGATATTCACTCGGGGCAGACAATAATCCTTGAGGAAACTGCTAAATAAGGCCAGTGTTCTGCCCGCAGTGATGTCACTTAGGTGGGGTCAGGGTATGGACCATCCTGATTTCATTTCTGGTGTGCCTTTCCTGGCAGGTTTTGGCTGGGCCTTGGTCTTCACCCCCTCTATGGCCTCCATGGCGCGCTATTTCAAGGCTCATCGGACGCTGGCCACGGGTTTGGCCTTAACTGGCGTGGGCCTATCTTCCTTTGCCTTCTCCCCGCTCTTCCAGCTCTTGGTGGACACGTACGCCTGGCGTGGGGCTCTCATGATCGTGGCGGGCATGTCCTTCAACCTGGTGGTTTGCGGCGCCCTCATCCGCCCGCTCACCCTGAAGGAGGACTTGGCCGGCCCGGCCAAAGGGGCAGAGATGGGCCTGAAGAAGTTCTCCGCGCTCTTCGGCCTCCACCTCTTGTCCCACTGGCCTTTCATGAGGTTCGTCCTGGCCATCACCCTCATCAACACGGGATATTTCATCCCCTACGTCCACCTGGTGGCCCGGGCAAGAGAGCTGGGCTTTGACGAGTACCAGGCGGCTTTTCTGATGTCCATCGCTGCCGTGGCCGACCTGTTCGGCCGCCTCTTCTCCGGCTGGCTGGGCAACTCTCAGACGTTCCGCCTGATCCACATTTTGGTGACCTGGACGACTCTAACGGGCATATCCTTGGTCCTGATACCGTGGGGCCACAGTTATCCGCTCCTGGTGGCCATTAGCCTCTGCTACGGTTTCTTCTCTGGGGCCCTCACCCCGGTGGTCTTCTCCATCATTCCCGAGATCGTGGGCATCAAAAACATCTTCAGTTCGATGGGCCTCCTACAGATGATCGAGAGCATTGGGGGGCTGCTGGGAGCCCCTCTTTCAGGTAGGTGGCATTCTGAGTATAGCCCAGGGGTGGCCAACCTGTGGCGCTCCAGATGTTCATGGACTGCAATTCCCATCAGCCCCTGCCAGTATGGCCAATTGTAGTCCATGAACATCTGGAGCGCCATAGGTTGGCCACCCCTGGAGACGTTCTGACGCGGCATTAGCCCGTTTGCTACTGGGGGTGGTGGTGGTGGTCAGGGGAAAGTAGGCACCAGCTGGTGTAACTTTGAAAATGAACGAGAGTGCCTCTGAGCATGTGTAGGGTGTATTTTCTGTCTGTGGAGGATGACTGTTTCCTCCCTGCTAGGTTGCCAGCCTTTAGTTAGGGTTTGAAAATCTGGAATTAGAACTGATCCCCAGACTTCGGAGAGCAGTTTACCTGGAGAAAGTGGCTGTTTGGGAGGGTGGTCTGGACGTAATTATACCTGGCTGAGGTTCTTCCCCTCCCTCCACAGGTGACACCCCTACATTTTCAGAAATCTCCCAACCTGAAATTAACAGCCTTACTACCCACCCTGATTCCAGGTCCGACTCCTCCCCTCCCCTCCAAAATTCAGCCTCAAACCAACTCTTTCGGACTGCAGCAACGGATTCCTTTGTTTCCACACACCCCATTTGGGGGGCGCACATAGAAAGTGGGTGTAGTCGACCCACGCGGTCAGCGTAAGAACGAGACGAGACGCGGAGATAACATCTGGTGGAGATCGCCAGTGACCCGGAGGTCCGTGTTCCTAGCGAGAGTCTCCCGTCTGCCCGGTTCCTGGCACTTATTGTTACTCTATCAGTGTAGGAGGGAGGACTGGGGAGTTCGGGAGGCGGGGAGGTCGAGTCATCAGGTGATGCATGATCTCATCTGGCTACGTGCGGAGAAGAGCGTACGCGTCTGAGCCTAATCCTCACCTGGGGGCAAGACCATTGTCCCTGCGCCCGGTGATTGAGCCAGACAGTTCCGCGACCCGTGACTCATGGGGGGGATGAGGAGTGGGAGTCGCGTCACGACGGCAAGGCCGCGGGTCGTTAAGCGTCCCAGCGTTCTACTCTACGGCACTGCTGGGTCGGCAGTGCACTACTACATCTCCTCCTTTTACATTTTAAGCGGGGGGCGAAGCGTAGAGGCGATTTAAAGGCTTGTCTCCTCCGCCCGTTTAATTCAAGTTGGCCAAGCTGCTTGTGCAACGTGCAGAACTTGGTTGAGGTAGGGGAAATGGGGGGTTTCTTACACGTTACAGGCAATGAACCGCGCGTGAGCGAAACAGATCCGATAACAAGGCGCACAATTAAACCCAATGCAGAGCTGTACAATAGCACTCAACCATCCTCCCGGCAGCCAGCTCCAGAGGGCTGACCACCAAAGGGGGCAAACATCATACTTCAGATTAGATACAACTTCTTGCAGCTCCGGCACTTTCATGTGGATCAGCTGGGAATTATCGGAATGTCAATTGATGGACTTAAAGGGCACAGGCCAACCGGTAATAGTCTTAACGTGGCGAGTCGAGTTTACTAGGGAGGTTGCGAGGGAGGCGAACTCCGCTTGGCGGAAGGCGACGTCGCTCCGTGGGAGAATTCGAAAGGCAGGCGGGCCCGGCGGCGGCGTCGAGCTCGAAATTGGAGCACAGGGTAGGACAACATTGAAGTGGCTGAGGCAGCAAAGAGTTCCGGCAGAAATTCCGAGGCGGGGATGTAGTTAAACGTCCTCTCCCGCGGAGTCCAGAACCAACCCCTGGGGAGCAGGATGTTTCCGAACAGGGGAATGTCCTCCATGTGTGTGCAGTTCCAACTGGCTGAAGGAGAACGACGAATGGGCGAATTGGTTCCCGGTAAAATGCGCCCGGTGATGCGGCGCCAGGTGTTGGACTTCGTGGTGCGCGACGTCTTGGTGACAAGGCGCCAGCGAGGTTTGGGCAGCGGGTCCCCAGTAGAGCTCATAGAATATCTGATGGATGAGGCGACCATGAAGGGAGGCTCAGCGAACTCCGCTAGGAAGTCTCCGGGTGCTTGCAGGCAGGGAGCAGGCAGGAGCTCAGCAGGCTCCCGACTCCTAGAGTACTGGCCCAGGCAGAAGTTAAGGAGCGTTGGCAGCGGCAGCAAACTGCTCCCAGATGTTGATCTGGTAAGCTGCCAGGGCGTGCGCCATGCGGCAGAGCGTAGAGCGAGCAAAGGATGGTGGTCGCTGAGTTGGTGGTGATGATGCAAAGAGAAGGCACAGAGTTCGAGCGTCTCGGGGTGGTGCTTGCTGGCGCGGCGCTGGGAGCCTAGCTGGTGGTATGGCGTCTCCCAGGTCATTGGGTCTTTGGCGTTAGCGTGGCGTTCCTGCTGGGATGGCTGGTAGGATCCTCTAGAGATCGTTCCATCTCGGGATAGGGTTGGTTTCTCCTGAAGCCATTCCATGGGTTGGCCTGTCATGGCGAATCAGTCCACGCGGGGAACCTGTAGGAAGAGGAACTGAAACACCCTTTCCCGGGATTCACGGGGGGCGAGGTCCGTAAGCTCAGTTCTAAGCGGCGGATGGCGGGAGATTGGGATGAGTTGATGTTTAGATTTAATATGGGAAGGAAGAGGCTTGTTTTGCAGCCTGTGAAGGTTGCTGTGCAACCCTCCTGGGGGCGCCTACACTCCTCTTTGGTTGTTTACGACTGGGAGGCAGGAGGTGAAACCCTGGTAAGAATTAGCTTCGAAGCGTCATCAGAATTGATGGCCAGTCCGAGCCTCGAGAGGAGGAACAGAGAGGCGGAGGTCCCACCAGAGTTGTGGGTATGCATGCTTAATCAACCCAACACAAAGGGGCGGGAAGCACCTTTTGGGGATGGGTGCACATCCGGGGAATGAAGTAATCAGGCGATTAGAGGCAAATTCCTCGCACACACAAAGGAGAAAGGAAGAGTTTCTTTGCAAAGGAGTTGCACCGTGACGGTGGCTAATGCAGGAAGCTGGATAGTTACTAAATTTTGTGATGAATTATCTTGGGGAAGTAAGCCGCCCGACCACTCCTTAAGTGAAGCCATTTAAGCCTGGCCTTTAGCATGATGATAGAGTTGCCAGGCTGGGCAGCCATAACCCAAGCGGGTTTGGTATTAAGCGTATAATGGGCGGCCTTTTTTAAACTGGGGCCTGTCCTGACAGTGCTCGGTATCAGGGCCGAACCCCAGATTACTAATCCAGGGAGACCAGTCAACCAATTGGCCCTCCGCCTTTACTGGTCGAAAAACAGAAGGAAAGAGGGGAGGAGGAAACGAGTTTTCCTCACGGAAATCGAAGAAGAAAATAATTTGGAGGGCAAGGTGGGATCAACGACCCGGTGGCAACTTTACCGTCCCAGACCAGGAAGTCGTTTTGACCGACTCATGAGTCCCCTTCCCCAGAATTGACGCTGGATGTCCAAAATGATGGGGGCGGACTGAAAGCTGCGCTCGAGAGTCCCTGGGCTGTTGACCCGTGTGTGACCCGGATCTCCGTCTACGGGGTTGTCTCCCCACCCCCAGATGTGCGGGCAGAAAGCCTCGATGGAAGCCACTGGTCGGGCCACTCGGCTGCTCTGATGGCCCGGTAACATCACAGCGCCGGTGTCCACAGGCCCTTGAACTTACATCCTTCTATGGCCGAGCTCCAGATATGGTGAGGAAGGCTCGATAAGCGTCTCCGCTGCTGACGGTGGTGGCAAACTGCGCCATGTTGGCTGCTGGGGCTCGTAACGCTGTGGGTCCGACAGCCGGGCAGCATGGGGCAAGAAGAATCAGCTTCGAAGCAGCTGGCTCCGGCGGGCAACTCCTGTGGGATGTTTGTCCAGACCTGAAGGTGGATGGTCCTTAGTGCGTGGAATTCGATCGCTCGAGGAGTGATGAGCAGTCCCTGTTCAGCGGCAGAAGGCCTTGGCAACACTAGCCCCACTTGTCCCGGTAGGGATGGGCTAAAATCATACTGGGATTTAGGTATGCAAAAGAACACCGTGGGAACTTTAAAGGAGATGGGCTGGGTGCATGCGGCGAGATGCCACACGAGAGGGTGGTTTGGCAGAGGGCCTTGGCGTTTGGAGTCTGCTAGTACTCTCCTCTTGGTCCCTGGGCTGGGGAGAGCCGGTAGGAGTTTCCCGGCGGGCAGTCGTTTCTACTCCAATGGAAGCCCAGCGCTTCTGGCAGCGCCTGGGCACGGTTTGGTGGCCTTCTCCTCCTGGGGAGGACCCCTCCTCCGCGCTCGGGGTTGTAGAGCCCCGCCGGGTGCCTGCACTCGCCCGGAGTGTCGGTCTGCGCAGTTAAAGCAGTCATCCTGAGACTGTCTCCCGCCGGTGGAGAGTGCTGCCCGGCGGGGAGGCCAGCAGGTGGCGGAGGATCCAATGTCTATGAAGCCTTAAGCATCGGCCAGTTCCAGGATTTTTTGCCTAGGCCCGTGATTGCCCTGCTGACCTCCATGGGCGTTCCTCGCTGCTGAGAGCATGAGGAGCTCGTTTTGAACTCCTGCGCTATCTACCTACCTCTTGGCGCTTCCTGGAGCCTGTTCACAAATTCAGCATAGGGCTCTTGGGGTTTCTACGGATGGAAACTCTGGGTTAGCTGGCGGCATTGGGGACTTTGACAAATGCCTTATGAAGGCACTCCAGAAGCGACCGTAGGGTGGCCTCAGGCAATTTGTCTGATGGTGGGATTGTAGCGTCGAAGCCGTAAAGCTGGCTGGCGGTGTAGAAGCCGCCAGAGGTAGCTGCTCTGTTGAAGCATTGCTGGTGGAACTCCCTTTCCCAGACCACAAATTGTGCAGGGCTCGGGCATCACGAAGGTGGTTTCAGTCATCTGGAACCATTAGGTGGTTCCTTGCGATGGCTTCCAGCATGCCGCCTGCCCCTCTCTCCGTAGGGGCTAGTGACTCCTACGTCCACATTGCTTTCTGCGGGCTTTCGGTAAGGATATTATAGCTCGAAGTGATTTTCGACAACCGAACTATGCCATCCTCCACCGGTATCTGTGAAGTGGATGGGGCACAATATAAAACATCGTCTTCGTCAGGGTTTCTTTCTTCTGCAGATCGTGGCTATCGTTCTGCGAGAGTTTTGAAACCAGCATTCGATATGGCGTAATGCAGTAACCGGCGGAAAAGGAAGTGAACAAGGGAGAGGCTGAGCAGCGGGAGAGTTGAAATGGGTGGCGAGGGGCAGAAGAGGACGAAGCGTCAATTTGAGTGGATAGAAAATTCGAGTTTGAAATTGAAGGTGAAAGATCGAAGGAGGCCTACAGCAAAGGGAGCACGTAGGTCTGCAGGCTGATGGCGACAAAACATTGTCTCCCGCGTCGGTAGCAGCGACATCGGCGAGGCTCTGTTATCGAAGTCGCCCGATGTTTTCCCAGTCAGCAAAGATTCCAATGTCCCCCTCTGGAGTACCATGGACACTGGCGACTTCAATCTCCTCAACCAATTGCGCAGCTCCCTTCTCTTTCACGGGGACCCTGCATTTCGTTAAGCTTTCGGATTCGATCGCGTGCTTGTCGCAAACCCTGCTTTTGCAAGCTCCATACTCACCGGTGTTCGATCCGGACGAGAGTGTCTAGGGCGTGTCTCTGAATCGCCCGATCCAGGATGGCGATACCCGGCCGGTGGTCCCCTGGATGTCGCCGATCCAAAGCGGACGGTGTCCCAGCAGCCCTTCAAGCGTGATGAAGCAGGGTGGAGGTTGAGATTCCGGTTCCGGCACCAGCTTATTCGACCCAGCGGTCAGCGTAAGGAAACGAGCGAGCGGAGATAACATCTGAAGGTGGAGATAAGCCAGCGGCAGAACCGAGGAGATTCCATGTTCATAGTCTACGTCTGCGGTTCTGGCACGCTTTGTTATTACTCTGCCGAGCGTGTAGGAGGGAGGACTGGGGAGTTCGGAGGCGGAAGTCGGAGAGATCATCAGGTGATGCATGATCTCATCTGGCTACGTGCGGAGAAGAGCGTACGCGTCTGAGCCTAATCCTCACCTGGGGGCAAGACCATTGTCCCTGCGCCCGGTGATTGAGCCAGACAGTTCACGACCGTGACTCATGGGGATGAATTAGAGTGCGATCACGACCCGGCAAGGCGCGGAGTCGTTAAGCGTCCCAGCGTTCTCGACTGCTGGGTCGGCAGTGCACTACTACAGTGGGCCCGAACCAGCCTTCACGAAACCGTCGTAACCTTGTGAAGGTCTGGAGGGAAAAAAGAGTTCCCTCTCTTTACTGGGGGCTTCATGGGCTTTTATTGATCAAGGGGTGTCCGTCTGCCTCCTTTGCCATCCAAAGCAGCAGCTGCCAATCTAGTTATTTAATATTTATTTATTCATTTATACCCCACCTTTCCTCCTAACCCAAAGCAGCATGTACTCCTTTCCTCCATTTTATCCTCAAAACAACAACCCTGCGGGGTAGGTTAGGTGGAGAGTGTATGGCTGGGCCAAGATCCACACATTAATAGGACAGAACATTTTTTCCCCAGGTCTGTTGGCAACCCCAGCCTTGTGCCAAGGTCGTGCCAGGCTGCTCTTCCCCGTCTTTCTCTCTGTTCCAGGTTTTCTGCGGGACGTCACGGGTGACTACATCGCCTCGTTCTTGACGGCTGGCTCCTTCATACTGGCCGGGAGCCTGGTTTTGGTCACCCTGCCTGGTTTCTCTGCTTGCTCAGCTCGGCCCGCTCTGCAAGATCCGGAGGCTGGGGGAGGAGCTCTCTTGGGGTCAACTCCGGTTCCCGTGGGGGCCCCGCAACCCCAAGACAGCCCCTCCTATGAAACAGTACCCAAGGCAGAAAACGCATTCCCCTCGAGTTGATATGAGGGTTAAACCAAGACCATGGAGGACAGGTAGCAGACACCTCCCCCGGAGGGAACCTGCAGTGAATTGCTTACGCAGTTGAGCCCAGCGAGGAGTTGGATTTTATTTTGGGGAAAAAAGTGGGGAGAAGGCTGACACACACACAAGCCGACAGCGGCTGAAAGAGAGCAACCGTCGGGTCTCTGCGGGATCCACTTTTGAAGGCTCTGAACGTAGAGCTGGCTCTCCAGATCTTTATGGCTACATCTTGGATGCGTCCTGAAAGACCAACGTGGTTTCCCGCAAACCACGCCAGCTTGACTTGAAAACGTCGTCTCCTGAAAGGAGGCCGGATGAACCTGCTTCGTCTTGGAATAAAGGCCTTCCCGTCCCATTGGTCCTGGGGGGCAACAGCCCCTTCTCCTCTGGACTTCTGCCGGAGCCTGTTCCTCTTATTTCCTTGGGGGGCGAGAAAGGACCTTTTCAGCCGTCTGTCTGCTCAGCCCCATCAAACGAATGCCACTCCAAAGGCACCAATCTTCCCTGGCAGAGATGCGTGGATTTCTCAGACCGAGGCCCACATCTGGGTCTCCGCCTGCTTTTCAGGGCTGTGCATCGGAGGGAACCAGATGTGGCCCTCTGGATGGCCCCTGCTGGTGCTTGGCCCTTGAGCGGTTCTTCAGTTTTTGAGAGGACCTCGACCCGCTGGTACATCCTGTAGTTTGGGAGACTGACGCATCAAGAAGTTGAGCAGCTTGAAGACTTGGCTGGAGCCGCATAAGCTGTGAATGGTCCTCCTCTCTGGGCCAGAATCTGTGCCTTTTTATCCTTCTGGTTGTGGTGTGTGTGTGTGTGTGTGTTTCAGATCTTGCCCTTTTGGGTACGGTTGTTTTCCTCTGTAGAAGAACCGCGCGAGTCAGCAGGAGCTAAGCTGAATGTGTGTCAAACCGGTTATGCGATTGTTCCAACTTGCCCCAGTTCACCATTCAGTGTGGCATGACGAATCTCAAATAAAAATCATTGGCCTGCGGGGGGGGGGGGGGGGGTGCGCCGGTTCAGACTCCCTGGAGTTGCAGAAGTCTGGCTCAGCACATGTCCCGATCTGCAGCAAAGAAAATCGGCGTGCCATTTTTGGCTTTCCAGTGTGCAAAAGCCTCTCGCAACTGGAGTCGTTTTGCTCTGTCATTGGCGCTGGAGGAACCAGATCATGCAACCCACTCGCGGGCCGCTACACACACGCACACTTTCGGCCCCTACACACACGCACACTTTCGCCCCCCCCCCCTAAAGAGGAACAGCAGTCTGCATTTCACCAGCCCCCCCTCCCCCTTCACACATTGTGGGATCAGTTTCCTAATGTTTTAGGAAGAGCTTTCTGTGACATCTGGCAGTTGCCATTACTAGAGGGAGGAGCAGATGAGGAATTGATTCTGAAAGAGTTTTTAGTTTTTTAAAAAAAATTAAGATAAAGTAAATATTCAAGCAGTGTCTTTTTAAGCCTCTTGGGTTCATTAAATGTGTCTGTTACTCCCTTTTCTAATGTGGTAGACATTTAAAATTATGAAATAAATTGAACAAATGATCAACAGTAAAAATGTACTGAGCTTTGTTTTGGGGCCTGGATTGCCAAGTTCTCTCCTTAATCTTGAGAGGAAGAGCAGATATTTTGGGGTACAGATATGGAGGAAAGGCCCGGGGGGGGGCAGGAAGGGGCTCTCAGTTACATAACAATTACACATAACTGTCGAAAGAAAACAGCAAACACAAGACAAACACAATGAGGAAGAAGAAACAGACAACACAAAATATTTACAATCATTGCTATATAGCCATGGTGGCGAACCTTTGGCACTCCAGATGTTATGGACTACAATTCCCATCAACCCCTGCCAGCGTGGCCAACAAGAGGGTTTTGCAGCTGTGTTGCTGAAGGGCACTTTTGAAAGATCTCGCTCGCAGTTCTTCTGGGAAGTCGGGCCCAGCCCTACAAGCAGGGGCTTTCCGCCTTGATTCAGATCTAATCCCGCTGTCCTCTCCTGGGTCTAGTCTACTTAAAAGAGACTTCTTGGGGGGCAGCGGAACCTTTTGTGTTTCTGCAGGTGCCCAGACGCCGTTCCTGGCCCCAAAGAGGACCCCGAAACTTGTCAAAATGCAACCAGGTAGGTTGGAGCCCCCCTCGCAGAAGTCCTGGGACAGCCAGCAACAACACAGCTGGAAACTGTGGAGTGGACTTCGCTCCCAAGGGCCCGGGTGCTGCCTGCCTGCCCCCCCCCCCCACATCCAACCTCCCAGAGGTGCCCTTTGGAACCTATATTCTCTGTACTACAGAATTAACCATTGGGAGGAAAATCTGGGGCAAACGGTTTCACCTGCAAGGGGCCAAGTCGGAAATATGCCTGAAAGATGGCCGCTAAACTAAATAAAAACCTCTTTTCAGGGAGCATCATGCCAAAGGCTTGAAGGCTGGTATGGAGGAGCAGCAGTGGCGTAGGAGGGTTAAGAGCTCGTGTATCTAATCTGGAGGAACCGGGTTTGATTCCCCGCTCTGCCGCCTGAGCAGTGGAGGCTTCTCTGGGGAATTCAGATTAGCCTGGACACTCCCACACACGCCAGCTGGGTGACCTTGGGATAGTCACAACTTCCACAGGCTCTCAGCCCACCACCTACCTCACAGGGTGTTTGTTGTGAGGGGGGAAGGGCAAGGAGATTATCAGCCCCTTTCAGGTCTCCTGAAGGGAGAGAGGAAGGGGGGATATAAATCCAAACTCCTCCCTCCTCCTCCTCCTCCTCCTCCTCCTCCTCCTCCTCCTCCTCCTCCTCCTCCTCCTCCTCCTCCTCTTCTTCTTCTTCCTTCTTCCTTCTTCTTTTCTACTTCTTTCTTCTTCTTCTTCTTCTTCTTCTTCTTCTTCTTCTTCTTCTTCTTCTTCTTCTTCTTCTTCTTCTTCTTCTTCTTCTTCTTCTTCTTCTTCTTCTTCTTCTTCTTCTTCTTCTTCTTCTTCTTCTTCTTCTTTCCTCCTGGCAGGGATGCCAACGAGTTGGGACGTTCCTAGAGATCTGGGGGCAGAGCTTGGGGAGGGGAGGGGGCTCAGGAGAGCTATGGTGCCATATAAGCCATGCACCGAAGTTCTCATTGTCTTCAGGGGAACTATTCTCTGTAGCCTGAAGTAATTAGGGCTGCCAGTTCTAGGTCGGGATATTCCTGGCAATTCTGGAGAGACACTGAAAAACAAGAACTTCTGTTGCTGGGCATATCAGTGGAAACCATTTCAGCATTTTCAAATTGTAAGTAGAGGCAACTGTTATGGACACAAGCTTGCCCTGGGGAGATCTGTCTTTAAGTCTCAGGCGTTCTGCTCTGAAGTTCCCAAGGTTACCTTGGGGCACTCCCCAGTGGCGTAAGTAGGGTGGGTCATGGGAGGGCAGAAGCCACGGGCGCTGCTTGAGGGGGCGCAGAAAGGGGGGCTGAGCAAAAGGGTGACAAAACGCCAAAGCACAGAAGCATTGGAAGAGTCCTGCCGGTTGAAGCCAAGCTAGTGGCCCACTCCACCCCCAGACTCTCACCTGCTGCAGCCGGGACGCGGGCCTGGCAACCTAGCAACTGCCGCAGAGCCCAAAACACCACCAATTTTCTCATTGGCCAAATATTCCCCCTGGCAGCCAATCACAGAAGCCGGAGTAGATGGACCCAGTTCGGTCTGATCCAGCATGGCTTTAATTAAGCATAAGCATTTTATTGTCATTGTGCACGCACAACGAAATTTACAGCAGCGTTCCCCGATGCACACAATTCCAGACTCATACCTAAGGTGACCAGATGGTCACCTTTGTGAACTGGGACAAGGGTAGGCAGCTGTGCGCGCATGCGCGAAGCCGCAGGAGCGCACGGCCTTCTGGGGCGCTGCCGTTTCCCACCCTGTCACAGGGCGAGAAACAGCAGCGCCCCAGAAGGCCGTGCTCCTGCGGCCGCGCGCGTGGGAGGCTGTCGCACTGCCTTGCGCCCCAGAAGGCAGTGCGGCAGCCTCCCAAAAATCGGGACAATGGAAATAACCCGCGGGACACAGGACAAATTGTGTGAAGGTGGGACTGTCCCGCCAAAAGCCGGACGTCTGGTCAGCCTACTCATACCCCATCCTCACTTTCCCCTTCCTCCACCCATCCTTTCACAGCCCCAAACACATCGACACGAAGCCGCGGAGTTCAGCATAGCCCCAGCTCTAGAGTAGTAGCTGTCTCTGAGCCTCTTTGTCCTAGTTTTGATAGACCTGCATCGTCTGCCAGATTAGATTAGATTAGGCATAGAACGAGTGCAGGATTATGGGCATATAGGCCGGCAGCGGAACCGGGAGTTCTGCGATGCCGGGCTTTTTGCCAGAGACGTCGGTGGTTCTGTTCATCGACCTGAAAAAGGTGGCACACCTGTAGACTTTGCACCAAGATTTTATGATAAGAGGCATTGGGAGTGTGGGCTGGCACACGACCACACCTGTTTCCACCTCTCTGGGAAGAAAAAGTGCTTGGAAAGGGGAAAAATTTCTTGCTGATCTGCAGCCATTTCTGAAGCGTCCGTCTCTCCTCCGACAATGAGAAGGCAGCCGGGCCTGGAGCACAGCCCAGCGGACACGTAAACAGCCCCACAAGACCCAGAGGGGCTCTTTCTTTGCAATGACATGACCCCCCACGCGTGCACCGAGCCTCCCGATGGGGGCTGGGGGTGGATGGTCGTCTTGGCAGCTTTCCTGCAGTCAGCCCTGGTCTTCGGGGTGCTCCGCTCTTTCGGGGTCTTCTTTGTGGAGTTCACGGTTCATTTCAGGGAGCCGTCCGCCACCGTCTCCTGGATCTCCTCCGTCACGGTGGCTCTGTTATTGTTCTCCAGTGAGTATCTGATCCAACAGCTTTTGGGTGCACAAAATCCAGACTCCGGTCTGCTGGATTTAACACTGCTTGAGGAATTACTGGATTGGGATCTGAGTGCCACTCAGCACACACTTAAGATGTCTTCCACTGTATTCTTATTTTACATGTTCCAGCAATGAGTTGTAGGTGAGGTGGAGGGTCCAATAGAGCCCCCCATAACCCTCTCCTCCACACAGGTTTCAGGGGGGGGAAAGCCACCTGCGTTCCTGTTTGGGTGGGGGGGGGGGGGGGTGGGGGGGGGGGGGGGTGGGGGGGGGGGGGGGTGGGGGGGGGGGGGGGTGGGGGGGGGGGGGGGTGGGGGGGGGGGGGGGTGGGGGGGGGGGGGGGTGGGGGGGGGGGGGGGTGGGGGGGGGGGGGGGTGGGGGGGGGGGGGGGTGGGGGGGGGGGGGGGTGGGGGGGGGGGGGGGTGGGGGGGGGGGGGGGTGGGGGGGGGGGGGGGTGGGGGGGGGGGGGGGTGGGGGGGGGGGGGGGTGGGGGGGGGGGGGGGTGGGGGGGGGGGGGGGTGGGGGGGGGGGGGGGTGGGGGGGGGGGGGGGTGGGGGGGGGGGGGGGTGGGGGGGGGGGGGGGTGGGGGGGGGGGGGGGTGGGGGGGGGGGGGGGTGGGGGGGGGGGGGGGTGGGGGGGGGGGGGGGTGGGGGGGGGGGGGGGTGGGGGGGGGGGGGGGTGGGGGGGGGGGGGGGTGGGGGGGGGGGGGGGTGGGGGGGGGGGGGGGTGGGGGGGGGGGGGGGTGGGGGGGGGGGGGGGTGGGGGGGGGGGGGGGTGGGGGGGGGGGGGGGTGGGGGGGGGGGGGGGTGGGGGGGGGGGGGGGTGGGGGGGGGGGGGGGTGGGGGGGGGGGGGGGTGGGGGGGGGGGGGGGTGGGGGGGGGGGGGGGTGGGGGGGGGGGGGGGTGGGGGGGGGGGGGGGTGGGGGGGGGGGGGGGTGGGGGGGGGGGGGGGTGGGGGGGGGGGGGGGTGGGGGGGGGGGGGGGTGGGGGGGGGGGGGGGTGGGGGGGGGGGGGGGTGGGGGGGGGGGGGGGTGGGGGGGGGGGGGGGTGGGGGGGGGGGGGGGTGGGGGGGGGGGGGGGTGGGGGGGGGGGGGGGTGGGGGGGGGGGGGGGTGGGGGGGGGGGGGGGTGGGGGGGGGGGGGGGTGGGGGGGGGGGGGGGTGGGGGGGGGGGGGGGTGGGGGGGGGGGGGGGTGGGGGGGGGGGGGGGTGGGGGGGGGGGGGGGTGGGGGGGGGGGGGGGTGGGGGGGGGGGGGGGTGGGGGGGGGGGGGGGTGGGGGGGGGGGGGGGTGGGGGGGGGGGGGGGTGGGGGGGGGGGGGGGTGGGGGGGGGGGGGGGTGGGGGGGGGGGGGGGTGGGGGGGGGGGGGGGTGGGGGGGGGGGGGGGTGGGGGGGGGGGGGGGTGGGGGGGGGGGGGGGTGGGGGGGGGGGGGGGTGGGGGGGGGGGGGGGTGGGGGGGGGGGGGGGTGGGGGGGGGGGGGGGTGGGGGGGGGGGGGGGTGGGGGGGGGGGGGGGTGGGGGGGGGGGGGGGTGGGGGGGGGGGGGGGTGGGGGGGGGGGGGGGTGGGGGGGGGGGGGGGTGGGGGGGGGGGGGGGTGGGGGGGGGGGGGGGTGGGGGGGGGGGGGGGTGGGGGGGGGGGGGGGTGGGGGGGGGGGGGGGTGGGGGGGGGGGGGGGTGGGGGGGGGGGGGGGTGGGGGGGGGGGGGGGTGGGGGGGGGGGGGGGTGGGGGGGGGGGGGGGTGGGGGGGGGGGGGGGTGGGGGGGGGGGGGGGTGGGGGGGGGGGGGGGTGGGGGGGGGGGGGGGTGGGGGGGGGGGGGGGTGGGGGGGGGGGGGGGTGGGGGGGGGGGGGGGTGGGGGGGGGGGGGGGTGGGGGGGGGGGGGGGTGGGGGGGGGGGGGGGTGGGGGGGGGGGGGGGTGGGGGGGGGGGGGGGTGGGGGGGGGGGGGGGTGGGGGGGGGGGGGGGTGGGGGGGGGGGGGGGTGGGGGGGGGGGGGGGTGGGGGGGGGGGGGGGTGGGGGGGGGGGGGGGTGGGGGGGGGGGGGGGTGGGGGGGGGGGGGGGTGGGGGGGGGGGGGGGTGGGGGGGGGGGGGGGTGGGGGGGGGGGGGGGTGGGGGGGGGGGGGGGTGGGGGGGGGGGGGGGTGGGGGGGGGGGGGGGTGGGGGGGGGGGGGGGTGGGGGGGGGGGGGGGTGGGGGGGGGGGGGGGTGGGGGGGGGGGGGGGTGGGGGGGGGGGGGGGTGGGGGGGGGGGGGGGTGGGGGGGGGGGGGGGTGGGGGGGGGGGGGGGTGGGGGGGGGGGGGGGTGGGGGGGGGGGGGGGTGGGGGGGGGGGGGGGTGGGGGGGGGGGGGGGTGGGGGGGGGGGGGGGTGGGGGGGGGGGGGGGTGGGGGGGGGGGGGGGTGGGGGGGGGGGGGGGTGGGGGGGGGGGGGGGTGGGGGGGGGGGGGGGTGGGGGGGGGGGGGGGTGGGGGGGGGGGGGGGTGGGGGGGGGGGGGGGTGGGGGGGGGGGGGGGTGGGGGGGGGGGGGGGTGGGGGGGGGGGGGGGTGGGGGGGGGGGGGGGTGGGGGGGGGGGGGGGTGGGGGGGGGGGGGGGTGGGGGGGGGGGGGGGTGGGGGGGGGGGGGGGTGGGGGGGGGGGGGGGTGGGGGGGGGGGGGGGTGGGGGGGGGGGGGGGTGGGGGGGGGGGGGGGTGGGGGGGGGGGGGGGTGGGGGGGGGGGGGGGTGGGGGGGGGGGGGGGTGGGGGGGGGGGGGGGTGGGGGGGGGGGGGGGTGGGGGGGGGGGGGGGTGGGGGGGGGGGGGGGTGGGGGGGGGGGGGGGTGGGGGGGGGGGGGGGTGGGGGGGGGGGGGGGTGGGGGGGGGGGGGGGTGGGGGGGGGGGGGGGTGGGGGGGGGGGGGGGTGGGGGGGGGGGGGGGTGGGGGGGGGGGGGGGTGGGGGGGGGGGGGGGTGGGGGGGGGGGGGGGTGGGGGGGGGGGGGGGTGGGGGGGGGGGGGGGTGGGGGGGGGGGGGGGTGGGGGGGGGGGGGGGTGGGGGGGGGGGGGGGTGGGGGGGGGGGGGGGTGGGGGGGGGGGGGGGTGGGGGGGGGGGGGGGTGGGGGGGGGGGGGGGTGGGGGGGGGGGGGGGTGGGGGGGGGGGGGGGTGGGGGGGGGGGGGGGTGGGGGGGGGGGGGGGTGGGGGGGGGGGGGGGTGGGGGGGGGGGGGGGTGGGGGGGGGGGGGGGTGGGGGGGGGGGGGGGTGGGGGGGGGGGGGGGTGGGGGGGGGGGGGGGTGGGGGGGGGGGGGGGTGGGGGGGGGGGGGGGTGGGGGGGGGGGGGGGTGGGGGGGGGGGGGGGTGGGGGGGGGGGGGGGTGGGGGGGGGGGGGGGTGGGGGGGGGGGGGGGTGGGGGGGGGGGGGGGTGGGGGGGGGGGGGGGTGGGGGGGGGGGGGGGTGGGGGGGGGGGGGGGTGGGGGGGGGGGGGGGTGGGGGGGGGGGGGGGTGGGGGGGGGGGGGGGTGGGGGGGGGGGGGGGTGGGGGGGGGGGGGGGTGGGGGGGGGGGGGGGTGGGGGGGGGGGGGGGTGGGGGGGGGGGGGGGTGGGGGGGGGGGGGGGTGGGGGGGGGGGGGGGTGGGGGGGGGGGGGGGTGGGGGGGGGGGGGGGTGGGGGGGGGGGGGGGTGGGGGGGGGGGGGGGTGGGGGGGGGGGGGGGTGGGGGGGGGGGGGGGTGGGGGGGGGGGGGGGTGGGGGGGGGGGGGGGTGGGGGGGGGGGGGGGTGGGGGGGGGGGGGGGTGGGGGGGGGGGGGGGTGGGGGGGGGGGGGGGTGGGGGGGGGGGGGGGTGGGGGGGGGGGGGGGTGGGGGGGGGGGGGGGTGGGGGGGGGGGGGGGTGGGGGGGGGGGGGGGTGGGGGGGGGGGGGGGTGGGGGGGGGGGGGGGTGGGGGGGGGGGGGGGTGGGGGGGGGGGGGGGTGGGGGGGGGGGGGGGTGGGGGGGGGGGGGGGTGGGGGGGGGGGGGGGTGGGGGGGGGGGGGGGTGGGGGGGGGGGGGGGTGGGGGGGGGGGGGGGTGGGGGGGGGGGGGGGTGGGGGGGGGGGGGGGTGGGGGGGGGGGGGGGTGGGGGGGGGGGGGGGTGGGGGGGGGGGGGGGTGGGGGGGGGGGGGGGTGGGGGGGGGGGGGGGTGGGGGGGGGGGGGGGTGGGGGGGGGGGGGGGTGGGGGGGGGGGGGGGTGGGGGGGGGGGGGGGTGGGGGGGGGGGGGGGTGGGGGGGGGGGGGGGTGGGGGGGGGGGGGGGTGGGGGGGGGGGGGGGTGGGGGGGGGGGGGGGTGGGGGGGGGGGGGGGTGGGGGGGGGGGGGGGTGGGGGGGGGGGGGGGTGGGGGGGGGGGGGGGTGGGGGGGGGGGGGGGTGGGGGGGGGGGGGGGTGGGGGGGGGGGGGGGTGGGGGGGGGGGGGGGTGGGGGGGGGGGGGGGTGGGGGGGGGGGGGGGTGGGGGGGGGGGGGGGTGGGGGGGGGGGGGGGTGGGGGGGGGGGGGGGTGGGGGGGGGGGGGGGTGGGGGGGGGGGGGGGTGGGGGGGGGGGGGGGTGGGGGGGGGGGGGGGTGGGGGGGGGGGGGGGTGGGGGGGGGGGGGGGTGGGGGGGGGGGGGGGTGGGGGGGGGGGGGGGTGGGGGGGGGGGGGGGTGGGGGGGGGGGGGGGTGGGGGGGGGGGGGGGTGGGGGGGGGGGGGGGTGGGGGGGGGGGGGGGTGGGGGGGGGGGGGGGTGGGGGGGGGGGGGGGTGGGGGGGGGGGGGGGTGGGGGGGGGGGGGGGTGGGGGGGGGGGGGGGTGGGGGGGGGGGGGGGTGGGGGGGGGGGGGGGTGGGGGGGGGGGGGGGTGGGGGGGGGGGGGGGTGGGGGGGGGGGGGGGTGGGGGGGGGGGGGGGTGGGGGGGGGGGGGGGTGGGGGGGGGGGGGGGTGGGGGGGGGGGGGGGTGGGGGGGGGGGGGGGTGGGGGGGGGGGGGGGTGGGGGGGGGGGGGGGTGGGGGGGGGGGGGGGTGGGGGGGGGGGGGGGTGGGGGGGGGGGGGGGTGGGGGGGGGGGGGGGTGGGGGGGGGGGGGGGTGGGGGGGGGGGGGGGTGGGGGGGGGGGGGGGTGGGGGGGGGGGGGGGTGGGGGGGGGGGGGGGTGGGGGGGGGGGGGGGTGGGGGGGGGGGGGGGTGGGGGGGGGGGGGGGTGGGGGGGGGGGGGGGTGGGGGGGGGGGGGGGTGGGGGGGGGGGGGGGTGGGGGGGGGGGGGGGTGGGGGGGGGGGGGGGTGGGGGGGGGGGGGGGTGGGGGGGGGGGGGGGTGGGGGGGGGGGGGGGTGGGGGGGGGGGGGGGTGGGGGGGGGGGGGGGTGGGGGGGGGGGGGGGTGGGGGGGGGGGGGGGTGGGGGGGGGGGGGGGTGGGGGGGGGGGGGGGTGGGGGGGGGGGGGGGTGGGGGGGGGGGGGGGTGGGGGGGGGGGGGGGTGGGGGGGGGGGGGGGTGGGGGGGGGGGGGGGTGGGGGGGGGGGGGGGTGGGGGGGGGGGGGGGTGGGGGGGGGGGGGGGTGGGGGGGGGGGGGGGTGGGGGGGGGGGGGGGTGGGGGGGGGGGGGGGTGGGGGGGGGGGGGGGTGGGGGGGGGGGGGGGTGGGGGGGGGGGGGGGTGGGGGGGGGGGGGGGTGGGGGGGGGGGGGGGTGGGGGGGGGGGGGGGTGGGGGGGGGGGGGGGTGGGGGGGGGGGGGGGTGGGGGGGGGGGGGGGTGGGGGGGGGGGGGGGTGGGGGGGGGGGGGGGTGGGGGGGGGGGGGGGTGGGGGGGGGGGGGGGTGGGGGGGGGGGGGGGTGGGGGGGGGGGGGGGTGGGGGGGGGGGGGGGTGGGGGGGGGGGGGGGTGGGGGGGGGGGGGGGTGGGGGGGGGGGGGGGTGGGGGGGGGGGGGGGTGGGGGGGGGGGGGGGTGGGGGGGGGGGGGGGTGGGGGGGGGGGGGGGTGGGGGGGGGGGGGGGTGGGGGGGGGGGGGGGTGGGGGGGGGGGGGGGTGGGGGGGGGGGGGGGTGGGGGGGGGGGGGGGTGGGGGGGGGGGGGGGTGGGGGGGGGGGGGGGTGGGGGGGGGGGGGGGTGGGGGGGGGGGGGGGTGGGGGGGGGGGGGGGTGGGGGGGGGGGGGGGTGGGGGGGGGGGGGGGTGGGGGGGGGGGGGGGTGGGGGGGGGGGGGGGTGGGGGGGGGGGGGGGTGGGGGGGGGGGGGGGTGGGGGGGGGGGGGGGTGGGGGGGGGGGGGGGTGGGGGGGGGGGGGGGTGGGGGGGGGGGGGGGTGGGGGGGGGGGGGGGTGGGGGGGGGGGGGGGTGGGGGGGGGGGGGGGTGGGGGGGGGGGGGGGTGGGGGGGGGGGGGGGTGGGGGGGGGGGGGGGTGGGGGGGGGGGGGGGTGGGGGGGGGGGGGGGTGGGGGGGGGGGGGGGTGGGGGGGGGGGGGGGTGGGGGGGGGGGGGGGTGGGGGGGGGGGGGGGTGGGGGGGGGGGGGGGTGGGGGGGGGGGGGGGTGGGGGGGGGGGGGGGTGGGGGGGGGGGGGGGTGGGGGGGGGGGGGGGTGGGGGGGGGGGGGGGTGGGGGGGGGGGGGGGTGGGGGGGGGGGGGGGTGGGGGGGGGGGGGGGTGGGGGGGGGGGGGGGTGGGGGGGGGGGGGGGTGGGGGGGGGGGGGGGTGGGGGGGGGGGGGGGTGGGGGGGGGGGGGGGTGGGGGGGGGGGGGGGTGGGGGGGGGGGGGGGTGGGGGGGGGGGGGGGTGGGGGGGGGGGGGGGTGGGGGGGGGGGGGGGTGGGGGGGGGGGGGGGTGGGGGGGGGGGGGGGTGGGGGGGGGGGGGGGTGGGGGGGGGGGGGGGTGGGGGGGGGGGGGGGTGGGGGGGGGGGGGGGTGGGGGGGGGGGGGGGTGGGGGGGGGGGGGGGTGGGGGGGGGGGGGGGTGGGGGGGGGGGGGGGTGGGGGGGGGGGGGGGTGGGGGGGGGGGGGGGTGGGGGGGGGGGGGGGTGGGGGGGGGGGGGGGTGGGGGGGGGGGGGGGTGGGGGGGGGGGGGGGTGGGGGGGGGGGGGGGTGGGGGGGGGGGGGGGTGGGGGGGGGGGGGGGTGGGGGGGGGGGGGGGTGGGGGGGGGGGGGGGTGGGGGGGGGGGGGGGTGGGGGGGGGGGGGGGTGGGGGGGGGGGGGGGTGGGGGGGGGGGGGGGTGGGGGGGGGGGGGGGTGGGGGGGGGGGGGGGTGGGGGGGGGGGGGGGTGGGGGGGGGGGGGGGTGGGGGGGGGGGGGGGTGGGGGGGGGGGGGGGTGGGGGGGGGGGGGGGTGGGGGGGGGGGGGGGTGGGGGGGGGGGGGGGTGGGGGGGGGGGGGGGTGGGGGGGGGGGGGGGTGGGGGGGGGGGGGGGTGGGGGGGGGGGGGGGTGGGGGGGGGGGGGGGTGGGGGGGGGGGGGGGTGGGGGGGGGGGGGGGTGGGGGGGGGGGGGGGTGGGGGGGGGGGGGGGTGGGGGGGGGGGGGGGTGGGGGGGGGGGGGGGTGGGGGGGGGGGGGGGTGGGGGGGGGGGGGGGTGGGGGGGGGGGGGGGTGGGGGGGGGGGGGGGTGGGGGGGGGGGGGGGTGGGGGGGGGGGGGGGTGGGGGGGGGGGGGGGTGGGGGGGGGGGGGGGTGGGGGGGGGGGGGGGTGGGGGGGGGGGGGGGTGGGGGGGGGGGGGGGTGGGGGGGGGGGGGGGTGGGGGGGGGGGGGGGTGGGGGGGGGGGGGGGTGGGGGGGGGGGGGGGTGGGGGGGGGGGGGGGTGGGGGGGGGGGGGGGTGGGGGGGGGGGGGGGTGGGGGGGGGGGGGGGTGGGGGGGGGGGGGGGTGGGGGGGGGGGGGGGTGGGGGGGGGGGGGGGTGGGGGGGGGGGGGGGTGGGGGGGGGGGGGGGTGGGGGGGGGGGGGGGTGGGGGGGGGGGGGGGTGGGGGGGGGGGGGGGTGGGGGGGGGGGGGGGTGGGGGGGGGGGGGGGTGGGGGGGGGGGGGGGTGGGGGGGGGGGGGGGTGGGGGGGGGGGGGGGTGGGGGGGGGGGGGGGTGGGGGGGGGGGGGGGTGGGGGGGGGGGGGGGTGGGGGGGGGGGGGGGTGGGGGGGGGGGGGGGTGGGGGGGGGGGGGGGTGGGGGGGGGGGGGGGTGGGGGGGGGGGGGGGTGGGGGGGGGGGGGGGTGGGGGGGGGGGGGGGTGGGGGGGGGGGGGGGTGGGGGGGGGGGGGGGTGGGGGGGGGGGGGGGTGGGGGGGGGGGGGGGTGGGGGGGGGGGGGGGTGGGGGGGGGGGGGGGTGGGGGGGGGGGGGGGTGGGGGGGGGGGGGGGTGGGGGGGGGGGGGGGTGGGGGGGGGGGGGGGTGGGGGGGGGGGGGGGTGGGGGGGGGGGGGGGTGGGGGGGGGGGGGGGTGGGGGGGGGGGGGGGTGGGGGGGGGGGGGGGTGGGGGGGGGGGGGGGTGGGGGGGGGGGGGGGTGGGGGGGGGGGGGGGTGGGGGGGGGGGGGGGTGGGGGGGGGGGGGGGTGGGGGGGGGGGGGGGTGGGGGGGGGGGGGGGTGGGGGGGGGGGGGGGTGGGGGGGGGGGGGGGTGGGGGGGGGGGGGGGTGGGGGGGGGGGGGGGTGGGGGGGGGGGGGGGTGGGGGGGGGGGGGGGTGGGGGGGGGGGGGGGTGGGGGGGGGGGGGGGTGGGGGGGGGGGGGGGTGGGGGGGGGGGGGGGTGGGGGGGGGGGGGGGTGGGGGGGGGGGGGGGTGGGGGGGGGGGGGGGTGGGGGGGGGGGGGGGTGGGGGGGGGGGGGGGTGGGGGGGGGGGGGGGTGGGGGGGGGGGGGGGTGGGGGGGGGGGGGGGTGGGGGGGGGGGGGGGTGGGGGGGGGGGGGGGTGGGGGGGGGGGGGGGTGGGGGGGGGGGGGGGTGGGGGGGGGGGGGGGTGGGGGGGGGGGGGGGTGGGGGGGGGGGGGGGTGGGGGGGGGGGGGGGTGGGGGGGGGGGGGGGTGGGGGGGGGGGGGGGTGGGGGGGGGGGGGGGTGGGGGGGGGGGGGGGTGGGGGGGGGGGGGGGTGGGGGGGGGGGGGGGTGGGGGGGGGGGGGGGTGGGGGGGGGGGGGGGTGGGGGGGGGGGGGGGTGGGGGGGGGGGGGGGTGGGGGGGGGGGGGGGTGGGGGGGGGGGGGGGTGGGGGGGGGGGGGGGTGGGGGGGGGGGGGGGTGGGGGGGGGGGGGGGTGGGGGGGGGGGGGGGTGGGGGGGGGGGGGGGTGGGGGGGGGGGGGGGTGGGGGGGGGGGGGGGTGGGGGGGGGGGGGGGTGGGGGGGGGGGGGGGTGGGGGGGGGGGGGGGTGGGGGGGGGGGGGGGTGGGGGGGGGGGGGGGTGGGGGGGGGGGGGGGTGGGGGGGGGGGGGGGTGGGGGGGGGGGGGGGTGGGGGGGGGGGGGGGTGGGGGGGGGGGGGGGTGGGGGGGGGGGGGGGTGGGGGGGGGGGGGGGTGGGGGGGGGGGGGGGTGGGGGGGGGGGGGGGTGGGGGGGGGGGGGGGTGGGGGGGGGGGGGGGTGGGGGGGGGGGGGGGTGGGGGGGGGGGGGGGTGGGGGGGGGGGGGGGTGGGGGGGGGGGGGGGTGGGGGGGGGGGGGGGTGGGGGGGGGGGGGGGTGGGGGGGGGGGGGGGTGGGGGGGGGGGGGGGTGGGGGGGGGGGGGGGTGGGGGGGGGGGGGGGTGGGGGGGGGGGGGGGTGGGGGGGGGGGGGGGTGGGGGGGGGGGGGGGTGGGGGGGGGGGGGGGTGGGGGGGGGGGGGGGTGGGGGGGGGGGGGGGTGGGGGGGGGGGGGGGTGGGGGGGGGGGGGGGTGGGGGGGGGGGGGGGTGGGGGGGGGGGGGGGTGGGGGGGGGGGGGGGTGGGGGGGGGGGGGGGTGGGGGGGGGGGGGGGTGGGGGGGGGGGGGGGTGGGGGGGGGGGGGGGTGGGGGGGGGGGGGGGTGGGGGGGGGGGGGGGTGGGGGGGGGGGGGGGTGGGGGGGGGGGGGGGTGGGGGGGGGGGGGGGTGGGGGGGGGGGGGGGTGGGGGGGGGGGGGGGTGGGGGGGGGGGGGGGTGGGGGGGGGGGGGGGTGGGGGGGGGGGGGGGTGGGGGGGGGGGGGGGTGGGGGGGGGGGGGGGTGGGGGGGGGGGGGGGTGGGGGGGGGGGGGGGTGGGGGGGGGGGGGGGTGGGGGGGGGGGGGGGTGGGGGGGGGGGGGGGTGGGGGGGGGGGGGGGTGGGGGGGGGGGGGGGTGGGGGGGGGGGGGGGTGGGGGGGGGGGGGGGTGGGGGGGGGGGGGGGTGGGGGGGGGGGGGGGTGGGGGGGGGGGGGGGTGGGGGGGGGGGGGGGTGGGGGGGGGGGGGGGTGGGGGGGGGGGGGGGTGGGGGGGGGGGGGGGTGGGGGGGGGGGGGGGTGGGGGGGGGGGGGGGTGGGGGGGGGGGGGGGTGGGGGGGGGGGGGGGTGGGGGGGGGGGGGGGTGGGGGGGGGGGGGGGTGGGGGGGGGGGGGGGTGGGGGGGGGGGGGGGTGGGGGGGGGGGGGGGTGGGGGGGGGGGGGGGTGGGGGGGGGGGGGGGTGGGGGGGGGGGGGGGTGGGGGGGGGGGGGGGTGGGGGGGGGGGGGGGTGGGGGGGGGGGGGGGTGGGGGGGGGGGGGGGTGGGGGGGGGGGGGGGTGGGGGGGGGGGGGGGTGGGGGGGGGGGGGGGTGGGGGGGGGGGGGGGTGGGGGGGGGGGGGGGTGGGGGGGGGGGGGGGTGGGGGGGGGGGGGGGTGGGGGGGGGGGGGGGTGGGGGGGGGGGGGGGTGGGGGGGGGGGGGGGTGGGGGGGGGGGGGGGTGGGGGGGGGGGGGGGTGGGGGGGGGGGGGGGTGGGGGGGGGGGGGGGTGGGGGGGGGGGGGGGTGGGGGGGGGGGGGGGTGGGGGGGGGGGGGGGTGGGGGGGGGGGGGGGTGGGGGGGGGGGGGGGTGGGGGGGGGGGGGGGTGGGGGGGGGGGGGGGTGGGGGGGGGGGGGGGTGGGGGGGGGGGGGGGTGGGGGGGGGGGGGGGTGGGGGGGGGGGGGGGTGGGGGGGGGGGGGGGTGGGGGGGGGGGGGGGTGGGGGGGGGGGGGGGTGGGGGGGGGGGGGGGTGGGGGGGGGGGGGGGTGGGGGGGGGGGGGGGTGGGGGGGGGGGGGGGTGGGGGGGGGGGGGGGTGGGGGGGGGGGGGGGTGGGGGGGGGGGGGGGTGGGGGGGGGGGGGGGTGGGGGGGGGGGGGGGTGGGGGGGGGGGGGGGTGGGGGGGGGGGGGGGTGGGGGGGGGGGGGGGTGGGGGGGGGGGGGGGTGGGGGGGGGGGGGGGTGGGGGGGGGGGGGGGTGGGGGGGGGGGGGGGTGGGGGGGGGGGGGGGTGGGGGGGGGGGGGGGTGGGGGGGGGGGGGGGTGGGGGGGGGGGGGGGTGGGGGGGGGGGGGGGTGGGGGGGGGGGGGGGTGGGGGGGGGGGGGGGTGGGGGGGGGGGGGGGTGGGGGGGGGGGGGGGTGGGGGGGGGGGGGGGTGGGGGGGGGGGGGGGTGGGGGGGGGGGGGGGTGGGGGGGGGGGGGGGTGGGGGGGGGGGGGGGTGGGGGGGGGGGGGGGTGGGGGGGGGGGGGGGTGGGGGGGGGGGGGGGTGGGGGGGGGGGGGGGTGGGGGGGGGGGGGGGTGGGGGGGGGGGGGGGTGGGGGGGGGGGGGGGTGGGGGGGGGGGGGGGTGGGGGGGGGGGGGGGTGGGGGGGGGGGGGGGTGGGGGGGGGGGGGGGTGGGGGGGGGGGGGGGTGGGGGGGGGGGGGGGTGGGGGGGGGGGGGGGTGGGGGGGGGGGGGGGTGGGGGGGGGGGGGGGTGGGGGGGGGGGGGGGTGGGGGGGGGGGGGGGTGGGGGGGGGGGGGGGTGGGGGGGGGGGGGGGTGGGGGGGGGGGGGGGTGGGGGGGGGGGGGGGTGGGGGGGGGGGGGGGTGGGGGGGGGGGGGGGTGGGGGGGGGGGGGGGTGGGGGGGGGGGGGGGTGGGGGGGGGGGGGGGTGGGGGGGGGGGGGGGTGGGGGGGGGGGGGGGTGGGGGGGGGGGGGGGTGGGGGGGGGGGGGGGTGGGGGGGGGGGGGGGTGGGGGGGGGGGGGGGTGGGGGGGGGGGGGGGTGGGGGGGGGGGGGGGTGGGGGGGGGGGGGGGTGGGGGGGGGGGGGGGTGGGGGGGGGGGGGGGTGGGGGGGGGGGGGGGTGGGGGGGGGGGGGGGTGGGGGGGGGGGGGGGTGGGGGGGGGGGGGGGTGGGGGGGGGGGGGGGTGGGGGGGGGGGGGGGTGGGGGGGGGGGGGGGTGGGGGGGGGGGGGGGTGGGGGGGGGGGGGGGTGGGGGGGGGGGGGGGTGGGGGGGGGGGGGGGTGGGGGGGGGGGGGGGTGGGGGGGGGGGGGGGTGGGGGGGGGGGGGGGTGGGGGGGGGGGGGGGTGGGGGGGGGGGGGGGTGGGGGGGGGGGGGGGTGGGGGGGGGGGGGGGTGGGGGGGGGGGGGGGTGGGGGGGGGGGGGGGTGGGGGGGGGGGGGGGTGGGGGGGGGGGGGGGTGGGGGGGGGGGGGGGTGGGGGGGGGGGGGGGTGGGGGGGGGGGGGGGTGGGGGGGGGGGGGGGTGGGGGGGGGGGGGGGTGGGGGGGGGGGGGGGTGGGGGGGGGGGGGGGTGGGGGGGGGGGGGGGTGGGGGGGGGGGGGGGTGGGGGGGGGGGGGGGTGGGGGGGGGGGGGGGTGGGGGGGGGGGGGGGTGGGGGGGGGGGGGGGTGGGGGGGGGGGGGGGTGGGGGGGGGGGGGGGTGGGGGGGGGGGGGGGTGGGGGGGGGGGGGGGTGGGGGGGGGGGGGGGTGGGGGGGGGGGGGGGTGGGGGGGGGGGGGGGTGGGGGGGGGGGGGGGTGGGGGGGGGGGGGGGTGGGGGGGGGGGGGGGTGGGGGGGGGGGGGGGTGGGGGGGGGGGGGGGTGGGGGGGGGGGGGGGTGGGGGGGGGGGGGGGTGGGGGGGGGGGGGGGTGGGGGGGGGGGGGGGTGGGGGGGGGGGGGGGTGGGGGGGGGGGGGGGTGGGGGGGGGGGGGGGTGGGGGGGGGGGGGGGTGGGGGGGGGGGGGGGTGGGGGGGGGGGGGGGTGGGGGGGGGGGGGGGTGGGGGGGGGGGGGGGTGGGGGGGGGGGGGGGTGGGGGGGGGGGGGGGTGGGGGGGGGGGGGGGTGGGGGGGGGGGGGGGTGGGGGGGGGGGGGGGTGGGGGGGGGGGGGGGTGGGGGGGGGGGGGGGTGGGGGGGGGGGGGGGTGGGGGGGGGGGGGGGTGGGGGGGGGGGGGGGTGGGGGGGGGGGGGGGTGGGGGGGGGGGGGGGTGGGGGGGGGGGGGGGTGGGGGGGGGGGGGGGTGGGGGGGGGGGGGGGTGGGGGGGGGGGGGGGTGGGGGGGGGGGGGGGTGGGGGGGGGGGGGGGTGGGGGGGGGGGGGGGTGGGGGGGGGGGGGGGTGGGGGGGGGGGGGGGTGGGGGGGGGGGGGGGTGGGGGGGGGGGGGGGTGGGGGGGGGGGGGGGTGGGGGGGGGGGGGGGTGGGGGGGGGGGGGGGTGGGGGGGGGGGGGGGTGGGGGGGGGGGGGGGTGGGGGGGGGGGGGGGTGGGGGGGGGGGGGGGTGGGGGGGGGGGGGGGTGGGGGGGGGGGGGGGTGGGGGGGGGGGGGGGTGGGGGGGGGGGGGGGTGGGGGGGGGGGGGGGTGGGGGGGGGGGGGGGTGGGGGGGGGGGGGGGTGGGGGGGGGGGGGGGTGGGGGGGGGGGGGGGTGGGGGGGGGGGGGGGTGGGGGGGGGGGGGGGTGGGGGGGGGGGGGGGTGGGGGGGGGGGGGGGTGGGGGGGGGGGGGGGTGGGGGGGGGGGGGGGTGGGGGGGGGGGGGGGTGGGGGGGGGGGGGGGTGGGGGGGGGGGGGGGTGGGGGGGGGGGGGGGTGGGGGGGGGGGGGGGTGGGGGGGGGGGGGGGTGGGGGGGGGGGGGGGTGGGGGGGGGGGGGGGTGGGGGGGGGGGGGGGTGGGGGGGGGGGGGGGTGGGGGGGGGGGGGGGTGGGGGGGGGGGGGGGTGGGGGGGGGGGGGGGTGGGGGGGGGGGGGGGTGGGGGGGGGGGGGGGTGGGGGGGGGGGGGGGTGGGGGGGGGGGGGGGTGGGGGGGGGGGGGGGTGGGGGGGGGGGGGGGTGGGGGGGGGGGGGGGTGGGGGGGGGGGGGGGTGGGGGGGGGGGGGGGTGGGGGGGGGGGGGGGTGGGGGGGGGGGGGGGTGGGGGGGGGGGGGGGTGGGGGGGGGGGGGGGTGGGGGGGGGGGGGGGTGGGGGGGGGGGGGGGTGGGGGGGGGGGGGGGTGGGGGGGGGGGGGGGTGGGGGGGGGGGGGGGTGGGGGGGGGGGGGGGTGGGGGGGGGGGGGGGTGGGGGGGGGGGGGGGTGGGGGGGGGGGGGGGTGGGGGGGGGGGGGGGTGGGGGGGGGGGGGGGTGGGGGGGGGGGGGGGTGGGGGGGGGGGGGGGTGGGGGGGGGGGGGGGTGGGGGGGGGGGGGGGTGGGGGGGGGGGGGGGTGGGGGGGGGGGGGGGTGGGGGGGGGGGGGGGTGGGGGGGGGGGGGGGTGGGGGGGGGGGGGGGTGGGGGGGGGGGGGGGTGGGGGGGGGGGGGGGTGGGGGGGGGGGGGGGTGGGGGGGGGGGGGGGTGGGGGGGGGGGGGGGTGGGGGGGGGGGGGGGTGGGGGGGGGGGGGGGTGGGGGGGGGGGGGGGTGGGGGGGGGGGGGGGTGGGGGGGGGGGGGGGTGGGGGGGGGGGGGGGTGGGGGGGGGGGGGGGTGGGGGGGGGGGGGGGTGGGGGGGGGGGGGGGTGGGGGGGGGGGGGGGTGGGGGGGGGGGGGGGTGGGGGGGGGGGGGGGTGGGGGGGGGGGGGGGTGGGGGGGGGGGGGGGTGGGGGGGGGGGGGGGTGGGGGGGGGGGGGGGTGGGGGGGGGGGGGGGTGGGGGGGGGGGGGGGTGGGGGGGGGGGGGGGTGGGGGGGGGGGGGGGTGGGGGGGGGGGGGGGTGGGGGGGGGGGGGGGTGGGGGGGGGGGGGGGTGGGGGGGGGGGGGGGTGGGGGGGGGGGGGGGTGGGGGGGGGGGGGGGTGGGGGGGGGGGGGGGTGGGGGGGGGGGGGGGTGGGGGGGGGGGGGGGTGGGGGGGGGGGGGGGTGGGGGGGGGGGGGGGTGGGGGGGGGGGGGGGTGGGGCCGGGGGGGGGGGGGGGGGGGGGGGGGGGGGGGGAGCGGGGGGCGGGGGGGGGCCGCGGGCCGGGGGGGGGGGGGGGGGGGGGGGGGGGGCCCGGGCGGGGGGGGGGGGGGGGGGGGGGGGGGGGGGGGAGGGGAATCAAACCCGGTTCTCCAGATTAGAGTGCACCTGCTCTTAACCACATACACCACGCTGTAAGGTAAGGAGAGCTCTGAAGGAGAGGGAGGGGACGTGGCTCAGTGGCAGAGGGCCCGCGTGGCACGCAGAAGCCCCCCCGGTTCAATCCGTGGCAACTCTGGTTAACGAGGACCAAGCAGGAGGTGACGTGCCTTTTGCGCCTGAGGCCCCGGAGAGCAGCTGCCAGCCCGAGTAGACGAGGCTGACCTTGCTAGACCGAGGGCCCCGTTCAGAGGAAGGCAGAGTCATCTGTTCGCCAGATCACAGGTCAGAAAGCCCACAGACCACTCCCACCTGTCCCTAGTATTTCATATTCTGTGGTATACTGTTTCTGAACGGGGAGGCTCCTGTCAGTTTTCGGAGCTAATGGACAGGCTAGTTATTACAGGGACAGGCTTCTTCCTAACTCCTCCGCTTGTGGCTATTCAGAAGAAGCGAGATGGCCAGCAAAGCTAATGCTCTACCGCAAGCTTCCTCCCCTTACTTTTGTTTCCCGCGCACTTCTAATGTAATCTGCCATCCCTCTGCCCCCCTGCCTTGAGAAAGAACGAGAGGTTCTTGCAGTACCTGGACTCCCGCGAGCCAGGTGGGAAGGTTTCGGTTTGGGGAACGGTTTGGGGGGCTTCTCGGGACTGTGGCCATCCCCGCCCCGACTCAGCCGCCCCCGAATCTCAGGGAACTTGGTGATGAACTTCTTTGCCACATACTTGGCACGGATCCAGGTCTCCTTCTCTGACCTGGGGTGGAGCGGGGGAGGCGGGGATAGGATGAGGAAAAGAAGCATAACTTTTAAAGAGGCGGATTCTGCATACGCTCAGAGACACTTTGCTGCAAGATCACATGGATCAGAATTGAGCCCTGGCACTGGTAACGAGAGCCTCAATGCTGCCTTCAGAGACACCTACCCCCCTCCCCGCAGAATAGCAGCCCCAAATGTTTCCTGGTGCATCTTTGGAGTAGCTGTCTCATGCCCTTTAAGGTAGCTAGACTGGGTGGGGGGGGCGGCAGTGCACAGGTAGTATGGGCATGTTTCACAGAGGCCCTCTATAATTCCCATCAAACTTGCACCCCTCCAGATGTTATGGACTACAGTTCCCTGCTGGCAGGGTATGATGGGAACTGTAGTCCATAGCATATTTTATTTTATTTTATTTTTTTATTTTATTTGTGCTCTATCTATTTGTTTGTTCGCCGCCCTGAGCCCTTCGGGGGAGGGCGGTTTATAAATATTATTATCATCATCATCATCATCATCATCATCATCATCATCATCATCATCATCATCATCATCATCATCAATAATAATAATAATAATAATAATAATAATAATAATAATAATAATAATAATAATAATAATAATAATAATAATAATAATAATAATATGGAGGGCCGCAAGTTTGACACCTGTGCTCTAGAGGACTAGCAACTGCAGGACAGCACCACCTATGGGACAGATATGAGAACTGCACTGGCCTCATTCAACCAGTTATGTGCAAAGCAGAGGTCTTCAAACTATGGCCCTCCAGATGTTCAGGAACTACAATTCCCATTAGCCTCTGCCAGGATGGCCAAGTAGCAGGGCTGATGGGAACTGTAGTTCCTGAACATCTGGAGGGCCATAGTTTGACGACCCCTGGCGCAAAGGCACACAAAATTCCCTTCCACCGTCTCACCGGGAACAGCCGGAATGGGGCCGTTTCATGTTCATCTCTTCCACCCGTGCTTCATAGATCTGGTTGATGATGTGATTCCCCAGCTCACACATCAGCTACAGGGGATAAAAAGGAGGGGGAGAGTTTTGGCACCCCCTTCCTCAAACTTCCACCCCTCCACCCCCAGCTGCACGAATCCACTGGCTCCAGGCTTGCCCAGGTTACCTTCACGAGCTCCGGTTCCCAAGAGTCCAGCGTCAGAGATCGCACCTTGGAGAAATGCACGCCCAGGCTCCTGCGCAGAAGAGAGAGGATGGGGCAGAAAGCAGAAAGAGGGAGGCCGGGAAGCTGGGCAGCTGACCTCACCCCTCCACCCCAGCTGACCTCACCCCTAGCACAGATGCCAGCTCACCTGTGGATGCCCGAGCACTCGATGCAAAGCGTGATGCCCAGGTTGATGCTGGCCCATTCGGGCGCAGCCTCCCGGCAGTCGCAGCACTGAGCGTTGCCCTCCAGCCGCTGAACCCGATCTACGACGTGCTTGTCCGTGCTCCCCCGCAGCCGCCGGCCCAAAGGGGACTGCAGCTTGGCTGCCGAGAGAGATGCGGCTCGCTCCAGGGGCTGCGGGGCAGGGAGAGAACAGAGATCTGAGTGGACTCTACCCTTGCAGCAAACATATGCATGCCAAAATCCAGCAGAAGGCATGCAATTCCAGATGTGAGAATCCCTGTTTTCTTCCCCCCCCCCCCAAAGAAGTTCGTAGTCCATCTGGATCTTGGAAGTTGGGTTCACAAAGTACCACAAGGACACATGAAGGTACCTTCACCTGAGCCAGACCAATTAGGTCACCGTTGACGCTCTCCAGGGTCCCAGGTTGAACTATTCAACATCATCTCCTGCCTGGCCCTTTTAACTGGGGGCCCCAGGGATCAAACCTGGGATCTTCTGTGTGCAAAGCGAAGACTTTTCCACAGAGCCACAGGCACTCCCTCCCCGGAAGGAGAAGAGGCAGGACTCTAGGAAAAAAGGCCACGAGAAAATTGCCTTGTCTGCTCCAGAAAATGGAAGGTCGGATGGAAGAATCCCAGGTTTAAATTCTCGCTCAACCATTTGGATCCCAGTGAGACCAGTCGGTCAGTCACACTGTACTATTTATAGACTGTATTATTTATAGATTGTATTGATTGTTGTGTTATGTATTGATTGTAAATGTTAAATGTTGACTAAGTGTAAGCTAACCTGAGCCTGGCCTTTGACTGGGGTAGAGTGGAATATAAATGTATTTTTATGTATTATTTTAGGCAGTGGCGTAGGAGGTTAAGAGCAGGTGCACTCTGATCTGGAGGAACCGGGTTTGATTCCCAGCTCTGCCGCCTGAGCTGTGGAGGCTTATCTGGGGAATTCAGATTAGCCTGTGCACTCCCACACACACCAGCTGGGTGACCTTGGGCTAGTCACAGCTTCTCAGAGCTCCTCTCAGCTCCCACCCCACTTGCCAGGGTGTTTGTTGTGAGGGGGGAAGGGCAAGGAGATTGTCAGCCCCTTTGAGTCTCCTGCAGGAGAGAAAGGGGGATATAAATCCAAACTTTTCTTCTTCTTCTTCTTCTTCATGTCACTGTAAGCCGTCCTGAGCCCGCCCTCCCTCCCTCCCTCTCAATCAATCAATCAATCAATCAATCTATTCACCTTCCTATACCGCCTACTCCCAGAGAGCTCTGGGTGGTGGACAATACAATATAATTCAATAACATCAAACCAATTTAAATATCATAAAACCGATTGAAAATTACTACATTACTAGTAATTTGGGGGTAGGGCGGGGTATAAATATAAAAATAGTGAAAAATATAAATATAATATATAAAGTGTGGTGAGGATCACACAGCTGATTTCCAATTGAAGTTGATTCCAAGGAAGCAGAGTTAACTCACAGAGCATAAGAAGAAGAAGAGGAAGAGTTTGGATTCATATCCCCCCTTTCTCTCCTGCAGGAGACTCAAAGGGGCTGACAATCTCCTTGCCCTTCCCCCATCCTCACAACAAACACCCTGTGAGGTGGGTGGGGCTGAGAGAGCTCCAAGAAGCTGTGACTAGCCCAAGGTCACCCAGCTGGCGTGTGTGGGAGTGCACAGGCTAATCTGAATTCCCCAGATCAGCCTCCACAGCTCAGGCGGCAGAGCTGGGAATCAAACCCGGTTCCTCCAGATTAGATACACGAGCTCTTAACCTCCTACGCCACTGCTGCTCCATGCCAAACACCACAGCCTTTGGAGACATTCCAGACCCCCCACCCAGCCTCTTACCTGCCCCGGGGGCTCTGGGTGTTCCTCGTTGTACGCTGAGGCGATGCTGTATTGAACGGCGCCCACCCAGGCTTGCTGGTGGCGCTCCGAATCCGCTTGGAGGAGGCAGCTCCTGGCAGAGTGGGGGAAGAGGGCCAAGGAGCGTCAGGGAGGGGGGAAATGGCAGAGCAGCTGGGAGGCTGCGCTCAGACTGGGGAGATCCACATTGGGTCTTGAAACGGACCTTAGACTGGTCACTTGTTTCCTCAGCCTGGCCAGACTTACAGGGTTGTTGTGAGCATAACGGGGGAAGAAAGAAGGAACGATCCTGAACTCCTCAGACGAAAAAGTGTGAGACGGCAGAAGAGGCATCCAGATCAGCAGACCCAAATTCCCAGAACCCTCTGTTTCTTTATTTACCTCATTTATACCCCTTCTTTCTCCACAATGGGGACCGAAGAAGAAGAAGAGGAGAAGTTTGAATTTATATCCCCCCTTTCTCTCCTGTGAGGAGACTCTAAGGGGCTGACAATCTCCTTTCCCTTCCCCTCCTCACAACAAACACCCTGTGAGGTGGGTGGGGCTGAGGGAGCTCCAAAGAACTGTGACTAGCCCAAGGTCACCCAGCTGGCGTGTGTGGGAGTGCACAAGCTAATCTGGTTCACCAGATAAGCCTCCACAGCTCAAGTGGCAGAGTGGGGAATCAAACCCGGTTCTCCAGATTAGAGTGCCCTGCTCTTAACCACTGCGCCACACTGGTTCCTACACTACACCAAGGCGGCTCACATAATTCTCCTCTTCTTCCCTTTACCCTCACAACAACCCGGCGAGGTAGGTTAGACTGAGTGTGTGTGACCAGCCCAAGATCACCCAGCCAGCCTCCCTAGAACAAACTGGGATCTGAACTGGTTCCCCCAGATCCTCGTATGGCATCCTAATCCTTGGCCCCTGGAAGACCCACAACACACCCAGAAGGAGAAGGCTCACTTGGAGGGCGAGACGACCTCGAAGCAGAAGCGGCGTTCGTGGTCCGGGCACGGCTTGACGGTGCACAGACGGAGGTCCTCAACCACGACTGTCAAGGCATCCTGGGGGGGAGGGGGAGACAGAGAGGGTTGCAGAGGCCGGTGTCAGAAACACCCCCCCACCCTCCGCAAATAGCAGCCTCATCTTTAGTAAAAAAACAGGTGTAATCTCAGACACCTGGTGGCTATAGCGATGTGGCCCGGAGGAGAACAGGGGAAGCCTTGGGGGTTGCTTGTAGAAGGGATAAAGAGCCGAAGAAGTAGAAGTAGAAGTAGAAGTAGAAGTAGAAGTAGAAGTAGAAGTAGAAGTAGAAGTAGAAGTAGAAGTAGAAGTAGAAGTAGAAGTAGAAGTAGAAGTAGAAGTAGAAGAAGAAGAAGAAGAAGAAGAAGAAGAAGAAGAAGAAGAAGAAGAAGAAGAAGAAGAAGAAGAAGAAGAAGAAGAAGAAGAAGAAGAAGAAGAAGAAGAAGAAGAAGAAGAAGAAGAAGAAGAAGCAGCAGCAGCAGCAGCAGCAGCAGCAGCAGCAGCAGCAGCAGCAGCAGCAGCAATGGAAGACAGAACAGATCCCTTAGCCAAGGGATTGTCCACAGGTGGAGAAGCACACAAGGTGAATACAGGAAGCTGCCTTCGACTGAGTTAGACTTTTGGTCCACCAAAGACAGCCTTGTGTACTCAAACTGGAAATGGCTCTCCGGAGCCTCCGGCAGACAGAGGGCTTTTTCATCACCTGCTACCTGGTCCTTTAAACCGGAGAAGCCAGGAACCGAACCTGCAGCCGTGCAGATGCTGTACCACTGAGCCACGGCCCCTCCCCTCCCCAAACTGGGGGTTCAGACGGACCTCTTTGTCCTTGCCCCTTTGGAAAGTCATGCCCTGCTCCGTACACTCCGCCTCCCCCGTGCCCCCGAGTCCTCACCTTTGCCTTCTTCTGATACACTAGTTGGTTGCTCTGGATGGAAAACCAGCGCCTGCAAGGGAGAGGGAGAGGCGGCTTGGCACGGAGAAGTAGAAACGGGCAGCCGGGGCAAGAGAACAAGACGGGCATCAAGGAACAAGATGGGGACCAGAAGTGTACCAGGGGCAAATGGCACCCGGAGACAAATTGTCTCCACCCAGGCTCTGCCCCCTACCACCCTAGCTCTGCCCCGATGCCCCCAGGCTCCACCCCCACTGCCCTCAACCCTGCCCATGTCACCATGGACATGGGCAAGGTCTAGGGTGCCCACCTCCCCCCCAGACTCCCCCTGCTGGCTGGGTTCCCAGCCGGCAGCCGGCAGTCTCTTCTGAAGAGGGAGGGCGGAGTCCAGGGTGGGGTTGAGGGCGCTTGGAGGCAGCAGGAAGTCCTGCTGGGGTCGAGGCACGCGAAAACAACAAGACAGCAGAACTTCCTGGTCATGTGGGGGCCCGATTTTGCGCCCCCCACGTGACCAGAAGAGTGGCGCCCGGGGACAAGGGGTACGCCTTGTCCCTAGGCAGATACGCCATTGGTGGGGACACCCTGTTGTTCTGTATGTATTTAGGAGATTTCCAGGCTCAGCCTAAAACATCAGAGCCCCGGGCACAGTGGCTGGCAACCTCTATCCCCAAAGGGGCGTAAGGCCACAACATGGCTGTTCCAGAAAATTTGCAAACGGTAACCCCTCCCAAATTTGGGGTTCGATGAAAGGGATCCCAAACCAGGCAGAGAAAAATCCAGGCATGGGGGGGCAAAACGTAAAACTAGACTCGGCCGAAGGGAAAAGGGCTCGCGAGGGCGGTCAGCCGGAATAGCTACGTGGGGCTTCCATATCTCAAGACAGTGTGCTTTCAAGTAGCAGATACTGGGAGCAAACAGGGCTCATGCTGGTAAGGAGGCTGGATTGAGCTGGTCTTTCCAGCCAGGCAGTTCTTGGGTGCCGGACAGAACGGCAGCGCTGCCCTCCTCGTACACCTGGCTGGAGGTGGGGGCAGCATCGCTCACCTGCTCCACGTCTTGAAAGCGTTGCTGGCTCTTTTGTACAGGTATCCTTCCATCACCACCACCCCCGGCTCTGCACGGAGCTCGGGAACCGCGTCCTCTTGCGACAGGTCCTGGAGGGCGGCAGAAGCGTGGCCCCGAGTCATCGCAAGACAGAGAACTTCCCCGCACCAAGAATCAGACCCGCCTCTTCTCAATTCTCCAATCCTGCCTAAACTCCGCCCCCTTGTGAGCCGTCTCCTCCCATTCTACTCAAGCCCCTCCCCATTTTGCTTCTTCAACTTTTGGGGGCTTTCTATACTCTGTCTCAGGTAAAGAGGTCAGTACAGTCAGTTAAAGTGCAGCAGCTGAGGAAATTGTATGCTTCCGCATTCGATTATGGCCCCGAATGTATAAGAGAATTATCATTCATTTTGAAGCGCTGTCTCTGTCAAACACATTATTTTGTGCATTGTTGAACATGATACTTTGATACAATAGTGCAGTGATGGCGAACCTTGGGCGAACCGAGTGCCCAAATTGCAACCCAAAAATTGCAACCCAAAACCCACTTATTTATCGCAAAGTGCCAACACGGCAATTTAACCTGACTACTGAGGTTTTAGTTTAGAAAAAACGGTTGGCTCCAAGGCATGCGTTACTCAGGAGTAAGCTTGGTGAAGCAAGCCTTTATTGGCATAGACATCAGTACAACAATAATAAAAAACGGATTAAAAAGCATATACAATACAGGAAATACATGTTAGGACGAAGGAAATCTACTGGCGTTTAATAATTTCCAGGAGTAAGCTTGGTGGTAGTTGGTGGCTTTGCTTTGAAGCAAACATGCAACTCTTCCAACGGGTGAATCACGACCCTAGGAGGGTTTACTCAGAAGCAAGCCCCATTGCCAGCAACCAAGCTTACTCCCAGGTAAAGGATGGCGCTTTAGTTTTTCGCGTGAAAATCAGTGGGGTTTAACAGTGCTTAACAGGGTTACCTACACTGCTTCCCCAAAACTAGATCTTAGGTTTAATGCTAATAATCGAGCCCAGCGGCCCAGGCCAGCCTAGATGTGTGTGTGTGGGGGGGCAACTCTGCACGTGCCCACAGAGAGGGCTCTGAGTGCCACCTCTGGCACCCGTGCCATAGGTTCACCACCACTGCAATAGGTCATCGAACAACTATCATCAAACTTTCAAACAGATAGGGGAAAGCAGGACTAGGTGGGCACTAGGACCCAGGCGGAGCATTCTACAACAAAGACAGTCCACCATGTTTAGTTCTGTGGCAAAGGAATATACCACCTACTAACATCTTTTTGTGAGACGGAGCATAAGCCATACCTCTGCGTTCACAAACGCCTCCCATTAAGCTCTAGGCCCCACCTCTGCCAGCACTCACATGCTAACTAAACTGTTATCCAACCGGCTTCTGGCTCCAAGACTCCGCCCACTCGCCTCAAGCTCCTCCCTTTCCTGGCTCCCCCATCTAAAAGGCACCACCTCTGACCCCTCTCGCCCCACCCGTGCCAGCTTGAAGCCTGCTCACCTTCTGCTTGATGACCGTGTGGCGTTGCTCCATGTCTCGCTTTTCTCGGGCCGACTCCAAAACCAACTGATGGAGCTGGAAAAGAGGAATGCTCAGGGGATGAGGCTGCATTTCGAAACGCGGCAGAATCCAGCAGCCTGTGAGCCCAAACTCTGGCTCAGTTCCCTCCTACCGAAAACATCTGTTTCGGTTTCTTCCAGCATCTGGGCTGCAGAGGCCAATCCCCTCCTCCTTCCCTGAGCCCAAACTCAAGGTCAGGGACCATTCTGCAGGGAAGGACGTGGCTGGAAGCAGGAAGCAGGATTTGAAGCTGGCCGCTTGTGCGGAGACGGCTCGCAGAGCAGGCGTCAGCGTAAAACCCTTGGAGGTTTCCGATTTAAAAGAGTTCGAACACCTGTCTGGCTTCAACCATATTTGTCCAAAGACCTTTCAGCTTTTGCAAGAGACAAGTCAAGAAAGATCCTGTTGAAACGATCAACGATTGGAGTAGGAGAATAAGCAGTCTTCTCTGACACAAAGCTAAAGTGACTTTTAAAAATGAACAAGTACAAGTAGTTGTGGTGGGTTTTCCGGGCTGTGTGGCTGTGGTCTGGTGGATCTTGTTCCTAACATTTCGCCTGCATCTGTGAGATCTGTGAGATGCAGGCGGAACGTTAGGAACAAGATCTACCAGACCACGGCCACGCAGCCCGGAAAACCCACAACAACCAGTTGGAGCAGCAGTGGCATAGGAGGTTAAGAGCTCATGTATCTAATCTGGAGGAACCGGGTTTGATTCCCAGCTCTGCCGCCTGAGCTGTGGAGGCTTATCTGGGGAATTCAGATTAGCCTGTGCACTCCCCAACACACGCCAGCTGGGTGACCTTGGGCTAGTCACAGCTTCTTGGAGCTTTCTCAGCCCCACCTACCTCACAGGGTGTTTGTTGTGGGGGGGAAGGGCAAGGAGATTGTAAACCCCTTTGAGTCTCCTGCAGGAGAGAAGGGGGGGGTGGGTATAAATCCAAACTCTTCTTCTTGAATCCAGCCACGAAAGCCTTCAACAACAAGTACAAGACTCGCTGTTTTAGTTTTTTCCAGGCTGCGTGGCCGTGGTCTGGTAGTTTTTGCTCCTAACATTTTGCCCACATCTATGACTGGCCGTAGACCTGTCTGCAGCCACACGGCCCTGAAAGCCCACAGCGGCCAACTGATTCCGGCCGTGAAAGCCTTTGACAATGCAAAGTACGAGACCCATCAGTACTGCATAAGATTCAGGTTTCGAATATTTTCTGGTATGGATTTCAATTGCACACCAGAAGCATTTGTTGCTTGCAGGAATTCATGGTTGCTTCACCTTGCAAATCATTGCTTTATTTATTTATCTGAAGTATATTCTACAGTCAATCAGGAGTAGAAGTCAGAGCATCGGAGGAGGTTCTGGGAAATCCAGATTTGGAGGAGGTGAAATCAACGTATGTTGCTCTGGGAAAGAAAGGGGCTTGTGATCACAATAAAAGGGACAAAATCATGATTATGGGATATTGAAAGGGCCTAGATAAGAAAAGAAATTTATTTAAATTAAAATATGAAGGACATATAGCAATATGAAATACAAGGTATATTTGTAGGTTAAATATTAAAAATATGGAATGAAAAATAAGGTAGTATAGTATAGATATTTAAGTTTATTAAAGCTAAAGAATAAATTACCAAAGAATAGTGAAGTAACTGATTTGATTTAGATGTATTGAATTATATGTTATTGTTATGGGTAGTTGGGGTAGGATAGATTTATGTTTGGGTGACTGTAAATGTGGGTCATTTGTTACATGTTAATATTTGTTGATGTCTCATGTGTTTCAATGGTTTCGTGTATGATTTATGTTCAATGTGTTTTTTAAAGAAGGAAATTAATAAAAAAAGTATTTTTTTAAAAAAGGGGGGGTTGTGGAAATAAATGGGGGGAGGAGCCACTTTTGACTCCTCCTCCTCCAGTCTGGGGCAGGCAAAGGTGAAGCAACAACACAGTTCACTGACCAACAGGGTTTTTAACAGTAGGACAGGGAGGGTTTTTAATTGGCCACTCCGGCTCCAACTGAACGCACAACATCAGCCGAGCCCTTAAAGAGGGGCCAGTCTCCACAACACCTTTTGGGAAATCGCTTGCAGTCTGCCGTCAGCACCTTTGTGCAACAAAAAAACCACAGGGGAAAAAATCCTTCTGGGTGCAGAACCTCTTTAAGCCTGACAGAGAGCAACTCCCCGGCTGGGGCCCGTGAAGCGTGCAGCCTCTGTTGCCACGAGTGATGACAGAAAGTGTGATCAACTTACAGCTGACTCAGGAGCAGCAGTGGCGTAGTGGCTAAGAGCAGTGGCTAAGAGCAGGTGCACTCTGATCTGGAGGAACCACGTTTGATTCCCAGCTCTGCCGCTTGAGCTGTGGAGGCTTCTCTGGGGAATTCAGATTAGCCTGTGCACTCCCACACACGCCAGCTGGGTGACCTTGGGCTAGTCACAGCTTCTCGGAGCTCTCTCAGCCCCACCTACCTCACAGGGTGTTTGTTGTGAGGGGGGAAGGGCAAGGAGATTGTCAGCCCCTTTGAGTCTCCTATAGGAGAGAAAGGGGGGATATAAATCCAAACTCTTCTTCTTCTTCTTCTGGTGACCCTGCGGGGCTTTCCAGGCAAGAGACGAAGAGAGTTGGGTTGCCACTGGCGGCCTCTCTGTAGCCACCCTGGACTTCCTGGCTAAGCACGCCAGGTAAGTACGCACCAGGATCAACTCTGCTCAGCTTCTAAAATCTGATGGGATCGGGCTAGCCTGCACCGTCCAGGTCAGGACGACACGGACATTAGGGGCCCGTAACGGGTCTTGAAAACTCTCCCCTCTTTGAAACGGACAGCGATATCCAGGGACTGAAAGCGCAGCCCGATTCTCACAGCTCCTCTGCCCCCGTTCATGAGTTCCCCAGACCCGCTCCCTACCTGGAGACACCAGATGTGGAGCCCAGGAGTTCCAGCTGCCCGGCGTGGCTGCCGGCCTGCAGTCTCTGCAGTGGAGAAGCTGCAATCCTGCATCCTGTTTGTCAAGCCCGACTCTTTCCTGGCAGGCCCCGCTCTTCCTCTGTCCCTTCGCTCGCTTCCTCCCTCTTTCTGGATTTTAAGAGGCCCACCCCTCTCCTCCCCTACACCCCCACACCTTGGGGGTCCTCTCACCTGCGCTGCCAGGTCCTTGCGATACTGAGCCAGCTCTTTTGCCGCATAGAACCCCTGCTCCAGGTAGGAGGACTGCGCGTCCATGGAGGTCAACATCTGGAAAGACAAAAGGGCCCCATCAACCCGGAAGTGCTGATGGACACTTTTGTTTCCAATTTCTTTTAATCTGGAATGGTTTGTTGTTCAAAGGGCAGAGCCTTTTAATGTCTCTGCGTGGAGTTGAGTATCCTCTCCGTGGTTGTTTTTATTTTCTTCCAATTACCTATTTTAGAATAACTGGTGATATTAAGGCTTGAGTGGTAAACAAGAGCCTGAGGATCTCTTTCATTATATACTCTCCTGTCCTTTATATTCAAAAATAAGGAAAAGGTTTTTGGAGCCAATACTACCTAGGACATATGGAATATGCTGCCACAGGAGGTGGTGATGGCCACTAACCTGGATAGCTTTAAAAGGGGCTTGGACACATTTATGGAGGAGAAGTCGATCTATGGCTACCAATCTTGATCCCCCTTGATCTCAGATTGCAAATGCCTTAGCAGACCAGGTGCTTGGGAGCAACAGCCGCAGAAGGCCATTGCTTTCACCTCCTGCATGTCAGCTCCCAAAGGCACCTGGTGGGCCACTGCGAGTAGCAGAGAGCTGGACTAGATGGACTCTGGTCTGATCCAGCTGGCTTGTTCTTATGTTCTTAGGACAGTTTTTTAATCCAATTATGAGAAACTGATTTTCTTACTATCTGATATTGATTCCTATGTTTCTTACAAGATGGCTCTCTTTGCCCTGGCAGCTAGGAAATTACGAGCAAAGTACTTAAACCGCTGTTTGAACTGATGTTCCAAAGTACTGGAGGTTAACTTAGTCTAGCTGAAGCGGCTGCAAAAACATCTGACGTGGAAAGCAATTGATGGGGCATTTTAATTTAGAGATTGCGAATACAAATAATGTATATTTTAATGTAAAACTAAGTTATTGTTTTAATTTAAATGTTTTAACTGCATGTATCTATGTATTGTTATAGCCAATGGCTCAAACAATAAATACTTGACTGACTGACTGGTAGAAAAGACCAGATCCTTAGAGGTTGACTTTCACGCAACTGAGACGTCATAACTTCTGAGCCTTTTGTTTTAATTGTTTCAAACTTTGTTTTAGACATATTTTGTAGCAATTACATTGAGCTACCGTGTTTCCCCGAATATAAGACAGTGTCTTATATTAATTTTTGCTCCCAAAGATGCGCTATGTCTTGTTTTCAGGGGATGTCTTATATTTCTGTATTCTGTTCGTCAGGCATGCTTCCAAACAAAAACTTTGCTATGTCTTACTTTTGGGGGATGCCTTATATTTCGCACTTCAGCAAAACCTCTACTATGTCTTATTTTCCAGGGATGTCTTATATTCAGGGAAACAGGGTAGGAACGCATCTCAGTCCCCTAGATACAACCCCCCTGACAGCTACCCTCTGAAACTACCCAGAATATTACCGAGCAAACCGTTATGGAAGCGAACAAGCCGAAGTTACTCACAAACTTCAGGATCTCCGATTTCTTCCTCGACTGGATCATGTTGATCTGGGGGAAAAGGATTGCTTGTTAGACCTTGGGCGTGGGGGGGATTCTGTTCCCTTCCACCATGAATCTCAACCATCAGCCGAGGGGTCTGCCTCAGCTTCCCCCCAGATCAGAAAAAGGGGGCCACTCTGGCTCCCCTGCACAGAGCCAGAAGAGGGCCCAGGAGAAGTCCTGGTGGCCAGACAGGGTTTCCCCTACCTGGAGGACGTAGTCGAGGGCTCGGGCACGGAAGGCGGTGCGGGCAGCCTTCAGTGCAAGCCCAGCCTCTTCGGCTTCATGCTGGCGCCGCCGGGGCACCTCGGCATTATGGTGGAGGGCGCTGGAGAGGGTTTCGCTGCCACGTTCGAAGTCCTTACGGGTTTCCTTGAATTGCTTAATGTCTCTAAAGCAGGGAAGTTCCAGGTAAGAAGAGCAGGGGTGGGGTATGCACCATCCCATAACCCCAGCTGTTCCCACTGCTGTCAGCTCACTCCCTCTTGGTCAACCGTCCTCCCTCCCAGTGTTCCCTGATGCCAACCTACAGTTGGGGGCTGGAGACAGTGGTGGGATCCAAAAATTTTAGTAACAGGGTCCCATGGTGGTGGGATTCAAACTGTGGCATAGTGCCAATGGGGCTGGGCGGGGCACAACGGGGGCGTTGCCTGGCATTCCGGGGGCGGGGCATTCCTGGGCGGGGCTGTGGCAAGGACGCAGCCACTGTGCCGGTCCTTGGGCGGGAAACAAATGCACGCAGGTGCAGGCTGCCACGCACGCTGGTGCACCTCCTGCTAGACTGCTTCAAGTTCTGCGTGCTACTGCTGAGAGGAGGGGCGTAACTAAGGCAAAAATCACATGGCAAAATCACCAATTAGTAACGCCCTCTCGGCACACACAAATAATTAGTAACCTACTCTCGGGAACCTGTGAGAACCTGCTGGATCCCACCTCTGGCTGGAGATCTCCCAAAATTACAACTGATCTCCAAAGTTAGTTCCCCTGGATAAAGGGGTTGTTTTGTAGGGCGGGTCCTCCAGCATTATAACCCCTCCTCCCACCATAATGACAACCAGACCCTTCAGCCGCCTGTTGGGATCTACATCACCGGTCCCTCATCCCAAATTCTCCTCCTCCTCTGCCAGACTCTCTCTCGCCGGCTTACTCTTTCACCAGGCTCTGCAGCTGTTGCTTGAACGACTGTTGCGTGGTGTCCAGAAGTTCCTGCCACAGAGAGAGGAAGCAAAGAGGGTTGGGGGGGGGGGGCAGGGTTAAGATTGATTTTCTCCACCAGACTCTGAACCTACACAAGAGTCCAGCAGGTCTGAGGATCATGGAGGAGGCGGGACCCCTTTCCTCTGGAAAAACCCTAAAGCACTTGCGGGATTTGGGGTTCGGGAAGAGAGAAGACGCACTTGGGGGGAGGAGAGGGGGAGAGGTTTGGCCTGCCATGAACCTAGTCCCCCAGGAGAAACTCTGGCAGGAGTCTGGTTCTTAGCACAGCTCTTGCGAAACACTCCTTCCATTCAAGAAGGCTCCAGCTGGAGAAAGTCCTGGTAGGCTTTCACAGCCAGAACCACTAGGGCTGTGGTGGCGAACCTTTGGCACTCCAGATGGTTATGGACTACAATTCCCATCAGCCCCTGCCAGCATGGTCAATTGGCCATGCTGGCAGGGGCTGATGGGAATTGTAGTCATAACATCTGGAGTGCCAAAGGTTCGCCACCACTGCACTAGGGTGTTGTGGGTTTTCTGGGTTGTATGGCCATGTTCCAGTAGCCTTTTCTCCTGACGTTTCGCCTGCATCTGTGGCTGGCATGATGCAGGCGAAACGGCAGGAGAAAATGCTACTGGAACACGGCCATACGACCCGGAAAAATCACAACACCCTTCTTGAATTCGTTGGGTGCTTGTGAACTCTAGTACTGGGAAATGGGGGAACTTTTCTCTCCCCCACCCCCCACACTTGCAAGCCTCTCTCTCACCCCTGCCTAGTTCTCCATTCTTTCTAAACTAAAAGCGTTTCATTCATTCCTCCTGTGGACGGTGCTCTGCCCTTCCCTCCAGCTTTGGCTGACCGGCAACCTCCGATTTTATCTTTCAAGGCCTTCCCTGAACACCTCCGGAGAGAGAGGAAGAGGCGGTGCGACAGGTTGTAAGGGAGGTGACCCAAGGGAAGGCGTTTCCTCACCTCGTGTCTGGTGATCATTTGGTTGAGGCTGTCCGAAAATTTTTCGAGGCACTCCTGGAAGAGGGAGGGGGCATAAGGAGAAGAAGAAAGAAAACACCATGAGTGACCAAAGGCATGAATGCTCCTCACCCAAGTGATTCACAAGTCTGGTAGGATTCAGCGCTTAAGGCTGAAACAGAGAGAACGTCCCAAAGGACACAGCACAACGACCCCGTCATATGCTTCAATCTGGAGAGCCTTTTTCTTCAAGTTTCTAGACCTCATGGTCTTGTTTTATTGTAGTTTCAAGGGTTCGCAGAATCATAGAGTTGGAAGAGACCCCCAAGGGCCATCCAGTCCAACCCCCTGCCATGCAGGAACACACAATCAAAGCACTCCCGACAGGTGGCCATCCAACCTCTCTTAAAAAACCTTCAAAGGAGACTCCACCACACTCTGAGGTAGTGCATTCCACTGTCGAACAGCCCTGACGGTCAGGAAGTTTTTCCTGATGTTTAGGTGGAATCTCTTTTCTTCCCCTTGAACCCATGACTCCTGGTCCTCGTCTCTGGAGCAGCAGAAAACAAGCTTGGTCCCTCACCAACACGACATCCCTTCAAATATCTAAACATCATGGCTATCATGTCACCTCTTCACCTTCTCTTCTTCAAACTAAACACACCCAGCTCCCTAAGTCTCTCCTCGTAGGGCAGAAATTCCAGAACATCCCAAAGGACACAGTGCAACAGCCCCATCATATGCTGAATCCGGAGAGCCTTTTCTTCAAGTTTCTAGACCTCATGAAAACAGTGGCGTAGGAGGTTAAGAGCTCGTGTATCTAATCTGGAGGAACCGGGTTTGATTCCCAGCTCTGCCGCCTGAGCTGTGGAGGCTTCTCTGGGGAATTCAGAGTAGCCTGTGCCCTCCCACACACGCCAGCTGGGTGACCTTGGGCTAGTCACAGCTTCTCGGAGCTCTCTCAGCCCCACCCACCTCACAGGGTGTTTGTTGTGAGGGGGGAAGGGCAAGGAGATTGTCAGCCCCTTTGAGTCTCCTGCAGGAGAGAAAGGGGGGATATACATCCAAACTCTTCTTCCTCTTCTTCTTCTTCTTTTGCAAAGGGAGTTTCTGGAGTTGACGGTGGTTGCACAAAAGGCCTTGGCGGTGTACCAGAAGCCTCTGCCGAAGACTTTGGACGTTGAAGACGGCTGGGTGGGGGTCTTGGCGTCCTGCCCTCCGGCCCTGATGTCCAGGCTAGAACCAAACCCGTCTTTCCCGCGCAGCCACCAGGCCGGCCAGACCAGCTGACACACAACAGGGGGGCTGCCCCCAATACCTGCCCCCTGCCCTCACGTCTCTCCCCATAACTCCCCGTGTGTGTAGCTCTTCCCAAGCACACTTACGTTCATCATGGGGTCCGCCTGGGAATTATGCGACAGCTCCCGAACGCCGGACACAAAATTCTTGCTGTGGGCGCAATACTGCCGTCCGGACTCTAGCATGATGGTGCAGAGCTTCAGCAACTGGAAGGGGGGGGGGGAGGGAGATAGGGAAGACGACTCAGCAAACTCATGGACCACAGTCAGAGGGCCCCCCCCCCTTCCCCAAAACCTCATCTCCCAATGCACCAGGAGCCTCTTCAAGCAAACCAGGGGTGAGCTGGCTGGATCAAAGGTACCCGGCTGCTTGCAAAGTGGCTCTGTGTGAGCCAGGTAGCCCTGGGCACCAGGTGGGTCACTAGGAGACTGGTCCCCTCACCTTCTCCAGCTGGGTCTCCAACACGCCCACTTCCGTTTCCACCGTCTCAATAGCAGCCCTGAGGTTGGTGGAAGAGAGGGGGGTAAGGAACCGCATCAGCAGATGGATAGGCTCAGAAGAACTCCTGGCTGTGGAGAGGACTCTCACTCTGTCCCCTAGTACCCAAAGGGTGGTGGCTAACCTCACAAGGCTGTTGTGCCTGCTGGCACTTTTTTTTCAATCCGAATACTTTTTATTAGGTTAAAAATAATTGAACAACATTACAGGAGGGTGTATCAAAAGAATAACAATATCAACATGTTTCGTATTTCACCTTATACATTCTTTCTTATCTCCTAAATTAGTTAAAAATTAAAATAACTTTATAAGTGTCTTTAACTGAGACTCTGCATAGTCCTTTCTTTTTTCTGATCCGGAGGAACCGGGTTTGATTCCCCGCTCTGCCGCTTGAGTTGTGGAGGCTTCTCTGGGGAATTCACATTAGCCTGGGCACTCCCACACATGCCAGCTGGGTGACCTTGGGCTAGTCACAGCTTCTCGGAGCTCTCTCAGCCCCACCCACCTCACAGGGTGTTTGTTGTGAGGGGAGAAGGGCAAGGAGATTGTCAGCCCCTTTGAGTCTCTTGCAGGAGAGAAAGGGGGGATCTAAATCCAAACTCTTCTTCTTTTATTTAAAAGCCGAGTTCAGCTTCCATGTGCATGCCAGCACTTTTGAAAGGTGTTTGAAAACAGTGCGTACAATAGAAGTCAGCTAATCTTAATTTAAAGCAACCACAGGATTTTTTTCCCACCAATGGGACCAGGAACGGAGGGGAACATGGACCACTTTTCTCCCCCCCCCCCAAAATACATTTTCCTGTGTATCCAGCAACACTCTGCCGCAAACCATGGAAGGAGCAGGGAAGGAAGAAAGGGGGGGGGGGTTCAACCACGTGGGGAATGGAGTAGAGGAGAGAGAGATGCGACCAGTTTGGGGTCTTTGGGGTCCCACCACCTCTGCTTAGGGGCTGAATAACCCTTGGTGTGTTCTCTTGCGCTCTTGCGGTCACCTCGCAAGTTTCCTGCCTCCGCCGGGGCTGTAACCACTTCCTATCTGTTGCCTGGAAACCAACCCATGGTTCAGTTTGCTCTGCTCTAGACAGCAGCTAGTTTTTGTGATGCACACAGACCCCGGGAGGGACGCTGGTAAAAAAAAAACCACCCACCCCTGCTCCACGGGGCAGGCCGAAACAGTCAGGAAGAGCCCCTGAGCGGGGTAAGAGTTTCCTCCCCAGTTGGACCACCCTTAGGTCAGCAACTGAAACTGAAGATCAGGGTGTTGTGGGTATTCCGGGTTGTATGGCCGTGTTCCAGTAGCCACAGATGCAGGCGAAACATCAGGAGAAAATGCTACCAGAACATGGCCATACAACCTGGAAAACCCACAACACCCTACTGCCATGGTGGCGAACCTTTGGCACTCCAGATGTTATGGACTACAATTCCCATCAGCCCCTGCCAGCGTCATAACATCTGGAGTGCCAAAGGTTCGCCACCACTGCAGTGATTCCAGCCATGAAAGCCTTCGACAACACATAGAAACTGAAGACAGGTATAGGGGTAACTACCCCTGATTTTGGGGGGAGGCGGGGGGATATGAGGATGGAAGAAGATCTATCTCCTGACAAGTGATAGACTTCCCTCTCCTCTTGAGTTGTCCAAGATGGCCGCCACGCACACTTTCCCTGCAAGGCGTCAGGGCCCCGTGGCTCACACTCCTGAGAGTGAAGTTATTCAAGCAACATGCTAATTGTGGCCAAGCCAGAGGGTGTTGGAAAGAAAAAGTATCAAGGGAAGGAAAGTTGGCCAAATACTGGATTTAATAATTCCAGGGCAGGCAAAAAAATTGTGAGCCGTCCCACCAGAAGGGGAGTAGACGGTGCTGGAGTCCCGTTCTGAAACGAAGATTCCAGCCCTCCCCCCAAAAGGAAACACACACAGCTGGGCCTTGGCAAGTGGAAACCAATGACTATTGGAAACAATTTGTCACCCACAGGGTGGAAAACACGTGTGGCTTCTTTCTAGACCTCCAACCCAGAGGCTGTTTACAACAAAAAAGCACATAAGCCCGGCTGCGTTGCAGCTCGGAGACAATCATCTCTCTGTCTCTCAAAAAATAAAGAGAGGTTTGGGGTTCGAGCCCTGCTACAAGCCACCTGACCAAGGCAGCCTGGCACAGGTGGGGGGGGGGGTCAAGGTGTGAGTCGCCCGTAAGACTCAGCATTGGCATGGGTGGAGGGAAATGGCTTGGGATGCCCTGAACTTGGGGGAATTCGTGTTCGAAGACTAGACTTGCCTTTCGATCCTCCACCCCCTGAGACTCAGGCCCAGTGGCACAGAAGGCAGCATTCGAATCCGGCACCCTCTTCCATTTAGGGCGCCGCACCCCTAATTTGCACTCCCCAGCTGATTTATGGGTAGCCTTAAAATGCTCGAGGGCCAGTCCTGACCACAACACCCCCGTGATTCATCTCCCGGAAGGCCGCCCCAGACTTGCAAGCGAGCCGCAGGTGCCAATCCACCCAGAGGCCTGAGAGTGCCGCCCGCCTGCCTGCCCGGCACATGCCAGGCCGCCCGGCTCGTTTTCTGAGCGCCTCCCGGCCGCCCCACCACCACTTCCTGCCCTCCAGCAACAGCCCCAGACTGAAAAGCCCATTCCGGAAACAACTACTGCAGCAAGACTACTGCGCAGGTAGGGAGCGCCTGCTGGTGGAAACAGGGTGCCTGGGGAGAAGCTGAAAGGAGGCGCTCCCCACAGCCCCCTTACCGCGCAGGTGTCCCAGGAACCAGAGCCCTGCTGCTGAGGCGGTGCAGACACCACCCAGTGCTTCTACTTGCAGAGGGCCCTCCCTTGGAGACTGGCCAAGCAAGTGGCAACCCACAAGACCCTCTCCCCCGACTGCAGGGGGCGGCAGAGCGGACAGAGGCAGGCAGCTGCTGCTGTTCCTTCCAGGCACAAGAGCCGGGGCTGGGGCCGCTCTTGGCAACCTGCTCCATTTTCCCCACCCCCACCCCCATCACCTGTGGAGTGATGCGCTGAGCTCAAACGCGGGAGGAACCCAAGGCGCCCACCCCCAGGCCGGTCCCCCCTATCCGGGGCTTTCCCCAAGGCTGGCATGACGGACCCCCTCCCGACAGCGGCCTGGCCGCCCCTCTCCCCCCACTGCTCACAGCTGGCCCACCTCCAGCCGGGATAACGCGGAGGACAGGGAGTTGCGCGCCCGCACGTCTGAATGGAGCTGGGGGGTGGGGGGTGCGCGCGTCCCCAGCCCCAGCCAGCAGCCACCTGGTCCCCGGCCGGGAAGGGGGGGTCTCCCTCCGCGGGGCGCCCACCTGAAGCGGGGCGAGTCCTTGAGGCTCTCCTCGAAGTCCAGCTTGACGGTCATGGCGGCGGGGGGCGGGCCGGGGGCGCCCCCGGGGCGGCGGCGGCGGCGGCGAAGGGAGAGGAGCCGCCAGAAGTGGCCGCGGCCCGGACGCGCAGCAGCAGCAGCAGCAGGAGGCGAAGGAGGCGCGCCCGGCCCGGCCGCCGCTCCTGCTCCGCCCCGGGGAGGCGTGCTGGCCGGGCGGCGCCGCCCGTCGGAGGAGCCATCCTGGGGGCTGCGGGAGGGGGCGGCGGCGGGAGGCCTTCCGACGGCTTCTCCCTCGGGGAAATCCCGGCTGCTGGGGCCTCCCAGGGGGCGTCGGATCATGGCCCGTCCGGCCCCGAGGGGAGGAAGGACCGACGGCTCCTCCGAACAGGGGCGCGGGACCACCGGACGCCGGCAGGCAGGAGTCCAGGACGGGCAGGCACGGCTTTAGCAGAGAGGCCGCGTTCACACGTGTATAGGTGCCTCCCGCCGCGGCGCGTGACAGCTGACCTGCGGGGATGGTGTGCCGTCGAAGATCGCCCTAGTTTGGCCGCATCGCATCCCGCGCCCCCCCGTTGTCACTTTGCGCGTTAATCTGAGGAGCCGCAGCGACCCCAAGACGGGTCTCGGTGAGAAATCTCAGACACGCAAATGAAGTTGGGCCCCGCCTTTGTGGGGTCGTAGGAGTGTGCGCAACAGGGCAGCCCGTTTTAATCCTTCGTTTAGGTGCGGCCCGCCGGAATTAGTGCCTCCGCTCCGGGTCCTGCCACAAGAAGCGCCGCGCACTCGATTGCTCGTTTGCAGGCACGTCAGAACGCCGTACACGTGCAAACACCGCGCGCTTCCTCGACCGGACACCAGGTGGCAACGCTGCTCCAGCTGGGCGAAGAGGAGCCGCCTGCGCTGCCCAAGCCGGCCATTGGAGGGCGCTGCGAGTCGCCAGATTCTCTGGTCTGCATTTTAAAGAAGAAGAAGAAGAAGAAGAAGTAGTAGTCGTCTTCCTGTCTGCGCTTTGAATGTACTCTTGATTTGTATTTCAAAAATGTCTGGCAATGCTCTAGAACCTATTTTTAAATGCCAAATAAAGGTGGTGGTTGTTGTTGTAAAGAAGAAGAAGAGGAGGAGGAGGAGGAGGAGTTTGGATTTATATTCCCCCCCTTTCTTGCCTGTAAGGAGACTCAAAAGGGCTTACAATTTCCTTTCCCTTCCCGCCCCCCCCCCCCCACAACAAACACCCTGTGAGGTAGGTGGGGCTGAGAGAGCTCGGAAGAACTGTGATTAGCCCAAGGTCACCCAGCTGGCATGTGTTGGAGTGCACAAGCTAATCTGGTTCACCAGATGAGCCTCCACAACTCAAGTGGCAGAGCGGGGAATCAAACCCGGTTCTCCAGATTGGAGTGCACCTGCTCTTAACCAACTACGCCACTGCTGCTCCTAATGAGAATGGAAAATATCCCCCACCCCACCCCACCCCCACTTTGCTCCCTCCTAAAAACGGAACAGGCCAATGGGAGAAATGAAGCTGCCAGTGAGGAAGCACGGGGAAATCTTACTGGGGGAGGGGGGGCGGATTTAAAAGCCCAGCCAAGAGCAGATCTCTTTGCAATCTTCATTTTTAATTTTTTAATTAAACTTAAACATCCTGGTCATCCGGTCCCAACGGCCGGGCCCAGAGCAGCGGACAAAATCAAAAACAGCAAGCAATACATTAACAAGTGATTCCGGCCGTGAAAGCCTCCGACAGCACATTGAACAATATATTAAGTTAATAATGTTTAATAACAGTGTTTTCCAAAGCCAGGCGGTGCCCGAATGCACTGGGAAAGGTATCGCCCAGAAGCCCAGCCAGGGGCTGCCCCCAGCCTCCAAGGGGGCCCTGGAAATCGCCTAGGGGTCTGCAACCTGCGGCTCTCCAGATGTTCATGGACTACAATTCCCATCGGCCTCCACTCCCGTCAGGCCTGTTTCTAGTTGCAGAGTAGCATTAGGGACCCATTTTGGAACTTGGAGGGCTGATCTTAAAAATGTAGATTGTATCATTGCAGTGGCGCAAAACTGGTTAAGGGGTCCTAACCGGGTGCCGTACCAGAACTGACTTGGCTTCAAACAACTGAAGTGCTGCAGGAATACAGTGGCCACCTTTTGACAAGGAATTCAAGGGTAGCAGTTGAGCTCCTCTGTGCATGTCCAGCAACATGGTCCTCACGAGCTTTTCTGCCCTGCAGAAGACTCAGACTGATCCAAGATTTAAATGTTAAGGGCTGGATCAGAATAGATGAAGCAGAAACCTAAATCTCCTCAGTTCCGGTTTTGTTTTCCTTGCATGTACCACTTCTAGACATGCTGGCAGGGGCTGATGGGATTTGTAGTCCATGAACATCTGGAGAGCCACAGGTTGCAGACCCCTAGGCGATTTCCAGGCTGCTGCAGGCATCAGTTCCCCAGGGAGAAAAGGGGGTGGGGGTTCCTGGCATTATGCCCCACCGAGTTCCCTCCCCATCTGTAGTCCCCCCCCCGTTTCCCAACCCAGAGGTGGCACCTCTGCCAGCAGCTGGTTCACACCTGAAGGCGAATGAGGAAGCGGTGGGGTATAAATCCAATCTCTTCTTCTCCAATGCCAGGAAGCCCACTCCTCACAAAGCACCATTTTTCCCCCCAGGGGAGCCCACCTCAGTAGTCTGGAAACGAGCTCCAGTTCCCCCCTGGAGGCTGGCATCGCTATTTTTTTGGTATTTGCAGGGAGTCTTTTACGCCAAGGATCATCCTAAGCCCCGTCTAGAGCAGATTTCCAAAGAGGAGGCAGGACTCTTGGAGTCCAAAGTGGCCCAAGTTTGCTTCCTGCCTTTGCATGTGTGAACCAGGCCTGTGGAGCCCAGAGGTGGGATCCAGCAGGTTCTCACAGGTTCCCGAGAGTAGGTTACTAATTATTTGTGTGTGCCGAGAGGGGGTTACTCATTGGTGATTTTGCCACGTGATTTTTGCCTTAGTTACGCCCCTCCTCTCAGCAGTAGCGCGCAGAACTTGAAGCAGTCTAGCAGGAGGTGCACCGGCGTGCGTGGCAGCCTGCGCCTGCATCTGCTTTCGTTTTCCGGCCTAAGGACCGGCACAATATCCCTTGCCAGCAACCTCTGCCCAGGGAATGCCCTCGGCTCTCTGGAATGCTGGGCCCCGCCCCGTTGTGCCCTCGGGCCTCAGTCTCCATTTGGCATGCCACACGCCAGTTTGAATCCTACCACCATGGGACCCTGTTACTAAAATTTTTGGATCCCACCACTGGTGGAGCCACTATCAAGAAGGCCTTGTAGGGTTGCTAACTCCTTGTAGGGTGGCTGACTCTCTGCCACTATTTGTTGCTGAAGTCCCGCCCCAAGTCTTCGCCTCTCAGTGTCTCTCCCTTTTCTTCCAGCCAGCCCCGCCCAGCTAGGAAATATTTACCCCACTCTGTAGTGACCCATAAAGCAGAAGAGAAGCAGCCAAGGACAACTTTCTAAAAAAAAGGTTTATTCATTCTGTAAAAAAGAAAAATCTGTTCTCAGCATCACAGAGACAACAGAACACACATCCACAGCCCGAACGAGTCACAGCGCTTTAAAATAAGGCAACGTTTTGGCTCTAGGAGCGTATTCCTCTCTTGGCCCTACCCCTAAACAATGAAAAGTATTTAATTCCAGGAAGGCAGATACTTTTGCAACACAGAGAAAGGCCTCAGAGGCATAGACTTGAGTGTTTGCAGTCAACATTCAGAAATAAAGCAGAGATTGTCTGTTCCTAAAGATCTCTTTTTTTAATTAACAGTCAACTGGAGGAAGATTTTCGCTGGAACCTCCTCAAACGCGTCTCCACCACAGTGCATTTTGACCATGCAAGTCCTCTACAGCTCAAGCAAGGCATCTAATGCCACAGAAATATAACTGCTTATAAGCTCTTCCCCATCTCTGCTAAAATTGTATTGATCTGCTCTTAAACTGAATGTTAGACTCCCTTCATTAGATTCCTCTCCGCCCCCTCCGTTCCCAGATTAATGCCCTTACGGGGAGACATCTTTTACGAATTCTGCTCGAGTTGTATGCATTTGCCCCAAATAAAAGCCCCGGGATGGATCATTTTGTAAACATTCAAGGCCTCCCAAATTCGACACGTTGGGGATCGGCTTGCTGGTACCAAATGTCGCTCTTATCACTTGCAAATGGTGCATATTCCCTAATATACCTGCCCCTTCAGATCCGCATCCGTTAAAACCCTCGCCAAAAGAAACTGATCCGTTGTCAGATCTATCCTGGCTCCACGTACTCCTGAGCAAATGATTTGAATCTCATTTCAAGTCTACCGTTTTTGAACAGGGACACCTCAACTGAAAACAGCACACTACAACACAGAATATCTCCCCCCCCTTAACAAAATTAACCCCCCTCCCCATATCAATCCAGACCCCACACGCTGTAGAGACACAACGCCTTTGGTAAAAATTACATAGGTATCTTCTAAAAAATTACAGAACGTTTTTTTTAAAAAAAATCACTGGGTAAAAACTGGGCGTCAAATTAAGGCTGTTAAAAATGTCCGCGGCGGGCCCAAAGTCACGGCAGAGTCCAGAACTCCCCAGATAAGGAGGAGGGTAAGGAGGTCTGTGGCATCCCATGGTGGGCGGGGGGGTGATTGGTGGGACTGAGGTGCACAGCTGCTTCAGAGCAGGATTAGACATATTCTCTGTTGGTGGGGGCCTTGGAGATCGGCTTGCCTTGAGGATACTGGCGGCCGTAGCTGGAGCCCCCCGACTTTCCGGGACAGGAGCAGCAGAGCAGGGCCCCTCCAAATATGACCAAGGCGGCACCAGCCCAGCCAATGAAAATTGCAGCTCCAAACTCGTACCTGGAAGAGAAAGAAGAGAGGAAGTGAAATGCCGGGGCAGCTGCTACAGCGTGAACATCTGCACGAAGCACGTATGTACGTCTGTTTTGTGGCCTGCTGTCGGAGACCAAATGCCCCCAGAGAGGATTTGGTATGGATTGTGGTCTCTGGCATAATAATAATAATAATAATAATAATAATAATAATAATAATAATAATAATAATAATAATAATAATAATAATAATAATAATAATAATAATAATAATAATAATAACAACAACAACAACAATAATAATAATAACAATAATAACAACAATAATAACAATAATAACAACAACAACAATAACAATAATAATAACAATAATAATAATAATAATAACAATAATAATAACAACAACAACAGTAGTTATGATTTATTTATTTTATTTATTATATTTGTATAATATTTATTTATTTGTAGACCGCCTCACCCCTGAAGGGCTCGAGGCAGTTCACAGGTACGGCAATGACCAGTGCCGCAGCATATAAACATAGAGTAACCCCATTATATCCCCCCTTTCTCTCCTGTAGGAGACTCAAAGGGGCTGACAATCTCCTTGCCCCTCCCCCCTCACAACAAACACCCTGTGAGGTGGGTGGGGCTGAGAGAGCTCTGAGAAGCTGTGACTAGCCCAAGGTCACCCAGCTGGCGTGTGTGGGAGTGCCCAGGCTAATCTGAATTCCCCAGATAAGCCTCCACAGCTCAGGCGGCAGAGCTGCTGGGAATCAAACCCGGTTCCTCCAGATCAGAGTGCACCTGCTCTTAGCCACTGCTGCTCCCTTATAAGTAGATTCAAGTCTCTTAGAGGAAAAATGGCGCCCCACCCCTAGACAGGAAGAATTTGGGATCCAATGGAAAGGTGATAACCCTAAACACTGTCAGATAACCCGCTCTTTATCTGTATCTCCAAAGAGATTTAAAAAAAAATAAGGCTCAGGTCAATTGTGAAAGTAAAATAAAACCAAACGTTGTACAGGATGTGAATTAAATAACCATGACGCTGTAAGTGTGGGAACTCAGTATTGTTTCTGCCTGTCTTGTTACAGGTCCCCCTGAAGAAGCATTTTGGGGAAACCTAGAGGGGATATTTTAGCTCAGTATGTATTTTTTTACATTACTTCCATCCTCAGCCTTGAACTTGTTTGATTTCCTTAATCTCTTAGCGACTGGCCTGCCTCTTTTGTCTTCTCCGCACAAAACACCCACGATGTAGGAGGCTACGGAGCATAGACAGAATCTTTGCCAAGGGCACACCTATGTCATGACCTGGATTGGTATTCTAAACGTAAACCACTTGCTAAAGAGTTAGCAAGATCGTGTTAATCCGGCGCCTCGAAACCAGATTCTCAGTACTCAGCCGTCCATTACCGCTGTGCTATAGAGAGCGTCCTAACCTACTGCATCTGTGTATGGTTCTCCAGTTGCACAGTGGCGAATAGGAAGGCGCTCCAAAGGGTGATCAATACTGCACAAAGGATTATCGGCTGCCCTCTCCCCTCCTTGGAAGAAATCTATAATGCCCGAAGTCTAAATAAAGCCCAAAATATTCTAAGGGACCCGTCTCATCCAGCACACTCTCTTTTTAAACTGCTACCATCTGGCAGACGATACAGGGCCCTCAGAACTAGGACAAAGAGGCTTAGAGACAGCTTCTACTCTAGAGCTGTGGCTATGCTAAACTCCGCTGCTTCATATTGATGTATTTGGGGCTATGTAGGGATGGGTGGAGGATGATGATGTATGAGTCTGAAATTGCATGAGTCTGAAATTGTATGAGTCTGAAATTGTGTGCATCGAGGAATGCTGCTGTAAATTTCGTTGTGCGTGCACAATGACAATAAAATGCTTATGCTTATGCTTATTACAAGCAATCTTGAAGAAGAAAAAACCCGCACACAAAATAGTGTGGATGCTTAAAATTGAAGCCACAAAAATAACAGCGGAGTTTTTAAAACACACACACACACCAGCAGATAACGATGAAAGGAACAGCAACGATCTAAGACAGAACAGAATCACACCGCAGGCATAAAACCTGGGAGAAGAGCGTTCACGTCAAACGAAACACTCAAGGCCTGGCAGCTGGAATTCATTTTTAACTGCTACACCAAAGAACCCCGGAAAATCCAGTTCTCAATAAAAGCGAGAAGATCCCAAACAGATCAAGAACGCAGCATCAGAACCATCGTAGCCACATTACAGGTGCTTTGCTAGACTGAAATTGTTTTAGTTTCGCAGCATCCGTGGGCCCCAGAACTAAAGCAAAGCAAAGCATTTTTATTGTCGTTGTGCACGCACAACGAAATTTACAGCAGCGTTCCTCGAGGCACACCATTTCAGACTCATACCCCACCCTCACTTTCCCCTTCCTCCACCCATCCCTACACAGCCCCAAACACATCAACACGAAGCCACAGAGTTCAGCACAGCCACAGCTCTAGAGTACCGTGTTTCCCCGAATATAAGACAGTGTCTTATATTAATTTTAGCTCCCAATGATGTGCTATGTCTTATTTTCAGGGGATGTCTTATTTTTCCTGTGTTCTGTTCGTCGGGCATGCTTCCAAACAAAAACTTTGCTACGTCTTACTTTTGGGGGATGCCTTATATTTCGCACTTCAGCAAAACCTCTACTATGTCTTATTTTTCGGGGATGTCTTGTATTAGGGGAAACAGGGTAGAAGCTGTCTCTAAGCCTCTTTGTTGATTACTCAACCTGTGCCATCAGCACCTACCTGCCTTAAAACTGTGCCATCAGCACCTACACTGCCTTAAAAAGCTACAAAGGTCTCTGCCTCCAAGGAAGATACAGTCTAGAGCAGAGAATACAGGGAAGGGAAGGGCCGGTTCTCCCATCGATCCACTGAAGCAGGGACTTGCGGCAGCATAATTTGTGTTTATCTACTTTTACACTCCCCTTTCTGCTCAGCGGGGATCCACAGCAACTACTCTGGCCATCTCTCTCCCCCTTCCCCTTCCGAAACTCACTTGGTATTGACAGGTGTTAGAGGGTTGTAGAAGTCCGTCACTATTTGGTTTCCGTACCACGAGCACGCGATGAGAGACGCCAGACCTGCAAAGAGAGAAAGAGAGACTTATGTCTGCTCCACACCCCATATTCCCACACCTCCTTCGCTGCAGTGAAGTTCCGGGTTCTCGCCTCTCTAGGACCAAAGGCAGAACTGGCTCACTGGTGCCATAAACGTAACTGTCAAGTCAGTTTGGACTGTCTGACTGACACAAACGTAACTGTCAGTTTGGAGCCCAGATCTGCAAAACAGAGTGGAGAGGTGGAGGCGGCACCTGCAGAAGGCGCAGTTTGGAGAGGAAGCTCCGCAGGGTTGTGGAGTCACTCTAGGACAGTGGTGGCGAACCTATGGCACGGGTGCCAGAGGTGGCACTCAGAGCCCTCTCTGTGGGCACGCACAAACAGAGTGCCCCCCTCACATCTAGGCTGGCCTGGGCCTCTGGGCTCGATTATTAGCATTAAACCTAGTTTTGGGGAAGCAGTGTAGGTAACCTTTTGAGTGCTGTTAAACCCCACTGATTTTCATGTGAAGAACTAAAGCGCGATCCTTTACCTGGGAGTAAGCTCGGTTGCTGGCAATGGGACTTGCTTCTGAGTAATTCCAACGTGATTCACCCGTTGGAAGAGTTGCACGGTTGCTTCCAAGCAAAGCCACCGGCTAACACCAAGTTTACTCCCGAGTAACGCGCGCCTCGGAGCCAACCGTTTTCTCTAAACTAAAACCTCAGCATTCAGGTTAAATTGCCGTGTTGGCACTTTGCGATAAATAAGTGGGTTTTGGGTTGCAGTTTGGGCACTCGGCCTCGAAAAGGTTCGCCAACACTGCTCTAGGACTTCCATTTCTCCAAGACTTTGTGATATACCATAGACTCTGAAGCTGCATTTCCTGCAGAGGAACTGACCTGCGTTGTCTGGAGTTCAGTAGCAATTCTAGGGGGAATTCAGGCCCTGTCTGGGGTCAGCAACCCCACGCTTCCCCATCTGCCCCCCAGAAGCAGAGGCAAAGGCCAGGAAGAGTTCTCCCAGCCAGATCTGGCCGCTCACCTGCAACAAGGAAGACGATGCCCCCTGTCATGGCAATCCGGGCCTTCACGACCTTGTTGTCGCCCCCACAGCGGGTGCACTTCATGCCCATGACGGCCACCCCCATGGCAACTGCCCCCAGGACGATGGAGACCACCATGAGAGCCCGGGTGGCTTGCAGGGAAGCTGCAAGAGAGGAGGGGGAGGAGGAGGAAGGTCAGACGAAATAGAGGCAGTGAAACATCACAGATCCTGGCTCCCAGCATGCCCGGCGTCACCCACCACAGCCCGTCCGCCTTTCAGAGAACCCAGGAATCCTGGCTCCCAGGGTGGTGTAATGGTTAAGAGCAGGTGCACTCTAATCTGGAGAGCCAGGTTTGAATCCCCGCTCTGCCACTTGAGCTGTGGAGGCTTCTCTGGTGAACCAGGTTTGTTTGTTTGTTTATTATATTTTTAGACCGCCCTCCCCAGTATGCTCAGGGCGATGTACATCATAATTAAAACATACAATAAAATATAAAACAGTAGTTCCATCTGTAATTTGAAACAATCAAATGGCGACAGTTCCCTCCCCCCAACCCCATCCACAGGGGGCCTGGATGACATGGCTATCCCGGCTGGCCAAAAGCCTGATGGAACAGGTCTGTTCTACAGGCCCTGCACTCCAACACATGCCAGCTGGGTGACCTTGGGGTAGTCACAGTTCTTCGGAGCTCTCTCAGTCCCTCCAGGTGCTTTGCTAGACCGGCATTTCCCTGTTTAAATATCCTGGCATTTCCCTGTTTAAATATGAGAAGCTGCCCCTCGCGATCCCCTGCTCCCCTCTGTTGCTCAAAGGGAAAGATCATGAAAGTCAAAATGAAAGAGCACTATTACCCAACTGCCAGCTTTCCCCTTGATGCAAAAGCCACAAAAGCAGGCATGATATGGACAATATCGATATTATTACCTTCAAAGAAGAAGAAGAAGAAGAGTTTGGATTTATATCCCCCTTTCTCTCCTGCAGGAGACTCAAAGGGGCTGACAATCTCCTTGCCCTTCCCCCCTCACAACAAACACCCTGTGAGGTAGGTGGGGCTGAGAGAGCTCCGAGAAGCTGTGACTAGCCCAAGGTCACCCAGCTGGTGTGTGTGGGAGTGCACAGGCTAATCTGAATTCCCCAGATAAGCCTCCACAGCTCAGGCGGCAGAGCTGGGAATCAAACCCGGTTCCTCCAGATTAGATACACGAGCTCTTAACCTCCTACGCCACTGCTGTGGGAAACCCCACAGCTAGAGGGAAACCTCACAGTTTCCCCGCTATCGCAAACTGTGGGGCTTCAGAGATCTCTGGCAATGCCACTTCAGTGGCATAAATACAAGCATCTCTAGGGTGTTGTGGGTTTTCCAGGTTTAATGGCCATCAAATCCCCCAAACGATCCTCTGAAGATGCCAGCCACGGATGTGTTTCCGGGGCAAAGCTGCAGTATTCCGTGGGCTGGTGTCGTTGGCGATCATCCTTCAATTTCCTCCTCTGGCTCTTTGCCAAGGACAACCTGGCCAGGTAGTGGAGGATACAAAGTCTAAAGGGAGCCCTTCAACAAGGTGAGCCATAAAGCCACACCCAGGTAACTCATCGCGCGGGAGGGAGGGGGAGAGCCTCCAGAGCCAGAGGTCACTTCTGGAAGGAGGAGGGGGGGGGATCCGGCCTGTAACACCCTGGGAGAGGGTGCTGGAAGCCAGGACTTCCAGGATCTGGGGGGGACACGGCCAGGTAGCCATTCACGGCTCTGTCCTGCTCTCCATTTGCACCTCTCGCTGTTATTATTTATTTATTTATTTATTAGATTTTTACCCCACCCATCCCCAGAAGGGGCTCAAAGCGGCAGCACAACAGCATACAATAACATTCGATAAAAACAACAATAAATGTCCTACAACATGATTAAACAACAATACAATACAATACAGCTTCAAAACAACCAAGATGGCGACTTAGAAACCCTTACGGTCTGTCCCCATTTTGTGATTCTGGGTCTTGTGCCTTAGTTGGGGGGGGGGACATCAAAAGCAGAAGCAACATTGGGCTTCAATTGCCCCCACCCCCCAAAAAAAACAGAGGTGGGGGCTTCCGTTAGCAGCTCTTAATCTTACACCAGCATCTTGCAGACAGGGGGGGAGGATACTGAACTTTGTGACAGATGAAACCTTTCACAGAATTTCCTGGGTGGGAAAAGGGAACACGGGGGAAATTTCAGGGTTTGGAAACGGAGGCGCTCGGCCTGGGTGGATCCGGTGACGGATCAGCACTGAATCCTGCTTGGCCCCTCCCTTCCCCTTTCCGTAGAAACAGGTGACATCACCCCTCCCCACGGACAGGTGTCAGCCCCAAGTGTGTGTGTGTGTGTTGAAGCAGGGCAGACACCATCAAAGAAAGGCAACAGCAGAACAAAGAGCCACTGAGCCAGTTTCGCTGAAACCAACACTGGGTGGACAGAGTTCAGGCAGGCAGGGAGGGAGGGGAGGACGAATCTGGTGGCTCAAACAGGAAGAAAAGGTTGGGAGCTGAATTCTGGGCAGGGGAAAGGCAGCCGGCTACAATCAACAGCTCCTGGGGGCTCTTGGACAGGAAAACACCCACTGACTGCCCACGGATCGGGTCTGCCAGCCCCCCAATCGAACGCCTCAGAGTCCCATTCCTTCGGAGGGCATCCTGGCCTACTACAACATAACTGTGGGAAAGGGGTGCCAAAAATCTCTGCCACCTCGGAAACCCCGCGACCAACGCTATGAACCCCACACACGTCGCCTTCCCAGGGGCCTCCGCCATCTCCGCTCCCGTGACCCCTGTGGTTGATCTCCTGCTCTGGCAAACCGAGTTTGTTTTCTCAAATAATGAAAACGCGATAGGCTATCAGGGACTGCACCTTGCTTTTATAAACAGAGCCGGGCACCGTTCCGGAGAGCGGCACCAACTCACGGCACAGCTAGCGCTTCTCCGCCACTCCACTGGCCCCAGCTATCCCGCCCCTCCGATTAACCAGCTCAGCTCCCCTCTCCAAAGACCCTGGAGCTGTGCCCCCCAACCTCTAGCTTTAGCCTCCTTCCATTGTGTGAAGCACTGGATCCCACTGCTGAAGAATCCGTGGGAGTCCTTATTTGCAGACTTTCTTCCCCAACCCTCTAGACTTCCCTCCCCAACCCTCAACCCTCTCCCCCACCCCCTCCATTTCTTAGGGAGGCCTAGTGGTCCCGCCATGGGCAGCCCCTTCTGCCATTTGGGAAGACTCAATTCTTCCCTGGTCACATTACGGTCTGTGTGCTTTCCTGGTCTTTTTAACCATGCAAAACCCAAAGTTGGCGCGGGCATTTTTTTCCCTTTCTTCTCTGGCCACAACCCTCCTGAGCGCTGCCTCAGCCTCTTCCAAAGCAAAGAGCGGCCCCACCCAGCTATTTTTCAAGTGACAAATCTTAAGCCTTCGAAAAATCAAACAAGTCAACCAACATCCTGGTCTCAAGCGGCTGCCCTGGGCCCCAGCAACCAGTGCCCGGGGAAGGCATTTAGCTCAGCGGTTCTCAACCTGGGGGTTGGGACCCCTTTGGGGGTCGAACGACCCTTTCCCAAGGGTCGCCTAAGACTCTCTGCATTATTCTCCATCTGTAAAATGGATAAATGTTAGGGTTGGGGGTCACCACAACATGAGGAACTGTGTTAAAGGAAGGTTGAGAACCACTGGTTTAGAGCGTTCGGTGCCCCATTAAAGCAAAAATCGGTGTGGGGTCTGCGTGGAGGGTCCTGCCTTGTGGCCTAGGAGGTTAAGAGCTCGTGTATCTAATCTGGAGGAACCGGGTTTGATTCCCCGCTCTGCCGCCTGAGCTGTGGAGGCTTATCTGGGGAATTCAGATTAGCCTGGGCACTCCCACACACGCCAGCTGGGTGACCTTGGGCTAGTCACAGCTTCTCGGAGCTCTCTCAGCCCCACCCACCTCCCAGGGTGTTTGTTGGGAGGGGGGGAAGGGCAAGGAGATTGTCAGCCCCTTTGAGTCTCCTGCAGGAGAGAAAGGGGGGATATAAATCCAAACTCTTCTTCTTCTTCTTCTTGTTCTCTGGCCAGAACACAGATGGGCAGTGGAAGCAAGATCTCGAAGAGGGCCTGGCGGGTGGGGGGGGCTCACAGTGCTCCTGTACTTCTTTGGGGACAAAATTCCGCTCCAGGAAGTCGACAAGGCCGGCTCGACAAGGCCGGCCCCTGTTCCTGACTCAGAGGGCAGAGAAGAGCCAGACAGCTTTGCTCACTCAGTGAGGTCACAGCCGAGCTTTCTGCGCCTCTGGCACAATTTCCCATCACAAGGTGCGAGCTGTAGCAGGCGTGAACCCCAGAACTACTCCGTTGGGGCGTTAAGGAAGCATTCTGCTCCCTAGTCCAAGGAGCTGTGGTAGCCGGCAGTTGTTACGCCCCTGGGACACTGAAAGACTGAGCAACGCATAGCACGGACCCCGGTGGCTCTCAAAATGAATGGGGACCCCAAAGTGGGTCTGGATTCGGATGCGTGGGCTAAGAGGGAGGAGGGGGAAGAGGGTGAGCCGGGAGAAGAAGCCGGAATGGCGCCCGTGGGTGTGGCTCTGGGAAACGGCCGGGAAGTCCCATCAGCAGCGCGAGAGATGTATGCATGCGGAACCAGAAACACAAATTAGACGCTTGTTCAGCATTAACTGATGAAAGAAGAAGCAGTGTTTGGATTTGTACCCCACTTTGCTCCGCCTCAAGGAGTCTCAGAGCAGCTCACAATCTCCTTTCCCTTCCTCTCCCCACAACGGACACCTTCTGGCGCGGTAGGTGGGGCGGAGGGAGTTCTGAGAGAACTGTGACGACCTCGAGGCCACCCGGCGGGCTTGTTGTGTAGGAGCAGGGGAACAAATCCAGTTCACAAGATCAGTGGCTGCCGCTCTGGGCCACCGTGCTAGGGGTCTTCAAATTATGGTCGTTCAGAGACTACAATTCCCATGAGCCCTACCACTTGGCCCTGCTGGCAGGGGCTGATGGGAACTGTAGTCCACGAACATCTGGAGGGCCATAGTATGCAGAATTATTTATGCCTAATAAAGGTTTACTGTACTGTACATGGGCTCTCAAGGGGTTTGTGTTTTTGACTGGGAGGAGGTCAGAGCCTGGGGAGGGTTTTGCCGAGAGAGAGAGAGAGAGAGAGAGAGAGAGAGAGAGAGAGAGAGAGAGAGAGAGAGAGAGAGAGAATATAATGCCATAGAGGTCAAACCCCCCCCCCGGGCTATTTCCTTCAGGGGACCTGATATGGCAACAGTAGAGGATCTCCAGGCGCCGTCTGGAAGTTGACAACCCAAAAGGCCAAGTCTCATATTTCTTATTTCCTCCTCCCCCCCCCCCCCAAACAGGAACCCAAGGTGGCTTCCATCCCTTTCCGCCATTTTATGCTCACCACAGACTGGCGAGGTAGGCTCGGCTGAGCGTGTGTGACTGGTAGAGGGGGGGTTGCAGCTTGGTCCCCCCCCCCCCAGATCCTAGGCCTGCCCCCAAACCACGCTGCCTCTTATGTATGCAGCAGAGGCAGCGGGCATCTCCTCGGGGCCCTCTCCCGGGCAATTGTAGGTTTCCTGGGAGCAGAGAGACTCCCGACACACCCATGACCCCACTAGGGGTGGGGGCGCCCAGGACCCTCTGCGCCCCTGGAAGAGAAGGTGAGGCAGCCGGTCCCCCCCCCTCCCGATCTCTGGATGAGCCACGCGGGCCCCGCCTTCCCCCCCCCCTGTCCGGCCATCGTCAGGTTCGCCGGCAGGTGTGGCTCACCTGGAGGGGGGGGGGGAGAGAAGCGCCGGCGGCAAGTGACCCAACCGGCCCAGGCAGTTACGGCGCAGGGGCCAAAGGCAGCCCGGGGGAAGAGGCGGGGGAGGGTTTGTTGGCTTTGCGGGGGCGGGGGGGGGGGCTCTTTGCAAGCCCGGGCGGGTTTTTTTTTACAAAGAATGGGACGGGGGTTGGGGGGGAGAAGAGCAGGTTTCCGGCTCATGGCCCGAGCGCCGCTCCCCGACCTGTTTGCAAAGGGAGGCGGCAGCCGGGACGGCGCCCAAGCCCCGCGGGCCCGAGCGAGCGACGGGGGGTCCGCGCCGGCCTGGGAGGCGCCCTTGGCCTGAGAAGCGCGGCTTTCCCCGACGTGCGCGGAAAGTTGCGCGCCCGCGGATTAGAGGCTTTCGCAACCCCCGTTCAAAGGCAGCCGCCCCGACGACGACGCCTCTTTGGGAGCGGGGGAACGCGCGCGGGAAGCCGACGGAAGGCATTGAAGGGAGACCCCCCCTCCCCACTTTCCTCGCCGGACATTGCAACCCCCCCCCCCCGCACCGCGCCTGAATTCCTGGGTGGGGCCGCGGGCCAGGCTCTGGATCAGAACCAGAAAGCCGGTCCAGCCCGGGGGGGGGGGCGGCCCAGAGCCCAGGAAGGCCCCCACGCGGGCTCCCCCCTTCTCAGGGGTGGGGGCCCTCCCGGACTCTTCCTGCGCCTGCCCAAGAGGATTGCTGGGGGGGGGGGAGATGAAAAGGGGCTTTCCCCCCCCCTCAGCAACGCCCTGCCCCAGGTGGCCTCTTCTCCCGGCGAGGTCCCCTCCTCACCCACCCTGACAGACCCCTCCCCCCGTCCAGCCCCTCCAGGGTCGCCACTCCCCCCCCCCCCTTGGCGCGCCGCCCCGACTCACCCTTGAGGCTGAGCACCGAGTCGTAGACTTTGCACTGGATCTGGCCGGTGCTCTGCCAGGCGCACGACATCCACAGGCCCTGGTAGATGGCCACGGCCGTGATGATGTTGTCGCCGGCGTACGAGGAGATCTGCCACTGGGGCATGACCGTGGCCGCCAGCGTGGCCACCCACCCTAGCAGGGCCAGCGCGAAGCCCAGCAGCTGCAAGCCCGAGTTGGCCATGGCGGGAGGGGGGGGGGCGGGCCGGGCGGAGCGGAGCGTCCCCACGAAGCGGCGAGCCGGAGGTTACCTGCGCGCCAGGTGAGCGCACCTGTATTTATGGCCTAGCCCGCAGCGAGGGCGGGCCGAAGGGAGCGTGACATCAGGGCCACTGGGGAGGGGCCGCACCCTAGGTCCTGCTCCTTCCTCCACCGGCCGGGCTGCCTGGGGGCTTCCGTCGGGGGGGGGGGCAAGATGTGCCCCCCTGCCCAAAAGCTCCGCTGTCCGAAGCCCTGAAAAGCTCGGGGGTGGCCGAAAAGAAGGTGGGCTGGAGCCAAAGGTGCGCGCCACCGGAACAGACCCAAAGGCCACTGGTTTGCTTATCTGTCTATCTGCTCACTTCCTTTCTAAGCCTCCCCCCCCCCCTCAAGGGGAATCACGCAATTTCAGGCAAAGCAAGGCCAGCCCTATAAAGATCCCAGTAGCAGGCAGTGCACATCAACCGGTAGTCATGCAGATAATGCAACAGGAGTCGGTTGTTTACTTAGGTGTTTGTGAAAACATCAGTCTCAGCTGTTCCCCTACAAAGCCCTCCCAGCCGCAGGACGGCCTCCTCTCCCCCCACGCACGGCCTCTCCCACCCTCCGGGCTTTCTGCAAACGGCAAAATTGAACTATTTAAGTGTTGTGGGGTTGCTGGGCCGTATGGCCGTCTTCTCCTGATGTTTCGCCTGCATCTGTGACTGGCATCTTCAGGGGGTCCTTCAGACTGTGAGAGATTTGCATGCTTAATACCCACTTGCCCTGGCTTGGAGTTGTTTCTCAGGCTAACAACCTACCTCATAGGGTTGTTGTGATTAGGAAATTAGGAAAAGAGTTGGTGGGGAGAGAGCCATGTATGTTTTGCTGGGAGTGGGAGGTGTTTTTGTGAGCTGGTGCAAAAAATCATTGTTTGTTCATGGTGGGGGAGGGTGGCCGCCCAGCGCCAAACTCAGGTTTTGTCCCCGGGCTCCAGTTTGCCTAGGTTCGCCCCTGCTTCAGAGAGCCACAGATGCGGGCAAAACGTCAGGAGAAAATGCCACTGGAAGGCAGCCATACAGCCCGGGAACCCCACAACACTCCAGTGATTCTGGCCTTGAACAATATAGTCAAGGCTCATTCCGCACACGCAGAATAACGCATTTTCAAACTGCTTTCAGTGCTCTTTGAAGCTGTGCGGAATGGCAACATCCACTTGCAAACAGTTGTGAAAGTGGTTTGAAAACGCATTATTTTGCGTGTGCAGAAAGGGCCAAAGAGGGCTTTCCCACCCAGGCAATAGAGGTGCCTTGGACAAGAGAAGCCGCAAAGTTTTGAGGATAAGTTATTAGGGACTGTGTGGTCTGTACTGTGTTTAGCTTGCTGGAATTAGGATCCTGTTATGGAATTCTGCATCACTGAAAGTCCTGGCAAGACTTATGCTTTGCTTCAGTTCTGATTTGTAGACTTCTGGTTGGGTCTACAGCCTTCCTTCTGTGGAGCAGCTTATGGAATATCCCATCCTGCCAATCGTATGTGTACAATCTTCCTTGGGTCCAAGTAAGAAAGATGGACTATAAGTAACATATCTTAAAGAGTAAAGAAATAAATACAACCATTCTGTTTTATTCGTCATCTTCTTGGCATTCCAAAATGCGTTGCTGACTTTGTTCTCTGTTACGAATTTGGTCTAACACTCATCGAGACAAAAGCAAGGTTGCTTACCTTTCGATCCTGGCTCTGTCTCCATCACAGGGCTAAACCCATGAGCCAGCGTGGTTTAGTGGTTAAGAGCAGGTGCACTCTAATCTGGAGAACCGGGTTTGATTCCCTGCTCTGCCCCTTGAGCTGTGGAAATTAATCTGGTGAACTAGATTAGCTTGTGCACTCCAACACATGCCAGCTGGGTGACCTTGGGCGAGTCACAGTTCTTCAGAGCTCTCTCAGCCCCACCCACCTCACAGGTTGTGTTTGTTGTGGGCGGGGGAGGGAAAGGAGATCGTGAGCCCCTTTGAGTCTCCTTACAGGAGAGAAAGGGGGGATGTCAATCCAAACTCTTTTCTTCTTCTTATACACATATGCTGTCAGACTCTTTTCAATAATCGTGGCATAAGCAAATAACCAACAAGATAAGAACACTTGGAGTTCAAATGAACAACACATATTTGCGATAATAAAGTAAAGTCTTGTCGATATGGAGAAACGATTAACACTTGCTCATGGTCTGAGACCTTTTTTCCCCATTGATATTCGACCTCTGCACAGGTCCTGGCCTCCTTCCATGCTCTTGGTGTTTCTTTATGCAAGCCAGACTTAAAATTCTTCCACTGGCTACCCGCAAGGGGAGATTCCCAAACAACCCCTTTAAGAGACACATTTTTAAACTCCATCTGAAGGAAGCTTTACTGACTTCTGACAGAGGAAAAAGTTAAACACTTACTCCGCGATAAAGACTTCCGGATAACCACAGATGTCACCGCATTTTTAAGAAGGGCGACGAAGATTCAAAACCTCAAAGTCACTCCTGACTAATTATATGAACAACTAATCACAAATAGTCATTATAATCTCTCTTCCCTACCTACACTGATTAACTGGGTAGTTTTATGCCTGATTTAATTTATTTATATGCCAAGAAAAGGTGGTGCTGCTGCTGCTGTTGTAAATACAACCAAAATAAAATAGCAAGCCCCAAATCTCCCCCCTCCTCTCGAAGGATGCCTGCCATTCACAGCCCCTCAAAAGTCCTGGCAAAAAGGCATACCTGAAGATCTCCAAGGTGGGGTGCCTCCTCACCTCTTCAGGGAGCCCACCCCAAAAAGCCAGACCCCTGGTGGCAAAGGATATGGTTCTGGCGGAAGCCAAATGGTCACCCTATGTGGTGCGTTAGCCAACAGACGGCTACCTTACTACTGGAGTCGGTATGCAGGGACATATGGAAGGAGGGGGGTCCTTCAAACTGAACTGCAGTACTGGAAATCACACACAATATATACAAGGAGTGTGTGAAGCTCAGCTTCTGCTTACGGGTGACTTCGTGGAACATTGAAGCGAAAGGGAGAAAGAGGTATCTGAACATGAGCAGAGAGCACATCCTTGAAGTCTGGCTGGCTCCTCACTTTTTAGATCTTAACCTTTACTCAGAATTGTCCTTCGGCGCCAGGTTATCATGCTGGAATACGTAAAGCAGTAGAAAGGTGTCTGTTGTGGAGAGAGGAAGGGGAAGGAGTTCGTAAGCCCCTTTGAGTCTCCTTACTGGAGAGTAAAGTGGCATAAAAATCCGAACTCCTCCTCCTCCTCTTCTTCTTCACTTTCTTCAGCTTCTTCTTCCATACGGTTACTTTGGAGTTTTCCTTTGGAACGTTTAGAGCGGGGGTCTTCAAACTATGGCCCTCCAGATGTTCATGGACTACAATTCCCATCAGCCCCTGCCAGCATGGCCAAGTGGTAGGGCTCATGGGAATTGTAGTCTATGAACATCTGGAGGGCCATCGTTTGAAGACCCCTGATTTAGAGTCAAGAATTTTGGACATCCCCCTCCCCTGAGAAGTCTGTGAGCCACATAGCCTAAGGCGCCGGCGTGTCCCCATGAAAGGCAAGATCTGAACTCTCCACAAGCCAGGCCCGTTTTTCAGTTTGTTGTTACTCGTCCCAGGATTGAGTGCAGACAGGTCCTAGAACTGAGGAATGAGTGTGTCCTACCTGAAAGGACCTTTGCCTCTCCTTGACAACTCAGGCATGTTGGGGCCGAATAGAGGTGAGTGAACAAAGCGCTCAGCCCATGCTCAGAGTTACTCTCTTTGATTGGTTGCAGAAACACACAACACTGCCTTCTACTGATGCTCTGCCCCTGAGCCGCCTAGGCCCTTTCTTTCCAGTAAGATTTGAAAGGAGGTTGAATGAGACATCTGAACCTCAGATTACCTCCGGCACGCCAAACACCACAGTGCCTTCTGCCAAAAGAAAATGCTGGCGCATCCGCCCGCCTGCTCACAAACCCTCTGTAATAATCATGCCCCGATATCTGCATAGCCTCAACAGGGTTGCTGGAGTTCCAGGAAATCTCTGCCTCTGTGCCAGGTGCAACGAGGAAGGCGCTGCAGGCGCGATGCCCGTATTTGGCCAAGTGTTCCTGCCCCACCCTGCGGGCCTGCACGCAGCCGGGAGAGATGCTGGGAGCGTCACTTTCTGTCTCAGCCACCCACATGACAAGGACTCCTCCTCCTGGTCATCAAAACTCACGGCCCGGAGTTTTATGGGGCTTACTCCTCAGGTGAAACTGACTCCTCAGGTGAAACACAGGAAGTGGGCCACCTTGGCTGGTTTCAACAGGGGAAAGTGCGAGGAAAAGGCCTTCAATGAAAAAGAAACCAAGTCTGCCCTGCCCTGGGGGGATGGATTTCAGCAGCCTCCCTCCTCCAGAATGTCCCCTGGTGTTCTTTGAAAGATGCTTCCATCTGTACTTTACTCTCATTCTTGTTCCAAGAATTTCAAGCAGTGTTTGTGGTTTATTATTACAACAACCCTGCGGGGTGCTAGGCAGACGGAGGTTGATTGACCCGGAGGCACTTTGTGAATCTGGGCCCTGCCCATGTTCCTCCAATAGCTCTCACAGTGTCAGTCGATCAAGTTTATTTACGGTCTTAGAGGGGTCTGCAACCAGTTGGCCATGCTGGCAGGGGCTGATGCGATTTGTAGTCCATGAAGATCTGGAGAGCTGCTGCTTGCAGACCCCTGGAGCAAACATTTAAAATACAATTTAAATTAAAAACGACTCTCAAATCATCTTAAATAACTAATATAAAATACAGTTAAAACGTTAATTTTCTATATTTCAGCAGCACAGTACAACTGAGAGAGCAAGAACTTGGGATGGCAGTTGTCAGAGTCTATTTAAATAGAATCACTAGACCCTTTAATTCTTTTTTTATCAGATTTCTTCCGTTTACAAAGATATAAGCAAAATCTGGCAACTGACAAGGTAAAATGTAGATCTGCTCCCATCAGCAACCATCTTAGTTTATACTTGTTGTTGCTACCAGCAAATCTCTCCAATATCGGGCCCAAAATGTCTTCGGGAGGCTTATCAAGCAAAGGACTCCTAAAGAGAATATTTTCCTCGATATCAATCTCTTTTAATGAACAATTGCACAGCCTTTCTTCAAAAGGGATTTCCTTGCATCTTCACTCAAGAACCCTAGAAGGAAGCAAGTCACTTCTAGCTAAGGAAAATGCTCTCTTCTTATTGCTGTCTTCTAGAAAATAGATATATAGGATGCTGGAAAATTTTTATATTTTAGAATATGATCTCTCAAGATGTCTAATATTTTTCGCATTTAGAAAAATGCAGTTCCTCTAGCCCAGTGATGGCGAACCTTTTCGAGACCGAGTGCCCAAATTGCAACCCAAAACCCACTTATTTATCGTAAAGTGCCAACATGGCAATTTAACCTGAGTACTGAGGTTTTAGTTTAGAAAAAGCGGTTGGCTTCGAGGCATGTGTTACTCGGGAGTAAGCTTGGTGGTAGTCGGTGGCTTTGCTTTGAAGCAACCATGCAACTCTTTGAACGGGTGAATCACAACCCTAGGAGGGTTTACTCAGAAGCAAGCCCTGTTGGGATAGGGTGGTATATTAAATCTAATACGATCTGAAGATAAACCAGAGTATATTAAATCTAATAAACAATAATAATAATAATAATAATAATTGCCAGCAACCGAGCTTACTCCCAGGTAAAGGATCACGCTTTAGCTCTTCACATGAAAATCAGGGTTACCTACACTGCTTCTCCAAAACTAGGCCTTAGGTTTAATGCTAATAATCGATCCCAGTGGCCCAGGCCAGCCTAGGTGTGTGTGTGTAGCGATTCCCGCCCCCCACATGATGAACTCTGTGTGCGTGTGCCCATAGAGCGGGCTCTGAATTCCACCTCTGGCACCTGTGCCATAGGTTCGCCTCCACAGCTCTAACCAGTAATCTGTCTGGCTGCTGTGGGTTTCCTGGACTGTATGCCTGTGATCTAGAAATCTTTGCTCCTAATGTTTCACCCGCTTTTATGGCTGGAGTGGGCAAAACATTAGGAGCAAAAACTACCAAGCCAGGGCCACACAGCCAAAACCCCCACAACAGCTGGTTGATTCCAGCTGTGAAAGCCTTCGACAACAATCTGAAGATGCCAGCCACAGATGCAGGCGAAACGTCAGGAGAGAATGCTGCTAGAACACGGCCATACAGCCCGGAAACGGCACACAGCACCCCAATCTGCCTGTTGTTTCTCAGTACGATGGACTGGTTAGAGCAGTGTTTCCCAACCTTTTCGAGGTCAGGGTACCCTTGACCTCACACTTCACATCTCACGGTACCCCTGCCACCACCCTCCACCTTCCCCTCCCATTGCCCCTGCTTGCCACACACCCCACCTTCCCCTCCCAGAGTGAAGGGAAGCACTGGGGGGGGGGGGGGGCTGCTGACCTTGTGGCAGGCCCTGCCCCATGGGCCAGCTCCATATCCTTGCTGGTGCCGGTGGGAGACACCACAAAAATGAGGGGGGGCGGGCGGTAGTGTTGCCGTGGTACCCCTGGGACATGCTCACGGCACCCCAGGGTACCACGGAACCCTGGTTGAGAATGGCTGGGTTAGAGTGTCGGGCTACAGCAGTGGTTCTCAACCTTCCTAATGCCGCGACCCTTTAATACAGTTCCTCATGTTGGGGTGACCCCCAACCCTAACATTTATCCATTTTACAGATGGAGAACACTGATGCAGAGAGTCTTAGGTGACCCCTGTGAAAGGGCCGTTTGACCCCCAAAGGGGTCCCGACCCCCAGGTTGAGAACCACTGGGCTACAGTCAGACTTGGCTGGATTTGCTGCGTTCACAGCCTTACCCTGCCTTGATTTCCCTGGTTTATTTCACCTGTCACTCTTCAACTTGCCACCAGACCTAGAGAAAAACATCCTGCACCTTTTACAGGTGCTTTTTACCTGGCCTGGAGATAATTAGCATCACCCGGTAAATCAAATCGTGCTGTGAGCCTCTATTAAAGGGAAAGTATTTTTCCCCTCTGCAGGCCACCCTCCCACATACAGCTGCAATAAAGTCGTGGGAGGGACATATGTACGTTTTTTTTTCTGAGCTCCTTGCAGAAAGGGTGTGATAAAATAAAACAAACCTATGAATAAACATCTTCTCCTCCACCTTACTAAACTTAAATTACTTGTGGTCCGTTCCAAATACAAGAGGAGGCAGTGAATACACTTTAGGATCTTTTTCTGATCCATTCACCTGCGCTCGAGGCTTTCTTGAAGCACAGGTGTAGCAGCATCTGGGAAAACCCGGCCTGGATTCCTAGCCGGCTCTGTCGCAAGGGGGCCATCGGGGTGCAATTCCCCCATCGGCCTCTGGATGCCGCTCTTGTCACAGTCAACTCAAGGGGCGGCGACGCCAGCGAGGTTTATAGGGTCTTTTAGCTATCCTATTCAATGTTTAGGGTTTGTTTGTTTTTTGCATTAGATGTTATTGTCACGTTATTGTGCTGAAATGGTTTTCACCAGCCTAAGGGGCTGAACAAGGAATAATAATAATAATATATATATATATATATATATATATATATATATATATACATATATATATATATATATATATATATATATATATATATATATATATATCTATATATATATATATATATATATATATATATATATGTCAAGCTTTCTATCTATCTATCTATCTATCTATCTATCTATCTATCTATCTATCTATCTATCTATCTATCTATCTATCTATCTGTCAGCGGGTACAGGGCAGCAGCCCTGTGTTCAGAGCTGAGCCAAAACTCTGTCCTAAAGTTACTCACAAATAACCATCCATAAGCTTCTTTCAGTGTTCAGAGTTTATTGTTTCCAATTCTGGCCTATGAAGAGAGGAACTCTCCTCTCTGTTAGCAAATAGGGAGGAGGTTCAAAGGGGCTGTTGCTTGTGTAACATAATTTATACCTTCTTACAAACATCCCCTCCTTGTCTTCTCTGACTATTGGTTTGAGTCAAGAAGACGTTACAGACCCTGGTCATTTCATCCCACCTTTCACCACACCTTTTCATCCCATATATATTTGGTTGCAACTTGGGTTTCACAAAACATCTTACGCGAAAAGGTTTTTATAACAACTAAGTTTCTATTTTACTGTTATTATCTGTATTTGTAAGCTTCTGCCCTTTAATTCCTTTATCTCCTTTGGTGTGGGACCCTGTTCTCTTTCAACTCAAGGCCAGTGTCAGGGCTGCTCTGAGTTTTGTTTTTTCTTAACAAAAAAATAAGTTTCCTGAAGTGCTCAGTGCTCCAGTGAATTACACTCATATAACTTATATGATTAAATACAATGGCTTAAAACATTTAAGCAAACTATTTGTTCATATCAATCCATCCTTTTTCTTTTCATAATTGCCTTTTTAAGCCCACTAAAACTCTGCATTTACATAATTGTATTTATGTTTTTCTCAATGCGTTAACTTGGTGCTCTTTAAAGAATAAGTGTGCTTTTTTCTTAGTAACTAAAGCTATTGAACCTTGTGGACGTGTAGCATGTGCACAACTGCCTAAAGGTAAATAAACATTGCATAGGCTAAATACATATAATAACCCCATTACTATCACTATTAAAATAAACATAAGGACATTTTTTCAACCACAAATAAGAAATTCAATTAGGTAAGCCACACCCAACCCATCTCTCAAGTGCAAAAATGGTTCTCGTAGAGGCATACTTCCAACATTTTAGAACATTTGCCACATAATAACATTAACCTTACTACTTTATAAAACTTATTATTATATAACATCTCTGTCTACACCTAAAAAAAAAAAGAGTAACTCCCCCACACCACTAATATAATGCATTGTACTATAGTGACACTCACTTTATATCAAAAAAAATTGATTACACATTAAGCAAATTCCATTTTACCACTAGGAGTACTGTAGGCCTCAGTCTTGATACTCCTCTACCACCGCACTCCAGGGAATCTATTAGTTCTTAGAAGCTAGAAGTTGTGCTTTTCTCTCCTTTCTTCCATAATAATGATAACACCAGTGCACTCCTCCCACTATCTAAAAATCTCCTATCTCTCTCCCATTTCTACACAAAAGTCCTTCTCATTTTTTCAAATCAAGTCCATATAAGGAGAGTCAAAGGGGGTTTTAAATTAAAAAGCAAAGTTCTATAATTTCTTCTCTAGTATCCAACAGGATTGTCTTCTTATAGTTTTCTAACTGTCAATGTCCCAGTTAAATATTAGAAAATTTAAGTTCAGTTTTGTTGTCTCGGCTTTCTTCTCAAAGTCAGTTTAAAACAGCTGGTCTGGACGATAAATAGCAGTTCAGGCTCAAGAGAGGCAATGAAGCTTTTTCTCAGATATAATGCTACTATCCACGTTCTGTCCTTACTGATACCTCTGTCGTCAACAGTAACTTAATAAGGCCCTGCATTCCACTTTGGCTCCATTTAGTGCTTTAACAGGACTCAGTCTCCAGGCAAAGAACTTATGATCCTGGACTCCAGGATCTCTGGTGTGACCTAGCCGCCCTGCTGTGAAACAAAACAGAAACAAAGGCCAGACCAGCAGCATTACTTCCTAATAACAATCATTATTAATTTCTAAAATTACCTCTCATGTGGTGGTAAAATGACATCCCATACAAAAATCTTTAATATTACTTAAAGCAAAGGCAGTATAATCCTATATTGGTTATGTTTAAAACTCTTGAATAAACTAAAAAAAGGATTTTCATTTAAGACAGACTTTTTTCCTTAACTTGGCCAGAATTTGCTTGACTATATTTATCTATGTTTCCAATTTCTACTTTTTCCCAACTCTTTCTTTTACATATATTTCATAATTACATATCCTCGACCTTTCCCTCTATATTACTTCTCTAAAAACTATATATATTTAATACATTTTAATAAAAACACAAACCCTTTTTTCCCTTACAAATTTTATAATTTTTTATACAATTATTCCTCATTATAAAACTTTATAAAACATTTATAGTTGTTTTCCAACACACACCTAATACTACCCTGTGGTTTATCCCATGCAGCACCAAACAGGCTACTGCTCTCACCAACCCACCTTTTGATCATCTTCTATAAAACTACACCCTGATTCTCTCTAGAGACAACTTTTTCTTCTCCCCTTCTATCTTAAAAAACCTCTTTTTTTCCCCAAAAGTATACACACCCAGAAGCATTCCATCTTAGTAGAATAAATAATTGTAATGCCTGATCTCAATGTATAAAGCTAAATTTCGGCAATCATTGACTAGGTATTAGGCAGTCTCCCCTGCCTCCAAAATTTTAATACTTGTTTCTCCATCCACTATTGTAAACCCATTGTGCTCTTTTCCCTTTATTACCCTAAAACCCATTTAAAAACAGTCACCCTCCTTTGTGCTATTAAGTGCCCCAAATATTTTTTCTTCCCTTTCCACTTGGTCAGCCAAAATTTCAGGAGTCACTTGTTTTAATGCCCTTTTGACATGTAAGCACTAATATACTTGGCCTGCTGCGAGAGTTCTAGGAGAGTTTCTAGAACTTTTTTTCCACTAACTTGTTCAGTATGCCAAGGAGAATTTGCCCTTGTTATTCAAAAGACCCCTTTCCTTCTATAATTTCCCAAAGGTTTGAATAACCCCATGTGAATATTTTGAATCTGTATAAATATTTACATTCTCATTTCTTCTTAACAACAATAAGTCTGTGTTTAACACTAAATCTGTTTGTTACAGTAACACAGCTTCATATTTAAGCAAAATGAGTATGTCATAAATTTCCTGGCAGTTTGCCATCCCAAATCAAGGGAGGATCAAAATTGAAGGTAGCCATAGTTCAAGCTTCTCCTCCATAAATCTGTCCAAACCCCCCTTTAAAAAACTATCCAGGCTAGTGGCCATCCCCACCTCCTGTAGCAGCATATTTTAAAACACTAATCACACATTAAGTGAAGAAATGTTTCTTTATTAATCCTAATCTCTCCCATTGTATCCCCAACATTTTCAATGTATGCCCCCCCCCTGCTTTTAATACCATAAGAAAGAGAGAAAAATTTCTCTCTGTCAACATTTTTTTTACGCATAATTTTATAAACTTCAATCATATCCCCCCCCCCCAACGTCTCTTCTCTAAACTAAAAAAAATCCTAAACACTGCAGCCTTTCCTTATAAGGAAAGTGCTCTAATCTCTCAATTATCTTCATTGACTTTCATACCCTTTGCTAAGTGAAGCTGGCATCTCACAGTTAGAAAAGGGTTAATTCTTTATCTCTCCTTTTTCTTCAGGCATGCAGCCTGCCATCTCATCTTACGTAATTCAATACAGCTTTTTCTCCCTGAACAATTTGGAAGCAGACAGCCTGTCAGGAATACTGCGTTTGTTCTTGGAGGCTCTACTCTTCACTTCAATCTAAAATTTTAAATTTTAAAAAGTGCAAACATGTGCCCCAGTTTCCCCTGGTTTCTCCTGCAGCTATTAAAAACTGATTCTTAATACTAAAATTTCTGCCTGGAATTTTTGGGGTCTTAGGAACTTGTAAGGTACAAGGCTACACTATTCTTTAAAAAAACTTACTAGGTTCAAATTTTTTTGAATTTTTTTTTAAAACTACTATGCCATTCATATTTTTGTTGCATTACTTAAAACATGTCATTTCATTAAGGAAACTGACTAACTCTCCAGCCCCCCTTTTCTCTATCTTGTTACTTTAACTTACTCAAAACATACTTTGATTACTTTAAAAACGCATCTGCTTTCTCCTAATTAATGTTGCAACATTTTAGCTCTCCTCTCCCCATTTTCCCTGTGAATTAAAGAACTTGAGGACTAGCCTCTTATTTTTATCCTTTTTACAATTTATGTTTTTAATAAATGTCCATCCCTATTTTCAATTTGCTTTCTTATTTAACTGCCATCATAGATTCATCTTTAAACATCATTCTGCTTCCCTCCCTTTCTTCTGCATTTTTATACTCTGGATTCCTTTCTTGAGGCAGAGGGTTGTTTCAAGGAGTGGCAACCCCTTCTCTCCCCTCTCATTTTCTACATTCCTTAACTTAAAAAACTCTTTGCTTCTCCCATTGCCTCTAGTCTCTGTAACTAAACAGAAACTTTAACTTTATTATTCTCTCTTTGTATGGGGGCAGCTGCAGGTCCCCCCTTCTTTCCAGTGTCCCCAAGGCACGTCTGACTAAAAAAGCCTCTCTCTCTCACACACACAGAAACATGATCGAACCACTGAGCAGGAGTTTTCCTCCCTCTCCCTGTTATAAAAAATACTGCTTCTAAAAGCATTTTTTTTCTTTTTTACTTTAAACAGCCTTGTTTTAATTCTTTTTTTATCAAAAAATATTTTCTTTAAAAATAAAGAGAGCTCTAAAAAATTAGCTAAACTCACAAAAAAAAAACTTTTAAATACAATAATCTTTTTTATACTCTTGGCTAGCCAATACATGCCTGCTTTTAAAACAATAGGGTGCATCTTGGTCCCAATTCTGGACCTCAACCTTATTGCCAGGGGGGTCTCCGGGGGTATCCTTACCACTATACACTCCCATCCTACAAAACCTCTGAAAGAGCGTGCCACTTTCCTCCCTTTATCTCTACCATTGCACTTGTGCCTTAAGGAAGGGGTCTGAGGGGCCGTGCCTCTGTCTTTGACCTCTGAGAAAACGTCTTTCCTCCTCCCTTCTTCTCCTGTGTAGTGTATTTCAATAACCACTACTCACACCATCTTGTCACCAACTTGTCCCCTGTTTCTCAGGACCTACTCCAAGGATATCCTCACTGTTCCTAGGAATCACCTTTGCTCTAACTGTTACTCCCTTTAAGATACAAATTGCAGGGACCCCCTATTTCAGGAATCCTCTGCTAAAGAAGTCTGAGCACTGAAGAATTGGCTCTCCTAAAAGTTGTCGAGTGCTTCAATCCCAGTAATGTGCTGAGCTGCAGAATGAATAGTGCCCTGACCACCCTACCGCAAGGAGGTGGGGGCGCCCACAGAGAGACTGTCCAAACCAGAGCTAGATCAAGATTAATTCCCCGTACGAGAATAGCCACCAATGGTGTGTTAGGCACAGGAACGCAGAGCCCTGTGATTTTCAGAGCTAAAACTCTGTCGGTTACTTTCACAAATAATAACCATCCATAAGCTTCTTCAGTGTTCAGGAGTTTATTGTTTCAATTCTGCATGCCCAGAAGAGGGAACTCTCCTCTGTGTTAACAGGGCAACGGGAGGAGGAGGAGGGTTCCAAAGGGGCTGCTGTTTAGCTTGTGTAACATAATTTGCCTATCACAACTTCTTACAAACATCCCCTCGCCTTGTCTTCCTGACTATTGGTTTTGAGTCAAGAGAGGCGTGACAGACCCTGTCATTTCATCCCACCTTTCACCACACCTTTTCATCCCATATTTGGTGCAACTTAAGTTAAAAACATCTTACGCAAAGGTTTTTATAACAACTAAGTTTCTATTTTACTGTTATCTGTATTTGTAAGCTTCCTGCCTAATTCCTTATCTCCTTGGTGGGGCCCTGTTCTCTTTCAACTCAAGGCCAGTGTCAGGCTGCTCTGAGTTTTGTTTTTCTTAACAAAAATAAGTTTCTGAAGTGCTCAGTGCCCAGTGAATTACACTCATATAACTTATATGATTAAATACAATGGCTTAAAACATTACAAACTATTTGTTCATATCATATCTATCTATCTATCTATCTATCTATCTATCTATCTATCTATCTATCTATCTATCTATCTATCTATCATCTACCTACCTACCTACCTACCTGCCTGCCTGCCTGCCTGCCTGCCTGCCTGCCTGCCTGCCTGTCTGTCTGTCTGTCTATCTATCTATCTATCTATCTATCTATCTATCTATCTATCTATTTATCTATTTATTTATTTATTTATTTATTTATTTATTTATTTATTTATTTATTTATTTATGGGTTTTATATACCGCTCTACCCCCGAAGGGCTCTGAGCAGTGTACAACATAACTTCCTCTACACGATGTACAACAACCCATACAAACAATCCCATTAAAATCAATTTAAAACACAGCGCTAAGATTAACAAAGATGGCGTCACACAATAACCCCAATTAAAACCCTCCCAAAGAGGAGGGAAGCAGAACAGAAAAGTGGGTCCTGTAGATGACAATGGGAACTCCGGACCGGAGGAATAAAAGGGGGGCACTCTCAGCGACTGGACACTCCAAAAGCCCAGCGGAACAACTCAGTCTTACAGGCCCTGCGGAATTCACCAAGGTCCCGCAGGGCCCGGACAGCTGGAGGGAGAGTGTTCCCCCAGGCAGGGGCCAGGGCTGAGAAGGTCCTGGCCCGAGTGGAGGCCAGCCGCATCATTGAGGGGCCAGGAACCACCAGCAAATAGGCCTCTGCGCTCAGCAGTAGGGACATATGGGGTAATGAAAGCCACGGGTGGAAATTTAGGGGGGGGGAATGAAGCTTATTTTCTTGACTGAGCACCGAACCAAGATTCGCCTGTGCAAGTCCCTTTGGAATGACTGAGGATTACTCTCATGCGCACCTCACTTGTTTCAGCAAGGTTAAGGGAGAGACCTTCTCTCTGGATTGGATCCCAAAGGGGTCCGATTGGTTTGCCTCAGTCACTCCTCGCTCATCTCTTTGCATCTAAGAGTCAGTGGACCTTGGGGTCTCCTCTGGCATCAAGAGTTAATACCCTGTTTCCCCGAATATAAGACATCCCCTGAAAATAAGACGTAGTAGAGGTTTTGCTGAAGTGCGAAATATAAGGCATCCCCCGAAAGTAAGACGTAGCAAAGTTTTTGTTTGGAAGCATGCCCGACGAAACAGAACACTGAAAATAAGAATCTTTGGGAGCAAAAATTAATATAAGACACTGTCTTCTTTTCGGGGAAACACGGTAGGTAAGCAGGTGGCCACCGTGCCTTGAAGAATGGCTCCTGTCCCTTTAACTTCCTACATGCAAATATACAGCTGAAGCTTTTCCAAGCATGGAGGAAAGCCAGGTCACCTGGCAGGTAGCAACCCATTAAAAGTCTCTCTTAAAGGGAGAGGGCATTTATTCTCCACGCTAGCTGGCAACTTTGGGTAAATGGTTAGGAGGAAGAGGAAGAGGAAGAGGAAGAGGAAGAGGAAGAAGAAGAAGAAGAAGAAGAAGAAGAAGAAGAAGAAGAAGAAGAAGAAGAAGAAGAAGAGGAGGAGGAGGAGGAGGAGGAGGAGGAGGAGTTTGGATTTATATCCCCCCTTTCTCTCCTGCAGGAGACTCAAAGGGGCTGACAATCTCCTTGCCCTTCCCCCCTCACAACAAACACCCTGTGAGGTGGGTGGGACTGAGAGAGCTCCGAAAAGCTGTGACTAGCCCAAGGTCACCCAGCTGGCGTGTGTGGGAGTGCACAGGCTAATCTGAATTCCCCAGATAAGCCTCCACAGCTCAGGCGGCAGAGTGGGGAATCAAACCCGGTTCCTCCAGATTAGATACACGAGCTCTTAACCTCCTGCGCCACTGCTGCACAGGAAAAAAATTGTCTATGCTCAGAGGCACAGGTACAGGTGATTTACCTTACATTGTTTTTGTGATGTTTCCAGGTATTTCTGAGCGAAAACGGGAGATAAAGAAGATCCTCTTTAGGGACCCCCTTGAGGTAAGGAGGCTGCCTGACGTTTGACAGGTGGCAATCTACCGCAGGGTCTTCCTGGTAGTAGCTCCACTGGGACTGCGGAATTGCCTCCCCATAAGGTCCAGCAGGCTCTACCTCTCACACAGTTAAGAAGGATGATAGTAGGAAAATAAAACAGATATTCTCCAGAGGAATTTTGATGTAGACAAAGTGCAAACTAAGTCAGGTTGGTTGCAGAGAGAAGCACATCTTATTCTGAGACATCTCTGAAAATGCTGGCCATAAACGCAGACAAAAGGTTTTGTGATTTCATTATGAATTATGTATTTGTAATATTTTAAAAGTACTTAAATACTGTAAGAAGAACATAAGAACATAAGAACAAGCCAGCTGGATCAGACCAGAGTCCATCTAGTCCAGCTCTCTGCTACTCGCAGTGGCCCACCAGGTGCCTTTGGGAGCTCACGTGCAGGAGGTGAAAGCAATGGCCTTAAGAACATAAGAACAAGCCAGCTGGATCAGACCAGAGTCCATCTAGTCCAGCACTCTGCTACTCGCAGTGGCCCACCAGGTGCCTTTGGGAGCTCACGTGCAGGAGGTGAAAGCAATGGCCTTAAGAACATAAGAACAAGCCAGCTGGATCAGACCAGAGTCCATCTAGTCCAGCACTCTGCTACTCGCAGTGGCCCACCAGGTGCCTTTGGGAGCTCACATGCAGGAGGTGAAAGCAATGGCCTTAAGAACATAAGAACAAGCCAGCTGGATCAGACCAGAGTCCATCTAGTCCAGCTCTCTGCTACTCACAGTGGCCCACCAGGTGCCTTTGGGAGCTCCCATGCAGGAGGTGAAAGCAATGGCCCAAGAACATAAGAACTAGCCTGCTGGGATCAGACCAGAATCCATCTAGTCCAGCTCTCTGCTACACCACAGTGGCCCACCAGGTGCCTTTGGGAGCCTCACATGCAGGAGGTGAAAGCAATGGCCTTAAGAACATAAGAACAAGCCAGCTGGATCAGACCAGAGTCCATCTAGTCCAGCTCTCTGCTACTCGCAGTGGCCCACCAGGTGCCTTTGGGAGCTCACGTGCAGGAGGTGAAAGCAATGGCCTTAAGAACATAAGAACAAGCCAGCTGGATCAGACCAGAGTCCATCTAGTCCAGCTCTCTGCTACTCACAGTGGCCCACCAGGTGCCTTTGGGAGCTCACATGCAGGAGGTGAAAGCAATGGCCTTAAGAACATAAGAACTAGCCTGCTGGATCAGACCAGAGTCCATCTAGTCCAGCTCTCTGCTACTCACAGTGGCCCACCAGGTGCCTTTGGGAGCTCACATGCAGGAGGTGAAAGCAATGGCCTTAAGAACATAAGAACAAGCCAGCTGGATCAGACCAGAATCCATCTAGTCCAGCTCTCTGCTACTCACAGTGGCCCACCAGGTGCCTTTGGGAGCTCACGTGCAGGATGTGAAAGCAATGGCCTTTTGCTGCTGCTGCTCCCGAGCACCTGGTCTGCTCAGGCATTTGCAACCTCAGATCAAGGAGGATCAAGATTGGTAGCCATAAATCGACTTCTCCGCCATAAATCTGGATTTGCCTCTGCAAAAGCCATGCTGACTCTTTCTCAACAGGTCTTGCTTTTCTACATGTATGTTAGATCTATGTTGATTTGCCAATAAAATTAATTGAAAAAAATAAACATCTAAATAAAATGTTACGAGCGAAAACTACCAGACCACGGCCACACAGCCCAGAAAACTCCCAACAACCAATTGATTCTGGCTGCGGAAGCCTTCGACAAGACATCGATTGCTGTGTTCTAAGTTATGTCTGGGGGAGGTGGGGGGTTTGGCTTATGGATCATCTTTACCTTAGCGAAACCCGGTTCTCCAGATTAGAATAGAATAGAATAGAATAGAATAGAATAGAATAGAATAGAATAGAATAGAATAGAATAGAATAGAATAGAATAGAATCTTTATTGGCCAAGTGTGATTGGACACACAAGGAATTTGTCTCCGGTGCCTATGCTCTCAGTGTACATAAAAGAAAATACATTTGTCAAGAATCATAAGGTACAGCACTTAATGATTGTCATATAGGTCTAGTAAGCAATCAGGAAACAATCAATAGTAATAAAAACATAAAATGTAAAATCATAAAATAAAATGAAATGTCAGCACAGGCTATAGTCATACAGTCATAATTGGGAGGAGATGGGTAATAGGAATGATGAAAAAAGTAGTGCAGTAATTATATAATAAATATATAATAAATAGTTTGACATTATCGAGGGAATTATTTGTTTAACAGAGTGATGGCATTCGGGAAAAAACTGTTCTTATGTCTAGTTGAGTGCTCCTGCTCTTAACCACTACACCACGCCGGCTCCTCTTCGTGTCCCTGAAGGACCCTACCAGTGTGTTTAGCCATGCTTTCACAAGGAGTTGTTTGCCAGGTCTCGTCACTAGATGCTGAAAGATTTGAAACAGGTGTTTCTCTCATCCCCCCCCCCCCCCGGCGTCAGAAGGATGTGGGCACGGTGCCCTCCCAAGGGGATGGGGTAGCACAACACACGCGTGGCCTCTGTGGCACGCTCTTGACTCACGTGCCTTTCCCAAAGCTCAGTCATGTGGCAGCGGTTTCAAAATCCGCCTCTGTGGTTTGATTTCTGTACCATTCAAAGAGACATTACAAGTGCGTAGAGGCATGGCTGCTGAGGCTCAGATCAGCCCATCCCCTGGCAAGTAGGTATGCCAACAGGCCTGGAGAAAAAAAAATGCTGTCGAGAGGTGGGATCCAGCAGGTTCTCACCAGTTCCCGAGAGTGGGTTACCAATTATTTGTGGGTGCCGAGAGGGGGTTACTAATTGGGTCTGCTTTTCCGTTCAAAATCCCATTAGGTCCAAAAATCATAAAGTCCTGTTGTTTCCTATGTGGCTGGTTAGCGAAGGTAGAAAACGGGATAATTCTCCCTGTTGGGCTGTTTTAAAAACCTGTTTTAGCAATATGGTCAAGTTCCTTGTTTAAGGAAAGTCTCCTTCTTTTGATTTCTAGAAACAAAATTAAGTATTTGAAAGTATTAAGTATTTGACAGGCAGTCAATCAGAGGAGCAGTAGTTGTTCCTGTTGGCAGTAGACGATAGGACTTGCTGTAATGAGTTTAAATGATGGACAGAAAGATACCAGCTGGAAATTAAGAACTTTTTTTTACAGTAAGAGTTTTACAGTAACAGAGAAATTATTAATGCCCCGCCCCTGGAATTCCCGGCCACGCCCCCGTCATGCCCCGCCCGGCCCTATTGGCGCTACGCCACTGTTTGAATCCCACCACCATGGGAACCTGTTGCTAAAATTTTTGGATCCCACCACTGGTCCTGTCCCTTTAAGAGGGGTTGAGGGTCAGATGAAGTTTTAAAAAACATGGAGGTAAACCACATTGACTGGTTAACCGTGTCCTGTTAAGCGTTTATGAAAGGAACCAGACATTTTACCCCTTCCAGGCAGCCGTCAGCCACCCTGCCAAGTGAGAAGGGCCCTCTAGGGGCACAAGAGTGACTCAGGTGCCAGGTGGTTTTGGCCCTCCTGATGTGCAAGGAGGACAGAAAGGTGGGAAGCAACCTGAATTGGGGGGGGGGGGGCCTTGAGCCTTTGTCCCAAGATTACTCCTTTTGCAGAAATTCTGGACAGCTTTAGAAACCCCCTCCCCCGCCCCCCCAATTTTGCTCAAATGAGCTGCCCTCTTTCCAGGGCCGTCACTGAAACCGGAGCCTCTGACTTTCCAGCCGCCCCTTCTGGCTCCCCTTGTAGACAAGGGCGGGAGTCATATGAGTAGAGGGCCTCCGTCCTCTCCCCACCCCCCACCCCCCACCCCCCACCCCGTCAGGCCTGCCCAGCTCAGCTCCATCCTCAGTTGGGTCCCAGGCAGAGACAGACAGCGTGGTGCAGTGGGTTAAGCAGCAGAAACCTCCTGGATGGAAAAGCAAGGAAAAGCAGGCGTTCTGGGCCAATAACACCCCTTAAAACACAGGAAACCAGCTTCTACGGATCAGGACCCTTGGCCTCTGCAGCTGAGAACTGTCTGCTTTGCATTGACTGGCGGGGCGGGGGGGGGGGGTCTCCCAGGGAGAAGGGCTTTCCCCCAAAACCTGCTAACAGCGTTGGCGCTAAAGGCTAAATTTAGAACCACTGCCCTGTACCCCCGCCCCTCTTTTTCCTGCTCCAGGATTTTTTCCTTTGCCCTCCTCCACTGGAGTTAATTGTGATGTGCCTTCCCAGCAGGGAGGGCGTTAAAGCTTACCCCTGCCTTGGAATCATTGCTTCTGTGCAGAACTCTCTCTTGTCACATGTCCGTTTTTCTAGTGCCGACACTGGGAAATGCCGATATTCTGCGGCTCTGGTGAAGTCTCTGCCTCTTCCCAGCCATCAAGGAGAGGACCCCGGGCATTTCAGCTGCCAAGCCCAGACCAGCTAGCTCTGCAGCAGGCCTCTTGCAGGGGCTGGTGCCAAAGGAAGGATCGGCGTGTTCCCGCAGGAAAAGGATGGCAGGTGTACCCTTTAGAGACACTCCGAGATCAGGAGAGCCCAAATGTCTCACTCTAAGTCCCTGACATTTGACGTCTTGGGTGAAGAATCATGTTCTAAAAATATGGTGCTAGGCAGCTGGGCAGCCCTCCGCCACTGGGACCCCTCCAGGGGTGGGATCCAAAAATTTTAGTAACAGGTTCCCTCGCCAGCCCCCGCTCAGCAAAGGGGGCAGCCACCCCACCACGACCCCCAAAACATTTTTTTTGCACCAGGTCATTTCTAAATCATCATCGCATTATAGAAAATGCCCCAACTCACAAATCTGAGCACAGCACTGGTGAAACACACAGGTTCTTTGATACAGATTGGTGAGATAAAAGGTACGAGAGGCTGAGAATCCATGAATTGCAGTACCTGGAAGGGATTAATCCAGTTCAGGGAGTTACATTATTAGTCGCCATTGCTATATGGAACCTTCACGTTCAAAGGCAGGATGCCTCTTGGGGAGGCGAGGGCGTGGAGACGGAAAAGCGGACCCATTAGTAACCCCCTCTCGGCACACACAAATAATTAGTAACCCACTCTCGGGAACTGGTGAGAACCTGCTGGATCCCACCTCTGGACCCCTCCCCCCCTCTCCAGAGACCCCATCTGTGCTCCAGAGAAGCTGCAGGGGCTCTCGGGGGGCTTAGACCTGGCCCCACGGTCGCCCCTTCCCACACCAGTCCCAACCAGCCATCAGGCAGCAGTGGGGAGCCAGGACCCTTTCCAGACCCCCTGGTTTGGGATCTGAGCTGAGTGGCCCTGGTGGCAATTCCGGGGCTCAGCTCACCTCCTGCCTGACCCCCGGTGGTCATGTTGGGCTACCAGGAACTTTCTTTGTGTCTCCCGTGGTCAGTCCACCTCTGCCCCTTTGAGCATCTGCTTCTTCCAGAGCCTATATTGCAGGCGAGTGGGTTCTCCAGGGCTGGACTATAATTCCCATCAGCCCCTGCCAGCATGGCCAATTGGCAGGGGCTGATGGGAATTGTAGTCCATTACATCTGGAGTGCCAAAGGTTCGCCACCACGGGCCTAGGAGGTCTGGGGGAGAAGATTTCCACCCACAGTGGTACACTTACAAATACCCCATTTACACATCATTCTCCTTTCCTTCCTTGACTCCTCACAACAGCCCTGCAAGGTAGGCTTGGCTGAGTGGCCAAAGATGACTCAGCCAGCTCCCATGACAGAGCAGAGACTTGAACCCGTGTCTCCCAGCTCCTCCTAGTCCAACACTGTAACCATTACACCACGCTGCCTTATACTGGAGCCTAGGGAAGGCCCCCAGTGCGGTATAAATAATGCCACTGAATCCACCCCCTTGTAAGGAGGGATTCCCTCCCTTACCCAGTTGAGGACCTGCCCTAAACCATTTGAAAGGCTTTGTCTGCACAGAACTGTACAGCGGCGGAGTTCTCCGGGATACTATCTCAAGGGAGAGAACGACCTCTCATTCTGATGGCACAAAAGAGTTGAGTTTGGTTCCCTGAACGATTAACTAGCAAACCAGACAGGACACTTGCAGAAACTTTTATCTTTGGCTGAGATAAGGAAATAGGGAAATCTTATTTTTATTACCGTCAGCAAGATAGAAACATTCCAAACATGGCAAGTTAGCCTTGCTGTTACTGTGAAGATAAAGGCTGAAATTATCAATGTTCCTAGATTGCTGAAGGATATTATAGGGCAGTGATGGCAAACCTTTTCGAGACCGAGTGCCCAAATTGCAGCCCCAAACCCACTTATTTATTGCAAAGTGCCAACATGGCAATTTAATCTGAATACTGAGGTTTTAGTTTAGAAAATACGTTTGGCTTTGAGGTGCCCGTTACTCAGGAGTAAGCTTGGTGAAGCAACCGTGCCACACTTTGAATGGGTGAATCACGAACCTAGGAGGGTTTACTCAAAAGCAAGCCCCATTGCCAGCAACCAAGCCTACTCCCAGGTAAAGGATCGTGCCCAGGACAGCCTAGAATAGATGTATGTGTGTGTGTGTAGGGGTGATTTTCCACCCCCCCACATGATGAACTCTGGGTGCGCGTGCCCACAGAGAGGGCTCTGAGTGCCACCTTTGGCACCCGTGCCATAGGTTCGCCATCACTGTTATAGGGGGTAATAGTTTTGAAAAGCAAATCAGGTTTCAGGTCTCCGTCTGAGATCTCCACCCAGAGAAATCTGTCTGGCTCATCACAGAGTGCGTATTTATGGAAAAATGTCTATTTCTTCTTTCCGTACATCGCATCCGTTAAAATCGTGTGGTTACATCTAGATAATTACTTGGTTCATAACTAAAAACGAGATAATCACCCTAGGGCAGCCAATCAGCACGGGCGTATGAGTAACATCTGACAGACCGAGATAAAAAGGCCAATCTTCACTCTTCACCTGTATTTACAAAATAACGAGTCTAACTTTTCTGTCACTGTTTCGGCTACCTGTCCAAAATGAAGGTAGTTCTAAGCAAAAGGATTCATTGACACTTAAAAGGTGTGTAAAACTCTCGGTTCATTTGCAGAGTCGGCAAGAAAAGATTAGTATTGTTGCTCGAGAGCCCGAGGGGTGTAGTGGGGTTTGGAGGACTGGGTTTGATTCCCCACTCCTGCACATGAAGCCTGCTGGGTGACCTTGGTCTAGTCACGGTTCTCTCTGAACTCTCTCAGCCCCACCTGCCTCACAAGGTGTGTGTTGTGGGGAGAGGAAGGGGAAAGGAGTTTCTAAGCCACTTTGAGACTTCTTATGGTTGCAAAAAAACAGGATATAAATCCAAACTCTTCTTCTATCACTACATCCTAAATTACATAGAAGTTTAGTCCTGGGTCGTATTTTGTAATGTTGACTATATAATAGAAAGTCGCCATCTGAGCTTATTTATTTATGTTGTTAATTATGATGATTTTTGGGGTTATTTCTTGCAGTTGATGTTATCTTATTATGTTTATGATGTTACAATCTGTTACTATGTCGCTATGTTGCTATGTTGTTACTAGGCTGCTGTATTATGGTGTTATTATACTCATGTTATCAAATGTTATTATGTTGATCATGTCTTGAACATTGATGTCTTGATATCTGAAATATTGTTTATCGATGCTGTTGCTTGATATTATGATGATTGCTGTTGTGATGTTATCGATGTTGTATCATCATGTTGTTGGGGCGCTATATAAATTAAATTACCAATACCAATGCCAGTTTTCTCCAGGCCCGGCAGGGGTCTGCAAGCAGCGGCTCTCCAGATGTTCATGGACTACAATTCCCATCAGCCCCTGCCAGCATGGCCAATTGGCAGGGGCTGGTGGGAATTGTAGTCCATGAACATCTGGAGACCCGCTGCTTGCAGACCCCTCTAAGACCGTAAATAAACTTGATTGATTGACACTGTGAGAGCTATTGCAAGAACATGGGCAGGGCCCAGATTCACAAGGTGCCTCTGGGTCAATCAACCTCCCTCTGCCTAGCACCCAGCAGGGTTGTTGTAATAATAAACCACAAACCCTGCTTGAAATTCTTGGAACAAGAATGAGAGTAGAGTACAGATGGGAGCATCTTTCAATTGGCCATGCTGGCAGGGGCTGATGGGAATTGTAGTCCATGAACATCTGGAGAGCCACAGATTGCAGACCCCTGGGATTGAGCCAAGCCTGGGATCTCCTTTCTGTGATCACTGGTTGGATGTGATCCCCTGGCAAGGGGGATCCAGGGTGAGAGAGGCAGCATCACAGACATTGGTGACTTTAGGTATCCTTCTGTAGACTGGCACATTCAGACCCTGAGAAAGAGATTCTATTGCTGTACCTTTCTTGTAGAGAAACCGAGCTCAGAGAGGATAGAGCATTCCTTGGCCCCCGGAAGGTCCTAGGTTCAAGCCCACTGCCAGGCAGAGGAGATAAAATAGTCTGAGGATGCAAGAGGAGGTCTGACTCAGGAGAAGGCGGGTTTGCGAATGTTGTGCGCAGCCACCCAGAGGGAGGTGGTCTTTGACTGAGCTAGAAGTGAAGAGGGATTCCTCAAATTCCCTGGAAGGAAACTAAAGGGAAAGGAGAATGCCTTGAGTTCCTTTGAGGAAAGGGACAGGGGTTCAGATAAAAGGGCATACTCAAAGTAGACACAAAAAAGCCAGAGGATGCCAGCATGGCTGAACCGCAGCGTCAAGGAAGCAATCACAGACAAAAAGGCCTCCCCTGAAACGACGAAGTCTGGCCTAATCGAGGGGAAGTTGAGGGGAAGGTTTTTTTTGTTGGTATCATGTTTAGCCTGATGTTCTGGCTGAGATTCAAAGGGGATGACAAGATGTGGAAAACAAGTCAGCCAGGCGGCACCAAACAGAGAAGGCCGCTGGATCCGGATCGCTGGAGGAGAAAACACTGCAAACGAAAAACTGCACAAGCGTAGCAGCGAGCAGAAAGGGGGTTATAAAGAGGCAACGCGCCAAAAGCGACAAAAACGCGACAAAAACGCGCTAAGAGACAGCTAACAGCGCCAAGAGAGTCCTATTTTCTTCTTCTGTTCTGTTGCGGTTCTGATCTGTGGGCGAATGACTGTCCCAGTGTGAACATTTTCCGTTCGGCACGTGAGCGGAAGACGGGAGCAGTTGGAAAGCCCGGAGGAGGCAGAACCCTGCGGAACTCCCTGCCACTAGACCCCCGGCCGGTCAGCGGCTTCCATGGCTTTCAAAGGGGACGGGACCCATTCCGGGAGCTGAAGTCCAGCGACGGCTGTTAGCCAAGCCGGTGAAGTTAGAGCCTCTGCGTCCAGAGGCAGTCTATCTCTGAAGAGCTGTTGCTGGGGAGTTGCCTGCGCAGGGGGCCGGAGGAGTCCCCATTTGGGGCGGAGGGTCCGAGCCCCCTCCCGCTCTCGAGGCGCCAAGCGGCCGGCGAAGAACGGGGCGAGGGGCGAGGGGGAAGCAGCCACGGCTGGAGGGGGCTGCCTCGCCCACCCTGGCCCGCCCAGGAGGACCCACGAGCCCGGGGGGTGGGGGGGGAAACAGGCAGAGAGCCGGCAGGTGAAGAGCAGCCAATGGGAGGCGGCGGGGCGGGGCTGGGCCCCTGTCCAGCCCGCCCGGTCCCGCCGCGGGAGAACCGGCTGACCTCGGCCCCGACCGGCCAGAGGCGCCCTCGCTGGCTCCGGTTGCTGGACAGCGGCGCCCCCGAAGAAGAAGCCCTTGGAGCGACCCCTGGGCTCGATCGCTCTTCTCTTCCCTTCCTCTGTTCTTTTCTGAGCCGCTTTCTTTCCTTCTCCCCCCTCCTTCCCTCCTTCTGCCTCCTTCCTCCCTTCCTGGGTCCAGCCGCCTTTCTTCCCTTCCCCCTTCCAAGCCAGAGGAGTCTGTCCTTCTAAGGAGCTCATTTGCCCTCCATTTGGGATTTCTGGGTCCAGAAGAAAGCCAAGAGATCTGCCCCTCCAGCACAGCCTTTGCCACCAGGATTCGAATCCGCCACCCGCCCGCCAGAGATGCCGACTGGGTTCCAGCAGATCAGCGGAGAGGAGGTAACCTGGGGCTGAGGGTGGGAAGGGCCAAGGGCATGGGGGTGCCTGTTGCGTAGGGCCAAAGGTCAACGGGGTCAGCCGCTCTGCGGGGTGCTGGGGGCAACCCTGCAGGGCGCCCAGGGCTCTTTAAACCCCCTGCAGGACTCGAACTGGGCAGGCAGGCTTGACTTTTGCCTCGGGTCACGCAAGCACCTATTAATACCCGGTGGTGCAGCCTGTCCCTTCGGTTGTGTCATGTGGCCGAGGGACTGTGTGACCCAGCAGACACACCTATGCAGGGAAGACACCCCTTCAGCCTGGCCGTGTGTGTGTGCCCACTGGTTGCGCCAGCCACTGCTGCCCACATCTCGTGCAGGAAACATGGAGAACGAATGCACGTGGAACCGAGGGGTGTCGCATGGCCAGGGGAGGGATTCACAGCCCCCCCCCCCTGTTTCCTTTCAGTGCTGCCCTGTTTAAGTCAGCAAAATACGAATCTCCAGGCCCTGCCTGGAAGCTGGCATCCCTACACTGAACACAGAAATGGAGGCCATGACTCCTTCAATGACAGCCTGAACTGAGTCACAGAAGTGATTCAGAGGCGAAGGACTTTGCATTTCAGTTGTCCACCCTTTCAAGTATTATTATTATTATTATTATTATTATTATTATTATTATTATTATTATTATACACATAACAACACAGCACAAGTGTCTGGAATTCATCTCTGAATATCGAGTCCTTCCCAAGGACCTAGGATATTAGAGGTATTTGCGTAGAATGTGTGCAGTTCCTAGAAGTGCTGCTTTCTGCAGCAGGTGGACTGATGTTCTGTCCAAGTTTAGGCTTTCCAGATGTTTTCCAAGATTTCTTGGGATTCCTCCTAGAGCACCGACTACTAGTGGGATTATTGTTGTTCTTTTTTGCCACAATCGTTCAACTTCAATTTGTAGGTCCTTGTATTTTGTGATCTTTTCCAGCTTTTTGTCCTCTACCCTGCTGTCAACTGGCACAGCAACATCTATGATCCAAACATGTTTTCTCTATCATTATCTATTATCTATTATCTATTATCTATTATCTATTATCATCATCATCATCTATTATTTCTCTATTATTATTATTATTAATAATTCGATTTGATAAACCGCCCTACACACGAAGGGCTCAGAGCGGTGTATAGCAGCAATATAACAAGACAATAAAACAAATCGAATAGCCCCAATTAAAACAATACAAAACTTTAAAACTTTTAGTGCCATCTGACCGGTAGGGAACGAACTCTGCTCTAAATGACACAAATTGCCACCCAGTAGAAGGCCCGTTTCTGCTTGGGAAAATGGTAGGGAACGCCCCCTGCTCCCATACCACTCTTCTTCTAGCGCAGGGGGCTGCAACCTGTGGCTCTCCAGATGTTCATGAACTACAATTCCCACCAGCCCCTGCCAGCATGGCCAATTGGACAGCCACAGGTTGCAGATCCCTGTTCTAGCAGCATTGTTCCAATCTCAATCCACCCACGGCTGGTTCTTGAGGTTACAAAAACACATAATGTGTCATTTGAACCCTGGCCACTGCACCACAGGTCCTTTTCGACGGTGGCCCCTGAGAGTCTGTAAGATTCCCTCGTTTTGCTTTGCTTTTTTGAGGCACTCCTTTGCCCAGGTGGTTTGGGTGCAATTTGACGGTGTTTTGAGTGCTGCCGCTCTTTCTGCCAGTCAGAAAAAGCTTCTTGCCTGGAAATCGTAACATCCGATCTGAAAAGTCAGAGCCTGGAGGTGCGGGGGAGGACTTTGGTGAGGGAAATGCACACTGTGTGTGCTCAGAGAGACATTTGTTTTTTGCTTAATCACAGCCTGAATGACATTACTGTGACAGGAAGGTGACCTTGTGTGTGGCTGGGTGACTTGGCCTCATTTTCCTTTGAGGATTAAAAAAAGAAAAGAAAATAGAGCTGTGAAGAACTCTGAAACCCCTGAGAGGCCTGCCTAGAATAGACGAGTCCATCTACAGCGATGGTAAACACAGCATGTGGTGGTTAAGAGCCGGTGGATTCTAATCTGGAGAACCAGGTTTGATTCCCTGCTCCTCCACCTGAGGGGCAGAGGCTTATCTGGTGAACCAGATGTGTTTCCGCACTCCTGAATTCCTGCTGGGTGACGTTGGGCCAGTCACAGTTCTCTCAGAACTCTCTCAGCCCCACCTGCCTCACGAGGTGTCTGTTGTGGGGAGAGGAAGGGAAAGGAGCTTGTCAGCCACCTTGAGTCTCCTTACAGGAGAGAAAGGTGGGGTATAAATCCAAACTCCTCCTCCTCCTCCTCCTCCTCCTCCTCCTCCTCCTCCTCCTCCTCCTCCTCTTCTTCTTCTTCTTCTTCTTCTTCTTCTTCTTCTTCTTCTTCTTCTTCTTCTTCTTCTTCTTCTTCTTCTTCTTCTTCTTCTTCTTCTTCTTCTTCTTCTTCTTCTTCTTCCTCTTCATTTAGACCCCTTAATCTTCTGTAAGGCGACCCATAATAATAAGCAGCAGTGGCATAGGAGGTTAAGACCTCGTGTATCTAATCTGGAGGAACCGGGTTTGATTCCCAGCTCTGCCGCCTGAGCTGTGGAGGCTTATCTGGGGAATTCGGATTAGCCTGTGCACTCCCACACACTCCAGCTGGGTGACCTTGGGCTAGTCACAGCTTCTCGGAGTTCTCTCAGCCCCACCTACCTCACAGGGTGTTTGTTGTGAGGGGGGAAGGGCAAGGAGATTGTAAGCCCCTTTGAGTCTCCTGCAGGAGAGAAAGGGGGGGATATAAATCCAAACTCTTCCTCCTCCTCCTCCTCCTCCTCCTCCTCCTCTTCTTCTTCTTCTTCTTCTTCTTCTTCTTCTTCTTCTTCTTCTTCTTCTTCTTCTTCATTTAGACCCCTTAATCTTCTGTAAGGGCGGCCAATAATAATAATTCAGGATGGGAGGCAGTTGGAGGTCTGAGATCCAGATCTGCAGTGGATTCCCTCTGGATCTCCCCTGCTGCAGAAGCAGATCCCTCGGCAGTGCCTGGTCCACCGGCCCTTACTGAGTCGATTTTGTCCATGTCCTTTCTCAAGATCCCCCCCTCCCATATTTGCAACTGGCCCTTTAAGAAAAGATTTTGAAAACTGTGCTCTGCGCTCCCCCCTGCCCAGCCCGCCTGCCACTGTGCTGGAAGAACAGGTGTTGTGCGCCGGACCTCTTGCTGACTGACAGATGTTGGAGGAGGGGGTCACGTTGCTATGGCAGCTTTGGGAGCCCCCTCCACATTTAGCCCTGATAGTTTCAGGATCTGGTTACACAACTTCTGACTGTTGGCATCTTGCGGGGGACGGGCAGGGGATGCTACGGGACAGGCAGCCGGGGCATCGGGGAGGGCACTCTGCACGTGATTCTGCCCCTCTTGCCCCCTGCCCACGACAGGGCCCTCAGTAGACATTTCCTGGCAAATCAGTGCCCCCCCCCCCACTTCTCCACTGCCCCCCGCTCAGCCAAGAATGAAATGAACTCTGCCTGACTTGTCAGGAACTCTCCAACCAATTCCTTTGCCTCTCCAGAGACAGGGAAATAGAGATCACTATCAAATTTCCCTCTGCCGTAGCCTCAGCCCCCTCTTCAGTGCAGAGATAATAACCCCTACCTTGCATGGTTGTTGTAAAGAAATATAACAAGGTAATTTCCCCCCCATTCCCACACTGTCAGGCAAACTATTTCCTTTTGGGGGTAGGAAGAAGAAGAAGAAGAGTTTGGATTTATATCCCCCCTTTCTCCCCTGCAGGAGACTCAAAGGGGCTGACAATCTCCTTGCCCTTCCCCCCCCTCACAACAAACACCCTGTGAGGTGGGTGGGGCTGAGAGAGCTCCGAGAAGCTGTGACTAGCCCAAGGTCACCCAGCTGGCGTGTGTGGGAGTGCACAGGCCAATCTGAATTCCCCAGAGAAGCCTCCACGGCTCAGGCGGCAGAGCTGGGAATCAAACCCGGTTCCTCCAGATTAGATACACGAGCTCTTAACCTCCTACGCCACTGCTGCTGGGTCGGTCAGTTCTGACCTGGGAAAAAGTAGGGGACGGAGGGAGACCGTCCTATTCCTCCGTGTCCGGACCACACCCGTGTCCGGACCACGAAAAAGTGTGGCCTAGTGGTTAGAACGTCATCTCAGGACCTGGGTTCAAGTCCCAGCTCTATCATGCAAGTTGGCTGGGTGACCTCGGGCCAGTCACACAGACTCTGGGCCATGCCTACCTCGCAGGGTTTTAGAGAAGGTAAAATGGAGGAGCGCAGAATGATGCGAGCAACTTTGGGTCCCCACTGGGGAGAAAAACTGGGTGTAAATAAAGCAGGGAAATAAATGAAGCTATATTTACTCCCCACCCCTTCCCCCGCTGCTATATTTAAAGTATATTCTTCTGTGCTGGGAGGGTTGTGATCTCAGCTCCTCCCTTCGAGGCGTCCCTGGGCTCTAAGGAAATCCTCCTTCGCCGTTTCCTTTCCTTTTCGAGGCTACACACACAGGGGATTTGATGGTATTTATAGAGGAGCTGCAACTCAGTTCTGTAGTGCTAGCTGACTGGAGAGGCAGGTATGGGGGGCACATTGATGTGCGTGGGGGGGATGCCCCCACACACTTAGATTTCTAGCACGTTGAAGCCAGAGGTGGGATTCAGCAGGTTCTCACCAGTTCCCGAGAGTGGGTTACTAATTATTTGTGTGTGCCGAGAGGGGGTGACTAATTGGGTCTGTTTTTCCGTTAGAAATACCATTAGGTCCAAAAATCATAAAGTCCTGTTGTTTCCTATGTGGCTGATTACCGAAGGTAGAAAACGGGATAATTCTCCCTGTTGGCCTGTTTTAAAAACATGTTTTAGAAATATGGTAAAGTTCCTTGTTTAAGGAAAGTCTCCTTCTTTTGATTTCTAGAAACAAAATTAAGTATTTGAAAGTATGAAGTATTTGACAGGCAGTCAATTAGAGGAGAAGTAGTTGGTTCTGTTGGCAGTAGACGATAGGACTTGCTATAATGAGTTTAAATTATGGACAGAAAGATACTAGCTGGAAATTAGGAACTTTTTTTTTATAGTAAGAGTTTTTTACAGTAACAGAGAAATTATTAATGCCCCGCCCCGGAATGCCCGGCCACGCCCCTGTCGTGCCCCGCCCAGCCCCATTGGCGCTACCCCACTGTTTGAATCCCACCACCATGGGAACCTGTTACTAAAATTTTTGGATCCCACCACTGGTTGAAGCCCAAGAACTCTGCCGTGTGTGTGAACGTGATGGAGGCGCACCTTGAAAGAGTCACTCTCCCGAAGGCAAAATAGGGGCAGGGCTAGGCATGACTCAGCGAAGGAGAGGCGCTGCAGCAACGTTGCGCGCACCCCCCCACCCCCGGTTAATTTCTGAATTTCTTAAAAGCGCAACGCCAGAGCTCTGACTCTGATTTGTCAACATACCCTCTGACCCCCAGTCTCACAGGCCTTTCGACAAAAACACTTTGCACGTTCTCAGAAACCCACTCCGGTTGCGCCGCAATGTTCTGTCCCTGAGGCCGTTTCACAAAGCAATTCTGGATCAGGGCTGTGTCACCAAATTATCCTACTTGACACTTCCCCCCCCCCGGCGCCCCCCCATCTGGCAAAGTGCCCCCCGGGCTGCTTTCACAGGCCTTCCTGTCCCACAGTGTGGGGCTGCGGAGGGCAGCCGGGGAGATCAAACCCTTCCCCTATTTACATTCCTGAGGCTTCTCTGCTCAAGAATCATCCCCTAATATGGTCCTTTTCTGCTCCCATCGTCACGCCAATTAGCCGTCCCCCTGGCCTGGGGGGTGGTGGAATCCAGCCATGCTGCTAGAAACAAAGAGCCCCCCCCCCCCCCCCCCCCCCCCCCCCCCCCCGCCCCCCCCCCGGCCTGGGGGGGGGTGGAACCCCGCCATGCTGCTAGAAACAAAGGGCCCCCCCCCCCCCCCGGTTTCCCTAGCCGTGGTCATTCCACAGGGTCCCAGTTGCAAGGAAAGGAACAGGTCCCTCAGCATTCCCCTGCTGGAGCCATCTCCTGGTCCCGATCCATACTGCCACCTTCTGAGAAGCCAGGTATGGTGGCTACGGCAGCCACAGGTGTCCTCCAAAGAATTCAGGCATCCGAGCCCCCTGGTCTGCAGCCCCCTGGCGGCAGAGCCCCCCGGGCCCCGATCCTGGCCGAGCCCGTCGGTACGACTCCAGCAGGGTTCTCCTGTGGTCAGTTGCTTCACGTTCAATAGGTGAAGGTTTCCCTCATGCTGGCAGAGAGCTCCACCTGGTGAATTTCTGCCTGGCAAGCCGCTGCAGTCCACTAGGCAGCACAGCCTCGGCTCCTGTGGCTCTCCCTTCCCGCGGCAGGCAGCGTTCCCTTCTGGCTGCCCCTCCCTACGAGGCCTTCCTAGGAAATGGGGCCTCGCCCAACATACCAGCTAAAGGCAGAAGGCGGGACAGCCCTGGGTTGCTCTCTCAGCGCTGCCCTTTGTCGCTAGCCAGCTCAGGATGGTACCTGGCCGAAAGGTAGGTGACATTTCCCCACCCCTCTCCCGCCTGTCTGTGAGTTCTAATCCTGGGCAGACAAAAGAGTCCCCTGTGAGCAGTTTGGGCAGAGAAAAGATGTTTGTGATAAGCCCGGGGATGCAGCTGAGTTTGGGGTGGGGAGGGCCAAAATGCAGGGATGCTGTGCCGCCCTCTGAGGGCATACATGTGGGGGGGGGGGCGCACATGTTGGCTGCTGGGACAGAGATCCCCTTCCCTTTACTAGAGAAGGCAAAGAAGCGATGGCACGTTTCTATCGATCTGTTGCAAGGACGGTGCCCGTCTGGGCATGCCAGGCAGCGCACCGGAAGCCTGGGCAGAGTAACAATGAAACTGCAAAACGGGTGCTCTCTCTGTGCAGAAATGCAGAAGCTGGTAGTCAAAGAGAAGCGAGGAGCGGTTCAGGGACAGGAAGAGGGGGCAACGCAGAGGCGTCCAAACTGCTTGCACGTTGCGCCGGGTGCCAACGGAAGCATGGGGGAAACCCCACAAGCCGCCATGTCTGTGCCAGGCCAGCCAGCATAATTCAGGCAGATTTTCCTCACGTTTTGCACAACCGCTTTGGGGCCTTCTTTGACCTCCAAACGTCCTCTGAACAACAGTCCTGCGAAGGCGGGCGACCCCAAGCTCCCCTCCCGCGTCGTGCCGGGTCTGGAAGCGTTTCATTCCAACGCCTCCTGCCAGGCCTGCAGGCATGGCGTTACCTGCACGCAGGGAGTTTCACAAGGGGCCCTGTGGTGCAGGAAACGTGCGTCAGGGCGAGGCCGTTGTGGCTGCCTCTTGCAGCATTTCTTCTCCTCCGGCCCGAGATGACGTTCGACCTTCAGGGTTCCTTTCGGGTGAGACTTCCAAGGTTTTGCACAAGAAGTGCGTTGGACACGAGGCCCGTGCACGGTGGTGTAAAGCTGGACATCTGCCTCTGGGTTGTAGCATTTCTCGCTGTCCTGGGAACTTGGATGGTGGCCGACCTTCACCCGAGACCTTCATCCCGGCGCTGTTGATTTGGCTGAAATGCTTCACTCCTTTGCGGATGGAGAGAAATCGGGGGTCTCTTCCCCCCACCCTTAAATGAGATCTTTCCTGATAAAAGTGGACTGGAACTGAAGTCAGATTTTAAGAAGGATTTTGATGAGCTGGAACAGGCCCAGAGGAGGGCGACCAAAATAGTAAAAGGTCTGGAATCCCTGCCCTACGAGGAGAGGCGTTTAGTCTGGAGAAGTTTTGTCCGGGGGGACAAGGCAGCTATGTTTAAATATTTGTAGGGATGTCACGTTGGTGAGGGAGCAAGCTGGTTTTCTGCTGCCTCAGAGACTAGGACACGGAGTCATGGATTCAAGGTGCAGGAAAAGAGATTCCACCTAAACATTAGGAAGAACTTCCTGACTGTTTGACAGTGGAATTCACTGCCTCAGAGAGTGGTGGAGTCTCCTTCTTTGGAGGTTTGTAAACAGAGGCTGGATGAACATAAGTCAGGAGTGTTTTGATTGTGCGTTCCTGCACGACAGGGGGTTGGACTGGATGGCCCTTGGGGGTCTCTTCCAACTCTAGGATCCTGTGATTCTATGAAAATACCAGGCTGCCTTTTGGGGCACCCTTCCCGGCTTGCATCTGTCTGGCTTCTTCTGTGCATTGTGGGGACGGAGGTGGGGCCTGGGAGGAGGGAAGGGTTGCCATGCCTTTGATAATGCCATCCTTAAATATTGACACTTCTCTTGCCAGCCTGGGCATTGGCAGGGCTTGTCAACGTGCCTCGCCCACATGCGGCTCAGGGACGGGCAGGAGGCTGCCGATTTGCATGCCGCCACGCTCGCTCACTGTTGCTACCCAACCTAGTTTCCAAAGCTCTCCTCCCCTTTTCCCTTCCTCGGGTTTCCCTGCCATGTTTAAAAAAAAGGAAACTGCAAAGAAAATGGGCAGAAGGCTTCTACCAAGGTGGGTCGCCAACTCCAGGTCAGGAAGTTCCTGGAGATTGGGTTGTGGTGGTGGTGGGCTACCTCATTAACGTCCGGCACATTTATTGACTTATATTATTGGGCGGTTTGTTTATCGGCTCATTTTTATTGGCCTGTTCAGAGGGTTTTGTTTTATTGGTTCATCTTGCAGCTGCCTTTAGGTCTGGAGAGGTGGCAGACACATCTCTGGAATAAATCAATCTGTTGGGCCTCCTCTTCCTCTTCCTCTTCTTCTTCTTCTTCAAAGCTTTGCGGTGCTTTCCTATATCTCCATGTTTCCCTTGCCTTCCTCCTCCTCCTCCTCCTCCTCCGCTTTGCGGTGCTTTCCTGTATCTCCATGTTTCCCTTGCCTTTTCTGTAATCCCTCCCCTTCTTTGCATGGCTGTGATTTTGAGAAAGAGCATAGCTAAAACCAGGCTGCCCTGCCCCACATCTGCGCCATTTGCCCTGCCCCCCGTTCCCTGCAGCAGCCATTTCCCCCAAGGCACTGGATGGCTTTTTAATCCCCCCCCCCACCCCCGAGAACCAGCAATTGAGATATTCTTATAATGTGACAACAATCTATCAGGTTCTGTAAATTTCCAGTTTTCATTTTTTTAAAGGGAAGCCTCTAACTCCTCTAGTTACGTCTTCACAGTGAAAAGGGGCAAAAGATTGGCTTATGAACAAATGAAAGCTGAGAATTCACAAAAGTGGAGAGACCAATGCAGAGGTGGGATCCAGCAGGTTCTCACAGGTTCCCGAGAGTGGGTTACTAATTATTTGTGTGTGCCGAGAGGGGGTTGCTAATTGGTCATTTTTGCCTTAGTTACGCCCCTCCTCTCAGCAGTAGCGCGCAGAACTGGAAGCAGTCTAGCAGGAGGTGCACCGGCGTGCGTGGCAGCCTGCGCCTGCGTGCACTCGTTTCCCGCCCAAGGACCGGCGCAGTGGCTGCGTCCTTGCCACAGCCCCGCCCAGCAATGCCCCACCCCCGGAATGCCTGGCCATGCCCCCGTCGTGCCACGCCCAGCCCCACTGGCGCCACGCCACAGTTTGAATCCCACCACCATGGGAACACTAAAATTTTTGGATCCCACCACTGGACCGATGGTTATAACTTTATAACAGCATGTTAATTGCTCATTTTTAAAGACCCCTCTCTCCAAGCCCTACCCCATGGGGGAATGACCACCACAGACAAATGGGCCACGAAAATTGTGATTTAATATGCCCCATGAAGAGACCACATAAGACTGTTGCTGTATGCCCAACACCCACACTGGAGCTTTGCAGCATCGTTGTGGCATTGTGGTTTAGCAAGGTATGTGCTATTCCCAGCCTGTTGCTGCTTTCATCTAAAGGATGCAGGAGGAACTAGGCTAAAAATGCACATGGGAACAAGATAAGTTGTTGTGTTGTTTCCTTGCCTACATTTCATAGAGTCATAGAGTCATTTCATAGAGTCATAGAGTCATAGAGTTGGAAGAGACCACAAGGGCCGCCCAGTCCAACCCCCTGCTGTGCAGGAAGACACAACCAAAGCATTCCCGACAGATGGCCGTCCAACCTCTGTTTGAAAACCTCTATTCCACTTTCAAACAGCTCTTACCGTCAGGAAGTTCTTCCTAATGTTTAGGAAGAACCTGTTTCTCATAGTTTGAATACAAGCTTTCTCCCTCTTCAACCGGACATCCCTTCAAATATTTACACATGGCTATCATGTCCCTCCTTAACCTTCTCGTCACCAAACTAAACATCCCCAGCTCCCTAAGTCTCTCCTCGTAGGGCGTCAATTGCAGACCTTTGACTATTGTGGTCACCCTCCTCTGGATCCATTCCAGCTTGTTAATATCCTTTTTGAATTGTTGTATCCATCCAGGTGAGGTCTGACCAATGCAGAATACAGTGGTACTACCACGTCCCTTAATCTAGACATTAGACTCCTATTGATGCAGCTCAGAATCACATTGGCTTTCTTAGCTGCTGCATCACACCGTGGGCTCCTTTTCAGCTTGTCTTCTACTAAGATTCCCAGATTCCTTTCATGTGTTCTATTGCCAAGCTGGATCTCTCGAAAGGTGCTGGATCTCTCTGTTAATATTGTTCCCAGTCAGCTCTGAAACTTATAGTGTTCTTCATGCTGTTCTAATAACAAAAGAGACACACATATATATTGCGTTCATTTGCTGGCAATAAGAGACAGAGCAGCCCCTTTCATGCCTGTTTCTGGACTTTTGCAGGAGGACTTGGAGGATCGTGGGAGCAAGCTGACCTCCACCTTGATCTTGTCGGTGTTCACAGCCGTCTTGGGATCCTTGCAGTTTGGATATAATATTGGTGTCATTAATGCCCCTCAGAAGGTAGGTGGATGCCCCAAAAGGAGAGAGGGCAAAGTCTCCAGGCTGGGTGGTCCACTTGTAAGGAGAGATCCCCTGATTGCTAAAAAGAACCTCCACATCCAGTGCAAGTTTACCTCTTCCTGGAGGTGAGGTGGTAACAAAGAAAATGGGTTTTGGCCTCCATACCCTGCTCGTTCTGGGGGTGTCTGGAGGCAGTGCACAACGGATAATAATCTCTTAGCTGCAGGATGTCTTGACGGCTCCCACTTAAATGTCTTTCCAAAGGGATTACACAATTCCTGGTGAAGAGGTCCCTCAGTGGCTAGCTAAGTGGCCAGAGAGCCAGAGAGGCGTAGTGGTTAAGAGCAGGTGCACTCTAATCTGGATGACCTGGTTTGATTCCCCCCTCTGCCACTTGAGCTGCGGAGGCTTATCTGGGGAACCAGATTAGCTAGTGGACTCCAGCACATGCCAGTTGGGTGACCTGGGGCGAGTCACAGTTCTTCGGAGCTCTCTCAGCCCCGCGCACCTCCCAGTGGGAAGGGAGAAGAGATGGTCAGCCCCTTTGAGTCTCCTTACAGGAGAGAAAGGGGGGATATAAATCCAAACTCTTCTTCTTCTCTTCGGCTAAATGGAGTCTCCATGTTCAGAAATGATGCATCTCTGAATATTAGTCTGTAGGGATCTGGTGGACCAAAGGAGGTGCTGAACGGAGTGGATTTTTGGTCTGATCCAGAGCCAAGTTTCTGCAGGCATCTTGTTGGCCACAGTGAGAAAGAAAGAAAGAAAGAAAGGAAGAAGAAGATGAAGAAGAAGAAGAAGAAGAAGAAGGAGGAGGAGGAGGAGGAAGAGGAGGAAGAGGAGGAAGAGGAGGAGTAGTAGTTTGGATTTATATCTCCCCTTTCTCTCCTGTAGGAGACTGAAAGGGGCTGACAATCTCCTTGCCCTTCCCCCTCACAACAAACACCCTGTGAGGTAGGTGGGGCTGAGAGAGCTCCCAGAAGCTGTGACTAGCCCAAGGTCACCCAGCTGGCATGTGTGGGAGTGTACAGGCTAATCTGAATTCCCCAGGTAAGCCTCCACAGCTCAAGCGGCAGAGCTGGGAATCAAACCCGGTTCCTCCAGATCAGAGTGCACCTGCTCTTAGGCACTGCACTGCTCTTAGCCACTACACCACTGCTAGTTTAGATGAACTATTGGACTGATCCAGCAGGACTCTTCTGTCCTTAACTCTGGGGCCTCTTTGCAGATGTGGGGTGTCTCTGAACATGGGCAGATATTTTTTTTCTCTGACTTTGCTGGGAGGAGCCAAGGTTCTTGCTCGAGGCTGCCCAAGTTGATTTCCTGCTAAGTTGGTTCTCTTGCTGTCCTTTCCCCCCAGATCATTGAACAGAGCTACAATGCCACATGGATGGAGCGCCAGGGCGAGGAGGCGCCCACGCCCATCGACCCTGGCACCCTCACCACACTCTGGTCCTTGTCCGTCGCCATCTTCTCCATCGGGGGCATGATCTCCTCCTTCATGGTGGGCATCGTCTCAGAATGGCTGGGCAGGTAAGTCCCCTGTTGTGCCACGTAAACAGAAGACGGGTGCCAGTCCTTGGCCATGCTGACCTAAAAACATGGCATGAAGGCCTTCCGACCGAGCTTAACACACACCCACACACCGCACGTGGTTTCTCTCCCCTTCTAGGAAGAAGGCAATGATTGTCAACAACGGCCTGGCCTTCATGGGCGGGGCACTGATGGGTTTGGCGCAGGTCGGGAAGTCCTACGAGATGATGATCGTGGGACGTTTCCTCATTGGGATGTTCTCAGGTAACCGAAGGATGGCAGGTGTTGTTGGGGGGGGGGGGGGGGGGGGGGGGGGGGCGGGGGAGGGGGGGGGGGGGGGGAAGGTGGTGATTTGAAGCCAAAAGGCAGCGCTCACTCTGTCCTCCCCTGGTATCTCTGGAATCCTTCGATTCTTTCATAGCAGAGGGCACTCATTTTGTTCCGGCTGCATTGAGGATCTTCAATGCAAAGGTTTATTTATTTATTTATTTATTTTATTAGATTTTTATACCGCCCCATCCCCGAAGGGCTCTGGGCGGTGCACAGCATATAAAATACAATGTAAAATAGATAAACATTTAAAAGCAGCGATAAAAATGTTCAGTTCTTATTCCAAGTATAAAAGCTCAAAAATTGAAATTGAAATTTAAGGTGGCGTCCAGCATTCCAATAATATAAAGTCCCTCCCTCCCCACGGAAAAGGGAGGCATGGCGAGTCTCATTAGGTGATTAGTGGCCCAGATGTTAGGGGCCAAGGAAGGGGCACCATTAGCGGCTGGTTCCTCCAAAGGCCCGGCGGAACAGCTCCGTCTTACAGGCCCTGCGGAACTCCCCAAGGTCCCGCAGGGCCCGGACAGCTGGAGGAAGAGCGTTCCACCAGGCCGGGGCCAAGGCCGTGAAGGTCCTGGCCCGTGTGGAGGCCAGCCGCATCACCGAGGGGCCAGGGACCACCAGTAGATTGGCCTCCGCCGATCGGAGAGGCCGCGCGGGGACATATGGGGTAATGCGGTCTCGAAGATACGATGGTCCCAGGCCGCGAATGGCCTTAAAGGTCAACACCAGCACCTTGAAGGTTGAATCCCAACTACTCTATGGGGTCCCCATCTGGATCCAAGCAGTGAACCGAGCTCTGAATGTCCCCCAATCCAAGTTTTCCCACCAAGTAATGGGAGTTCCAAACCGCGTCCCTTACGCAGCCCTGTGTCTAGAACTGGGGCAAAACACTCTGGAACATAATGCTTGGCTTAGAGCCTTTAGATTTTGGCTCCGCCTTCACTACCTGCCATCCGAACGCTCCCTTGTCTCACTGACGCTACAGGACACGCAGGCTAACCCCTGGTTTTCTCTAGTCGAGAGAAAGATTATTTCCAGTGGCGTAGGAGGTTAAGAGCTCGTGTACCTAATCTGGAGGAACCGGGTTTGATTCCCAGCTCTGCCGCCTGAGCTGTGGAGGCTTATCTGGGGAATTCAGATTAGCCTGTGTACTCCCACACACGCCAGCTGGGTGACCTTGGGCTAGTCACAGCTTCTCGGAGCTCTCTCAGCCCCACCCACCTCACAGGGTGTTTGTTGTGAGGGGGAAAGGGCAAGGAGATTGTCAGCCCCTTTGAGTCTCCTGCAGGAGAGAAAGGGGGGATATAAATCCAAACTACCCCTCCTCCTCCTCCTCCTCTCTTCCTCCTCTCTTCCTCTTCCTCCTCCTCCTCCTCCATCGGCCTGCCTATTGAATCACTCTACCTAATGTCCTGTTCAGAAGCGTACAATAGGTGATTTGAAGAGCACCGCTGGCGACTCCAGGACCAGAGACTTCGGGGGGGTGGGGAATGGCGCCTGGGGCAACACCTGCTCTGGGCGCCCCCCTGTGCCCCTCCTGCGCTCCACTTACCTTAGCTGGCGGGAGCAGCCTGGCGGGGCCAGGCCAAGTGGTGGGGTGTGGGGGGTGATTCTTCACCCCCCTCACATGACCAGCTGCCGTGGAGTGATCTGACAGACATCCCGGTGACCCCTTTTCCTTCCCTTCCAGGTTTCGCTTCCGGCCTCGTCCCCATGTACGTGGGCGAAATCTCCCCCACCAACCTGCGGGGGGCGCTGGGCACGCTGCACCAGCTGGCCATCGTCACCGGGATCCTGATTGCCCAGGTAAAGAGGAATGCTGCCCCCCAGTCCCCACACCTGCTGCTTCCCAAAACCACGCTAGAATTCTGTGGAGGGCTTCGGGTTCCCAACCTCCAGGTGGAGCCCAGAGATCTGTTGGAATTACAGCTGATCTTCAGACGATCGAAATCACTTCTCTTGCAGGAAAGGGCTCCTGTGGGGTGGGGGGGGGCTCTCTGACATCACACCCTGCTGCCCCCCCCAAACTCCTCCCTCCCCATTCCAAAATTTCCAGGAATTTTCCAAGCTGGAGTTGGCAACCCTAGTGGGTGCTGCTGCCATAGGAAGTTAAGAGCTCGTGTATCTAATCTGGAGGAACCGGGTTTGATTCCCAGCTTTGCCGCCTGAGCTGTGGAGGCTTATCTGGGGAATTCAGATTAGCCTGGGCACTCCCACACACGCCAGCTGGGTGACCTTGGGCTAGTCACAGCTTCTCGGAGCTCTCTCAGCGGCAGGCAGCCATGTGTGTGGCAGGGGACGACGACTCTGTTTGCGCGTGCCCACAGAGAGGGCTCTGAGTGCCATCTCTGGCATCCGTGCCATAGGTTCGCCACCACTGGCCTAGGGCTCAATTCCCACCCACCCACCTCTCTCTCTCTCTGCAGGTGTTTGGCCTGAGTTCCCTCCTGGGCACCGACGTCTTGTGGCCCCTCCTGATGGGCCTGACCGTGGTACCTTCGGCCCTCCAGCTGCTGCTCTTCCCCTTCTGCCCAGAGAGCCCTCGCTACCTCTACATCATCCGCAACAAGGAGTCCAAGGCCAAAGAAAGTAAGCGCCTGCCCCACCAATGGCTGCCTGCCGCTGATCCGCCTCCTTTTCTTGACTTCCGTTGTCCACCTCCAATCCTTTGTCCTCCTTTGCTGGCCGAAGGTCAGGGAAGATTCTGGCCATCTCATTCCCCATGCAGACAGGGATGGCTCTATTCCTCCCCTCCCGTAGGAGGTTAAGAGCTCGTGTATCTAATCTGGAGGAACCGGGTTTGATTCCCAGCTCTGCCGCCTGAGCTGTGGAGGCTTCTCTGGGGAATTCAGATTAGCCTGGGCACTCCCACACACGCCAGCTGGGTGACCTTGGGCTAGTCACAGCTTCTCGGAGCTCTCTCAGCCCCACCCACCTCACAGGGTGTTTGTTGTGAGGGGGGGGAAGGGCAAGGAGATTGTCAGCCCCTTTGAGTCTCCTGCAGGAGAGAAAGGGGGGATATAAATCCAAACTCTTCTTCTTCTTCTTCTTGCTGGGAGCCAGCGGGGTGTGGTGGTTAAGAGCAGGTGGATTCTAATCTGGAGAACTGGGTTTGATTCCCCACTCCTCCACTTGCGTGGCAAAGGCTTATCTGGTGAACCAGATGTGTTTGCGCACTCCTACATTCCTGCCGGGTGACCTTGGGCTAGTCACAGTTCTCTCAGATCTCTCTCAGCCCCACCTACCTCTTAAGGGGAGAGGAAGGGAAAAGAGCTTGTCAGCCACCTTGAGTCTCCTTGCAGGAGACAAAGGTGGGGTGTAAATCCAAACTCTTCGTCGTCGTCTTCTACTTCTCTACCTTTTTTTGCTCAGTTTAGCTCCTGTTTGTGGCCCTCGGCAGCCATTTAGTGTCTGTTTGGGGGTTTAATTAATTTTGTAAAATAAATTTGTTCTTCTGACTGGGTTTTTTTTGTGATTTTGGCTCAGCCCCCCTGCTCCTCAGACTTCCCCTTTCCTGAGCCGCCCCCTCCCCAACACACTCAGCAGCGCCTCTGTGTCCTGCCCCCCACCCCAGGTGGCTGCGAATTCATTTTCTCTCGGACTGTAATTCCCTGGTCCACCGTCTGCTCTCTGACACCCATTCCAACCCCGGGTTTTCCATAATTGAAGAAAAAATGGCCTCTATTGGACTGTCAGTGGATTCACTTTGCCCTTTGTCCTATTCAGAAGCTTATAGGAAATTAAAAGGTCAACTATTGGATAGAGAGTTCTCTACCCTAATGACCGCAGCCAAGAAAACGTGCTCCCCCCTGTATTTTTCTCTCCCATTTGAACGGGGCCACTTGGCACACTACCTGTATTGCTTAATAAACCCTGTTCAAAGGACAGCCATAATGCTTGCCAGGTTTAATGTTATGCCTTCTGCCTTGTTACATGGCAGATTTAATAAGCAAGAAAAGACTAAAAGATTGTGCCCGTGTAACAATGGCTCAGTTGAATCTCTGGCCCACCAATTACTTCACTGTCTCAGATTCAAGGAAATCAGATCCAAGTATGTGAATCTCACTCCTTTACATCTCCCCGATCTCCCCGATTTAATTAGATTACACTACTTGTTGGACAATCCTGATCCTTCTCTCTGTATGATAGAGGCAGACTTCCTCCTGGAAATTACTAAATGCCAGTAGATTTCCTTCGTCCTAACACGTATATCCTGTATTGTATATGCTTTTTAATCTGTTTTTATTATTGTTGTACTGTTTATGCCAATAAAGGCTTGCTTCACCCCACCCCAGGTCTCAAGAGGCTGACGGGCTGTGCGGACGTGAGCGCCGCCCTGAACGAGATGAAGGAGGAGAAGCGGCGCATGGACCTGGAGCGCAAGGTCTCCATCCTGGAGCTCTTCCGCTCCCGCATGTACCGCCAGCCCCTGCTGATAGCCGTGGTGTTGCAGCTCTCCCAGCAGCTGTCCGGCATCAATGCTGTGAGTCAGGCTGTGGGCAACCAGGAGGCAGCGGGGTGTGTGTGTGTGTGTGTGACGGAGGAGCCCCTCCCTGATGACCACCGTCTCGCCCTCAGATATTCTATTACTCGACCGACATCTTCACGAAGGCCGGGGTGGAGAGCCCTATCTACGCCACCATTGGAGCCGGAGCGATCAACACGGTTTTCACCATCATTTCGGTAAGCATTGCTGGACCCAACGTATGCTCACCGCCCCCCCTCCCCACGTGGACAGGGGCTGCTCCTTCAGTTCCACCAACCACTGCACGTGCCCTCTGGTGCCCTTCTGTGGTTATCTATCTATCTATCCATCCATCCATCCCTATCTCTCTCCATCTCTCTCCCATCTCTCTATCCACCTCTCCACCCATCCACCTCTCCACCCATCCACCTCTCCACCCATCCATCATCCATCCATCCATCTCTCTCTCCATCTCTCTCTCCATCCATCCATCCATCCATCCATCCCTATCTCTCTCTCTCCATTTCTCTCTCCATCTCTCTCCATTCATCCATCCATCTCTCTCTCTCTCTCTCCATCTCACTCTCCATCCATCCATCCATCCATCCATCCATCCATCCATCCATCCATCCATCCATCCATCCATCCATCCATCCATCCATCCATCCATCCATCCATCGGATTTGATACACCACCCATTCCCAAAGGACTCTGGGCGGTGCACAATACACTTTAAAACTATATAAATAAACAATTTACAAAGACAAACCACAAATTAAAACCAGTATCCCAAAATACATATCAATACAAGAAATCAGGTGGCAGAAATGGTGTCTCGCTACACATTGCGAGGGTTGGTCAAAGTGGTCACTCTGTGGAAACGTAGAAACACAGGGAACGGTATCTTCTCTGCCACTGGTTTCTTCCCCCTCCCTCTTTCTTCCTCTCCAGCTGTTCTTGGTGGAGCGGGCGGGGAGACGCACGCTGCATATGCTGGGCCTGGCGGGAATGTTTGTCTGCGCCATCCTGATGACTTTGGCCCTCGCCTTGCAGGTGCGTACCTGGGCAAAGGACAAGGGGTTTTGAACCAGAGCCACACAGCACCCTCCACCCTCCCTTGGGCAACCTGCAGATTGGGAGGGGCGTTCAGAACTTTTGGGGCTAAATGGAAGACAACTGGGACTCCAGGTCGTCCTTCTCTTCCTCCCCACGATTGCAATGGCTGTTGACAGCCAAGGGGCGAAAGGTGTCATATATATATCCCACTCCTTCCAAATGATAAAACTCCCAGACCCCAGATGTCTCTCCCAGTCACTGAATGGCCTAGACCAGTGGTGGTGAACCTATGGCACTTCAAATGTTCATGGACTACAATTCCCACCAGCCCATGCTGGCAGGGGCTGATGGGAATTGTAGTCCATGAACATCTGGAGTGCCATAGGTTCACCACCACTGGCCTAGACTACCCCCAATCGTGTCTGTCTGTCTGTCGATTTGATTTGATTTATTTATCGCCACTCCCAGGTCTGGCTCGGGGGCAACGTACAAGCAGAATTACACAACATAAAAACTGTTTCGGCACAAAACACCCCTAGTTTAAAAGTTGAAAACAGTGCCCGGGCTAATTAGATCAAACCACAAAATCAGCAATACACAAAATCACCATCTGATCATGGGTCTGAGCTTTCAGTCGATTGCTGAATGTATCCTCAGATCTAGGAAGCTAAGACCGGCCGGCCCTGGTTAGTATTTGGTTGCTACGCAGAGGCACACCATAGGAAACCACCTTTGAATGCCTCTGTCCTTGAAACCCAAGGGGTTCCCATAAATATAAGGTGACCAGATTTTCACCTTTTTTAAGCGGGCAGCCGCAGGAGCATGCTGACTTCTGGGGCACTCCCCCGTGACAGGGCGTGAAACGGGTTTGGCAGTGTGGCAGCCTCCCGCGCTGCTGCACTGCCTTCTGGGGCGCTCCCGTTTCCCGCCCTGTCACAGGGGAGCGCCCCGGAAGTCCCGATTTTTGGAAGGCTGCCGCACTGCCTTCTGGGGCACTCCCGTTTCCCACCCTGTCACAGGGCGGGAAACAGGGGAGCGCCCCAGAAGGCAGTGCGGCAGCCTTCCAAAAATCGGGACATTTAAAAAACCCCGCGGGACGTGGGACAAATTAATCAAAAGCGGGACTGTCCCGCCAAAAGCGGGACGTCTGGTCACACTACATAAATAGGTTGCAACTTGACTGCACTTTTTACCAACTATTCTTAAAACCGCAGCATGGAGTAAACAAGAATTAAGAAAGAAATGTTCCTTCCCTGCTAGGGGCAAAAAAAAAGAAGCACAAAATTCAAGATCCCTCCGCCCATGAGTTTTATGGATTAGAGGCTCCTGATCTAGCCCACTCTGAAATTTTGGCCAGGCCCTCTCCCCTCCCCCCCCCATGTTCTCTGGAGTTCCATGGTGGGAGTGGCGGTTTTTCCTGTTTACCCTGAAATCAGCCTAATTTGATGGTCTAAAGTGTCACCCTGGGGGACAATGTTTTCCCGGCTTCCTTTGTTACATGTCTCCTATGCGGTGTAGTGGTTTAGAGCAGGTGTGCTCTAATCTGGAGAATCGGGTTTGACTCCCCGCTCTGCCACTTGAGCTGTGGAGGCTTTTCTGGGGAACCAAATTAGCTTGCACACTCCCAACACACGCCAGCTGGGTCACCTTTAATCTGGAGGACCGGGTTTGATTCCCCCCTCTGCCACTTGAGCTGCGGAGGCTTATCTGGGGAACCAGATTAACTAGTGGACTCCAGCACACGCCAGCTAGGTGACTTGGGGCGAGTCACAGTTCTTCGGAGCTCTCTCAGCCCCGCGCACCTCACAGTGGGGAGGGAGAGGAGATTGTAAGCCCATTTGAGTCTCCTTACAGGAGAGAAAGGGGGGATATAAATCCAAACTCTTCTTCAGCAGTGGCGTAGGAGGTTAAGAGCTTGTGTATCTAATCTGGAGGAACCCGGTTTGATTCCCAGCTCTGCCCACCTGAGCTGTGGAGGCTTATCTGGGGAATTCAGATTAGCCTGTGCACTCCCACACATGCCAGCTGGGTGACCTTGGGCTAGTCACAGCTCTTCAGAGCTCTCTCAGGCCCACCCACCTCACAGGGTGTTTGTTGTTGTGGGGGGGGGGAAGGGAAAGGAGGTTGTAAGCCCCTTTGAGTCTCCTGCAGGAGAGAAAGGGGGGATATAAATCCAACTCTTCTTCTACTGTCATGCCTCAAACATAGCCCATTATGTGCTCACCTTGCCCATGTGCGCAGTGGTGGGATCCAAAAATTTTAGTAACAGGTTCCCATGGTGGTGGGATTCAAACTGTGGCATAGCGCCAATGGGGCTGGGCGGGGCACGACGTGGGCGTGGCCGGGCATTCCGGGGGCGCGGCATTCCTGGGCAGGGCTGTGGCAAGGACGCAGCCGCTGCGCCGGTCCTTGGGCGGGAAACGAATGCACGCAGGCGCAGGCTGCCACACACGCCGGTGCACCTCCTGCTAGACTGCTCCAAGTTCTGCGCGCTGCTGCTGAGAGGAGGGGCCTAACTCAGGCAAAAATCACGTGGCAAAATCACCCATTAGTAACCCCCTCTCGGCACACACAAATAAGTAGTAACCTACTCTCGGGAACCTGTGAGAACCTGCTGGATCCCACCTCTGCATGTACATCTGGTGGTGAAGGCTGCCGCCTGGGCACATTGGCATTGAACAAGCGGGAAAGCCGTCCACTTGCCCCAGAATCTTTTGTACGTCCTTCGATAAGGATCCATCTTCTGTGTCAGCTGCCCTGGACCCCCAGTAGCAAAAAGGCAGGAATAAAATTTCCCCACGTCCGGTCTCTGCGGGGCCTCCAAGTCAGCATTTTCTCTGCCGCGCAATTAACCACCTCGTTCCGCCACACAGGAGAAAGTGCCCGCCATGAGCTATCTCAGCATGGTGGCCATCTTCGGCTTTGTGGCGTTCTTCGAGATCGGGCCGGGGCCCATCCCGTGGTTCATCGTGGCCGAGCTCTTCAGCCAGGGGCCCCGCCCAGCCGCCATGGCCGTGGCCGGATTCGCCAACTGGACCTGCAACTTCATCATCGGCATGAGCTTCCAGTCGATCGCTGTACGTATCCCTCGCTGGCACGGGACGGGAGGGAGGGAGGGAGGGAGGCAGGCGGCCGGGTGTGTGTGTGCAGGAATGTGTATGGATGCCCTGGAGCATGGCGGCCTGCGTGACTCCTGGAACGGAATGCCAGACCAAACACGGCCGTGGGAGAAACGCTCGCTAAGTTAAAAAAGCAAACAGACCAATTGCTGGTTTTTGTCCTTTAAAGCCCTACATGGCTAGGGAGCAGGGGATCTCACGGACCATTTCCCCTTGACTGGGAAGTAAGTTTGGAACTCCTGTCTGTGCCGCCGAATAAAACATTTGTTTCGTGGGTGCGTGAAAGAGGGCCTTCTCTGTGGCGGCCCCATGATTATGGGACCAACCTCCCAAGGAATGTGCAGCTGCCCCCCCTCCCTCTTCAGGAGGTAGTTGAAGAAGGTTGGGTTTAGGGCTTGCAATTTTAATTCATTTGGCTTTTGTTTGTTCCTGTCCTAACTGGGCTTTTTAATCTGTTACTTTTATCAGTCCCATAATTTAATTTTTTTTAAGGTATTGTTGTTTTATTTGTACTGGAAACCACTTTGGGTTGAGCAAGAGAGAAAGGCGACTGACAAATGTTTTAAATAAAATAAGTTAAAATAAGAGGGTTGGTGTAGTGGTTAAGAGCAGGTGCACTCTAATCTGGAGAACCGGGTTTGAGTCCTCACTCTCCCACTTGAGCTGCGGAGGCTTATCTGGTGAGCCAGATTAGCTTGTGTACTCCAACACATGCCAGCTGGGTGACCTTGGGCTAGTCCCAGTTCTTTGGAGCTCTCTCAGCCCCACCCACCTCACAGGGTGTTTGTCGTGGAGGGGGGACGAGGAAAGGAGATTGTAAGCCCCTTTGAGTCTCCTTACAGGAGAGAAAGGGGGGAAATAAATCCAAATTCTTCCTCTTCTGTTCCTCTTTAAAACATCCCTGAATGAATGGTGGGGAAAGCCTGCTTGTGTGGGCCGAACTTCTACCCCCGTGGTGGCGAACCTTTGGCACTCCAGATGTTATGGACTACAATTCCCATCAGCCCCTGCCAGCACAGCCAATTGGCCATGCTGGCAGGGGCTGATGGGAACTGTAGACCATAACATCTAGAGTGCCAAAGGTTCGCCACCACTGAAGCTAGTGAGAAACAAAAGGCTAGCACAGGGGTTGGAATGTTGCCATTGTTCTGGGACAGGAGTCTGCAACCTGCGGCTCTCCAGATGTTCATGGACTACAATTCCCATCAGCCCCTGTCAGCATGGCCAATTGGATATGTAGTCCATGAATATCTGGAGAACCACAGGTTGCAGACCCCTGCTGGGATATCCAACCTCCAGGTGGGGGCTGGAGGTTGGCAGCCTTACATGGGGGTCAGCAGACTGAAAGTGACTCTCTTCTGCCAACAAACCAACGAAATTTGGAAATGAGTTTTCAAAGCCGGGGGGGCGGGGGGGAAGTATCGTGCCTCCTGCACCCCACTCTAAATTTTTGGCAATATGACCAGAGGTGGGATCCAGCAGGTTCTCACCAGTTCCCGAGAGTGGGTTACTAATTATTTGTGTGTGCCGAGAGGGGGTTACTATTTGGGTCCGCTTTTCCGTTAGAAATCCCATTCGGTCCACAAATCATAAGTCCTGTTGTTTCCTATGTGGCTGGTGAGCGAAGGTAGAAAACGGGATAATTCTCCCTGTTGGGCTGTTTTAAAAACATGTTTTAGAAATAAGGTAAAGTTCCTTGTTTAAGGAAAGTATCCTTCTTTTGATTTCTAGAAACAAAATTAAGTATTTGAAAGTATGAAGTATTTGACAGGCAGTCAATTAGAGGAGAAGTAGTTGTCTCTGTTGGCAGTAGACGATAGGACTTGCTAGGAATGGAGTTTTAAATCTTTATGGATAGAAAGATACCTTAGCTGGAAGCCAAGGGGAACTTTAGTTTTTACAGGCAGAGCTTTTTACAGTAATAGAAATCTACACAATGCCCTGCCTCTCTTGAAATGCCCGGCCACACCCCTTGCCGTGTCTTCCACCCAGCCCCATTGGCTCAACCCCACTGTTGGAATCCCACCACCATGGGAACCTGTTACTAAAATTTTTGGATCCCACCACTGAATAAGCTCTCTCCCTCTGGCATTAACAAACACAGGACAGAAAGGGAGATTTCCTGCATAAGCCCCATTGACACCAAGAGACCATTCACAAAAAGTGTAGCTTTTGCATCTCTGCTCTTCTCTGCAGCCGGGCTTGCACAAGAGAACTCTACCAAGTGTGGTTCCCCAGGGAACAGATCTATCTCTTCTTGGCTAGTTTTACTCCTAGCCTGTGTGTATGCAGCTACAAAGTCCCTGTAGCAGTGGCGTTCCTAGGCAAACTGGAGCCCTGGGCAAAACCTGAGTTTGATGCCCCCCCCCCCACCACAACAACAATAACCTTTATTAGGCATTGAAAGAATACAAGAAAGAAAGAAAACGCTAGCTTTGGTGCAGGAAGCAAGTGGATCGGTATGAGAATCTGGAGAAATTTAGGGTGTGCCTAGTTGGGTCAGGGGTGCACTAGATTAAGATAGCAGTTAAATTGTGCACCTGCATCTTCATGAGTCTCTCATTGATGATATATACTACCTAGAGCCTATGAAGTTTAACGGGGGCCAAATGCTATGGACCCTCAAAGGTGTAGCCCCCATTGGAAATAAATGGGGACGGGGATAATTTCCTATGGGAATCTGGCAACTTTGGACTCTCTAAAACCAACTTTTACTAAAACTCTGGGGTGATACTATTAGGATAGTCTCCTGAAAAAATCCCTAAAATTTCTGGGTGCCAAGCTAGCCTAAAAACTGCGCCCCCTGCAGGCCAAAAAAATGGAAAGACTTGAAAAATTCAAAAAATCCTAATTCTGCATTTTTGGTGCCCCTGTTAAGGTGGCCTCCTGGGCAACTGCCTAATTTTGGCCTAACAAATGGGAGGAAATGCCTCTGGTCCTTTGGACTGGGATCTGCTAGGATGCAGGTCTATAAACTCCCTCCCTCTGCTTTGGGATGTTAACTGCTTTGGGTCCCAACCAGGGAGAAAGACCTGACGGAAGTAAATCTGCTGTGGGGGAAAACCATTGCTGAGGCTCAGGGGCTTGCGCGGCGGCTCACCCTTCCTCTTCTCCCTGCAGGACGCCTGCGGCCCCTACGTCTTCCTCCTCTTTGCCGTCCTCCTCCTGATCTTCTTGGGCTTCACCTTCCTCAAGGTGCCTGAGACGCGAGGGCGCACCTTCGATCAGATCGCTGCCACATTCCGACGCACCCAGTCCTTGCTGGACCACGAGGTCAAGCAATACACAGAGTTGGACGAACTGGGCCTGGAGAACCTCGAATGAGCCGCAGGAGCGTGGCAGAAGTGGCCCACCCAGGGACGTGGGAGGGAAAGCCCGGCGCCGGTTAGCACTTTATGGCATCACAAGACGGAGAGTCCAACACACAGGCAGAGCGGACCCTCTATCGCTTTAGGTCAGTGGTGGCGAACCTTTGGCACTCCAGATGTTATGGACTACAATTCCCATCAGCCCCTGCCAGCATGGCCAATTGTAGTCCATAACATCTGGAGTGCCAAAGGTTCGCCACCATGGCTTTAGGTTATTTTTAAAGACTTGTTACGTTTTAAGGCCTTGCATTTTTTTAAAGGAATTAATTTAATAAAACAGGACTGTTTATTATTTTTGGGGGCGTGGATAGGAACACTGTGGCCTTTCTTTTACTTTTGGGCAGCCTTAGAAGTTTCAATTTGAGGAGTCTCAAGAAGATACTGGCTCTTTATTGTCGCAAAAGAAAGTATCCCCTGGGGACTCTAAGTAGGAGCCGCTCTTACGGCTTCTAGCAAGGCGTCTTCCCATCTGGGAGCTGGACTACATTAGCATGGGAACAAAGATCGAAGACACAGAGGAATTTGGGACATGGAGACCTTCCATTATTTATATGTGGATTTTAGTTTTGTGGAACCTGGGCTGATCCTTTCCTCTTTGTAAGCAGAGGTGTGGCTCAGCCCTAGAACCAAAGAAGTCATCAAGCAAAGAGTACTCTGGAGCATGTGCTGAGTGCCACCTCTTCACTGCTGAGAAAGCACAACCCCACCCATGCCTGGGCTTTGTTTGGTGCCAGAGCTCGCAGGTTTGGGGCTTCGCCTCTCTCTTTTTTAAAAAATGAAGCACTGAAGGAATAATCCAAATGAGTGACGGAAACTTCTTCCAACGCTGAGCTCTGGAGCCTGAGGAATGACAAGACATTCTGGACAAAAGTGGCACGCAGCCACGGAGTCTGTGCTACAGTTGGTGCGGCTTCCACCAAGCAATAAATAGTCACCTTCCAGAACACTGTGGTTTTGCTACCAGTTGTGGGTCACTCGTGGCCTAGTGTTTAGTAATCTTTTATCAGCCACTTTACACTGTGGCTACGAAATACACCTAGCCTGACCAACCTCCCAGGGTTCTCATAAGCATTAAAAGGGAGAAGTGGAGACTTATGCATGAATGCTAGAATCGTGGAGTAGGAAGAGACCCCAAGGGCCATCCAGTCCAACCCCCTGCAATGGCATATGGTGAAACACACAGTCAAAGCACTTCTGATAGATGGCCCCCCAGCCTCTGTTTAAAAATCTCCAAAGAAGGAGACTCAGAGGTGGGATCCAGCAGGTTCCCTACCCAGTCTCTTAGAGTGGCTTACTAACCATTTGTGTGTGCCAAGAGGGGTTGGGTTACTAATTGGGTCTGCTTCTTCCGCTAGAAATCCCACTAGGTCCACAAAATACAAATTCCCTGCTGGCTGGTTAGCTACGGTAGAAAATGGGATACCCTCCCTACAATAAGCTGTTTTAGAAATAATGTGAAGTTCCTTGTTTAAGGTGCATCCTTCTCTTTGATTTCTAGAAACAAAACAAGCATTTGAAAGTATTAAGCATTTGACAGGCAGTCAATTAGGAGGGAGAAGTAGCTGTTTCTGTATAAGGTAGGAGACGTATAGGGACTTGCTATGGCAATGAGCTCAGAATCTACGGATAGAAAGATACCATCCAAAATTTAGGAACTTTTGCTAAAAGTAAGCTCTTTAAGGCAATAGAGAAATTATTAATGCCCCGCCCCCAGAATGCCTGGCCACGCCCCTGTCACGCCCCTGGCCACGCCCCATTGGCGCTACCCCACTGTTTGAATCCCACCACCATGGGAACCTGTTACTAAAATTTTTGGATCCCACCACTGAGGAGACTCCCTAGGCCAGGGGTCTGCAACCTGCGGCTCTCCAGGGATGTTCAAGTGGAGTACACAATTCTAAATTGTTTAATTGAACTTTAATTTGGAGCAACGGAGGGAAGAAGTGGCGTAGTGGTTCAGAGCAGGTGTATTCTAATCTGGAGGAACCAGGTTTGATTTCCCGCACTGCCACCTGAGCTGTGGAGACTTATCTGGTGAACAGCTGGGTGACCTTGGGCTAGTCACAGCTTTTCGGAGCTCTCTCAGCCCCACCCACCTCACAGGGTGTTTGTTGTGAGGGGGGAAGGGCAAGGAGATTATAAGCCCCTTTGAGTCTCCTAAAGGAGAGAAAGTGGGAATATAAATCCAAACTCCTCTTCTTCTTCTTCTTCTTAAGGCTAGGAGTTTTTGTTGCTTTCAATTCCCAATTTGCCATGCTGGCAGGGACTGATGGGATTTGTAGTCCATGAACATCTGGAGAGCTGCAGGTTGCAGACTCCTGCCCTAGGCAGTCAGGGTGGAACAGCACCATGATCGGTCAGAGTTTAAACCCAGAAAATTCAAGAATGGCTTAGAGACTACAGTGAAACAGGGACTCACTTCTTCAAACGCAGTGGCAGGAATAAACTACACAACCTCAGTCTTACAGAAAATTCCAGAAACAGAGGTGTTGAGAAGAGATAGGGCTAATAAGAACATAAGAACAAGCCAGCTGGATCAGACCAGAGTCCATCTAGTCCAGCTCTCTGCTACTCGCAGTGGCCCACCAGGTGCCTTTGGGAGTTCACATGTAGGATGTGAAAGCAATGGCCTTCTGCGGCTGTTGCTCCCGAGCACCTGGACTGTTAAGGCATTTGCAATCTCAGATCAAAGAGGATCAAGATTGGTAGCCATAAATTGACTTCTCCTCCATAAATCTGTCCAAGCCCCTTTTAAAGCTATCCAGGTTAGTGGCCATCACCACCTCCTGTGGCAGCATATTCCAAACACCAATCACACGTTAGCCATTGAAGAAGTGTTTCCTTTTATTAGTCTCTAATTCCCTTCCCCCCCCCTAAGCATTTCTGCAATGTGAAATGCCCCTTGGTTCTGAGGTGAGATTGTGAGAAAGAGAGAAAAATTTCTCTCTGTCACCATTTTCTACCCCATGCATAATTTTATAGACTTCAATCATTGTCTCCCCCCTCAGCCGCTCTACTCTCCAAGAGCTAAAGAGTCCTAAAGTCGGCTGCAGCCTTTCCTCATAAGGAAGGTGCTCCAGTCCCTCAATCATCCCTGCGTTCTGCCCCTTTCTCTGCACTTTTCTATCTCTTCAATATCACTTTTGAGATGTGGGTGGGACCAGAACTGAACACAGTTACTCCAAAGTGTGAAATTCGCACCTAACGATACCTTTAAGTGTAAGGGGCATGACAGTCTTTGCAGTTTTATTATCACATTCCTTTCCTGATTATCCCTGGTAAGCATAGAGTTCTGTCTTTTTCACAGCTGCCATAAGTACACATTGAGTTGACATTCCTATGGAACTACTTCAATTAAGATGCCTAAATCCCTTTCCTGGTCTGTGACTGAGGTAGCACTGACCCCTGTAGCGATGTTAATGTGTAGAAGTTCTGGATTTTTTTTGCCCCTAACATTGCACTTTCACTCTTGCATCTTTGCTACATTGGAACTGCATTTGCCATTCCTTCTCTAGCCTCCCACTCACCTAATTTTATCAAGGTCTCGCTTGGAGCTCCTCGCATGATCCTTTGTGGCTTCCTGCCACCACCCTACATAATTTGGTATCATCTGCAAACTTGCAGCCACCACGCTACCTACCCTACTTCCATGGTCATTTTAAGTGAATAGGTTAAAGAGCACTGGTCCCAGCCACGGATCCTTAGGGGACACCTTACTCCCCACATCTCTCCATTGTGAGAATTTCCCACTTTACACCCACTCTTTGCTTCCTGCATTTCCTTCAACCAGTTTTTTAATCCATAGGAGGACTTCCCTCTTATTCCTCTTGGCATTGCTGAGTGCCTTTTTCTCAATAATAGTCCCTCTGGTGAGGGAACTTTGTCAAAAGCCTTTTGGAAATCCAAGTAGACAATGTCCACTGGTTCCCCCTTATCCACATGCCTATTTACATCCTCAAAGAACTCTTCTGTGTAAGTTCCAGGGTAAGATATGGATTCTATGCCTCTCTGCCAAAAGTTTTCATGCCTGACTCTTTCTCAGCAGGTCTCTGCTTCTTCTACATGTTTTGCATAATTTTATCTCTTTGAATGACAGATTCTACTTTAATTTTACCAGGAACAGATGTCAAACTGACTGGTCTGTAATTTCTTGGGTCCCTCCTAGATCCTTCTCTTAAAGATTGGTGTGACATTGGCACATCTTCCAGTCTCTTCAGGGATGGAGCCTTGATCTCAAGGATAAGATTGCATATTAAAGTGAGGAACATCTCAACAATTTCCATGCCTTGAGCTCTTTAAGAACTCTTGGGTGAATGCAATCTGGGCCAGGGGATTTGGTAGCATTTAGTTTATCAATGGCTGCCAGAACTTCTTCCTTGTCTACCACTATCTTCGTTAGTTCCTCGGATTCCTCAGGTTAGATTTTCTTTGTGGGGCCTTTTACTGCGTAAATAGTTTCCTGAATTACCTCTGGTCTCTCCCATCAGCTATTAAGCTATCCAAGGAGTTAAAGTTAGAGAAACCTGATCTGATTATCCCATGCCTGTATCTGTTGTTCCTCCCTCCCCATTCTGTCATGTTCCTTAAAACTGAGGTTAAAGGGTTTGCTTTTGCCATTCTGTCTGAATCAGCAAGCTCCTACTGGCAGAAGTCTTTGTTTACAAAATGGCATCCCGCCTTCCTGCCCTTACAAGGGCCACGGGGTTTTTGGTTTTGCTACGGTAGGAGTTGCAATGATTCAGTGACATGGAAGCCCACCTGACACCTTAACATCGTCAAGAAGGCCCTTGGGTACCCTCCCTCACAGATGCCAGCAAGGCTGAACTGTATGATAGGAGAGTCCGCTGTCTGCATTTTGCACCTTTCAAAAACTTCAGAGGTGTAGCCTAATCCTTCAGCCTTTGCTGATTCTCAGAAGTCTTGCAGGCTTGTGGTTGGCTTTAAGCCACTTCATTCCAAGTCTTCTAGGCACTAAGGAACCTTAACCAGACAAGACACACCCCTTGCTCCCACCGTAGGAAGGTCACTGAGTTGGTGGTCTCACCCTAGGAGAGCACCCCTGGGAGCCCCCAGTGCTCGGCTTGAGCGGGGAACCCGTGTGGCCCTTTGCAGCACAGACCAAGAAGCAGAGCATCTCTTGAACTCCAATGCAGTTACAAGGTTCAAAGATTACAGGCAAGGAAAGGTTGCATGCCAGAAAAAAATTCTGTGCAGCTGGAATGAACAGAGGCAAGTTTTCCAAGCATTTTCATGTGCTTCATCTATTCCTGGGAAGACACATCCTTACATAGGAGCGCCCAATATATTCTAATGCAACCCACTCATGATTATCTCATGATTACCTCTCTTCACCTGCATGTTAGCACTTTTGCCAGAGTTGCCTCGGGCACTGCTTTGCTGCCAATAAAATTTTCTTAAAAGGGCAGGATTAAACAGCCAAAGAATGAGGGTGTAGTTATGCCCCTCCCCAACAAACACTGAAAGAACGGCAACAGGGGACTCACACAAAAGCTACTTTTCAAGTGGTCCCTCCCACCAAGCCTCCTTACAACCCAGTGGGGGATTACTAGGGTGCCAACTCCAAGTTGGGCTATTGAGATTTGGGGAAAGATCTCCATGAGGTATAGGCCATGAGGTATAGTCCACACTCCAAAGCAGGGAGATTAATTAGTGAGTTCTGGTTCTGGAGATTAATTAGTCAGATACCAGGAAACACCGGGAGCTGAAACTTAGCCTCATTTGTAATTGGAAGAAGATTCTTGTTTAAGATTAAGGGCATGTTTATGTTTGCATCTGCAGCAGAAAGAACTTATTTGTACTTGAGGAACAGGGTATTTATGACTGTTTTCAAAACACACTTGAATGGAGACAGGGAATAAGCTCAAGAGGTCAGATTGCCGAATTCTTCAGCGGAGGAAACCGCCATGATGATCTGCAGTAGAAAAGCTAGACTGGAGTCCAGTAGCCCCCTAGCTTAGAACTGACAGCAACGTGCTTCGTACTGCTGCCGCCTGAATTCCTTTTTGACAGCTCCCCCTCCCACCTTCTGACCCAGGCCTCCTGTTTTTACTTGCATCTGATGGAGGAAGCTTTTACCTCAAAAATTCTGTTGGCCTCTAAGGTACGACTACTAGACTCAAGACTTCCAAAACAGCCACCACCAGATGTGCTCTAGAGTGCCCCTCGCCGACAGATTTGCTCACCCGTGTTCTGCCACTGCACTGCCACTTTCAAGACATGGTCTCTTGACTGCCCTACGGCTCAAGGGGCAACTCTTTGTGAGTGGGACCCCTGAGTTGCCTTTGTGTTCTGGATGAGGTTCAGATACATTTCAATAGCATGGGCTTGCTCTTGTAATTCATACCTCTACCTGTATTTCATTGCTGGACCTGCTTCACCCTGCAATAGGAGGCTTTTTCCCCAGCTCCGAGATGAATGCAGGCCCAAATGAATAGAATCTGAATTCTGGGACGAAAGGCATTTCATCACATCCTTCAGAGTCAAGGTGCTCTCCCCATCAAGGGAGAACTAACCTTCCTTTCTGCTCAAGCCCCTGGGAAGGTAGGCAAAAGAAACACCTGTTCTACTGGCTTACAGCAGAAGGCTGCTGCTCTTGCCCCCAATTTTTTCCCCCAGTACAGCAAAGGAACAGGAGGCTACAGATGCCCAAGAGGCAAGGGACCTCACCTTCAATACCTCCCCAATCACCAGTGGCTTCTTTCAAGTACAGGTATACGAGCTATACGTACCTTGCCCAGCCCATCTAAAGTCAATGTTGACCCACCTACTCACCCTGGTCTGCATCACTATTGCGTGAAACCACAAGATGTTTCATGGTTTCAGCAGGTACCCTGAACCACACACCACTTAACCCTTACAAAATACTCAGACTCCATCAGGTCTGTGCAAATTTTTTTTTACTGACGCCCAAACTGCACACAATGGTTCACACAGGGTGGTCTTCAAAAAATGGGGGGGAAGAAAAAATTAACTGGAGATTCAACAGCCAGTTTCTTCTCAAACAGGCAAAGCTGTGGGAGGGGGGGAAGACAAACCCCTCAGAAGATTTGTAAACGAAAGCAAGTTTTCTTTTTGGTCAGAGCTCCCCCTCATGTTCCTTAGGTTTAACTCTTTTTTTTACACATTCAGGGCTTCAACAGCAGCAAAGGGGGACTGGTGGAGTTTGGGGTCTCTTCAAGTGCAGGATGAGGTAACTTGGGTTGCAGGCACATTGTGGATACCTGTAAAGGGGGAGACAGTCAGTGAGGCTTGAAACTGTACACCTGTGAAGTACAGAGCATGACCAAAGGGGAAAGGCTGCCTCAGGGGAGCAGAACAGCACACAGTGACACCACAGGGAAAAAGCATTCTAAAGCTCAGAGGTCCCCACCAGAGCTCCTGGCATGGCCCTTTAGGGCGACAGAAGTCAAACCTCAAAGTAAAACTAAGATTGCATTTGTGGCCTTTACAAATTGAACCTGCATCACGCCAAGATTCAGAGGTTCCTCCTTGGCTTCAGCTGTGCCCTAGGGGCCTGGCTCCTCATGCCTCTGGGCAGCATTTCATAGGTGCCTTGTGACCCACCCCCACCCCAGGTTGATCTCCTGAGGCAAGACCAGAAGATCCTCTCTAAGGCCCCTTCCGCACACGCAAAATAATGCGTTCTCAAACCACTTTCACAACTGTTTGCAAGTGGATTTTGCCATTCCGCACAGCTTCAAAGAGCACTGAAAGCAGTTTGAAAGTGCATTATTCTGCATGTGCGGAATGAGCCTAAGTGATCTTTGCTTGTGTCAGCCTGTCAATGAAGCATCTGTAAAGGAGGAGGAAATGTGTGTGTGTGGGGGGGGAACGGGACATCTCTGAACAGAAAAGTGGAGAATTCTTGGAAAGCATTAAGAAAGCCTCAAATTCTGACCAAATAGAAGGGTTCCAATAAGGTGCACCCTCTTTCCCTTTTAGGAACCCCCCCCCCCCCGGGACATGCTACACAACTTCTCCTTTCCTTCCCAGATGGAACATTCCTGGCACGGGTCTCCCTTACCAGATCACAGCTCTTGGTATCTCCTCACTGCGTGCAGATTCATCATGCCAGTAGGGCTGGGGCCAGCTCTCCCCCAGGCTCAGGGGCTGAAGTCTGCAAAAAGTAAACAAAAACTCTTGCCAGAGCCAGAAAAGCCACTTCCCCCCTTATCCATCTTTGCCAGGCTTGTAAGTGTGGTCATCCTCCTCACTGCCTCTCAGAGCTTTACTCAAGAGGCCCCCTTGCGGCCAACGCAGCCACAACAGGGTCCTAAGAAGGCCAGGCAAAGTCCGTCCCAGAAACATAAGAACATAAGAACTAGCCTGCTGGATCAGACCAGAGTCCATCTAATCCAGCACTCTGCTACTCGCAGTGGCCCACCAGGTGCCTTTGGGAGCTCCCGTGCAGGAGGTGAAAGCAAGGGCCTTCTGCTGCTGCTGCTGCTCCCGAGCACCTGGTAACCTCAGGGGTGGTGCTCATGGCTCAAGAACAGTCATGCACGACCCTTGCAATAAATGCTGTCCGAACACTTGGGCAAGGGTGCTCCCCGGGCCTAGAAGCTCCTGCTGCTGCCTCAAAATAAGAACTGGACAGGCAGCCCCACTGCACAGCCCAGCCCAGCTGGAGAGGCTTTGATTTACTGTTCGGCCCTCGCTTACATCCACAAGCTGTTGCTGAATCTCCGGCAGAGACTGCGGGGGACTCTCCTGGGCTGGGGAAGCAAGCTTGCTGTCTTCCACCGCTGCTTCTTGAGCCATAGCAGGAGTGCCGGCGGCTGGGGTGTCTCCGCCAGCGGCAGCTGAGCTGGGAGCAGGCTGCTCTTTCAGAGTGGAGGTAGCCTAGGACACAACGAAAGAGGGTTATGTTTCTGGAAAGGCATTTTCATCGAGTGGGTCTTTTAATGTTCGGTGTGAGAGCCTGCCTGAGGACAGGTAGCATGGGTGGAGATAACCCAGTCCCGCTGGAAGTCTTTCTTCTCCGCCGCAATAACTGAAAGAACTGTTCACTTTCCAGGCCATCCATGAGATGCCCAGGACACCGTGCTGACCTCGAACACATGGTTGAAAGTCCACACAAGTAGACACAGTGACCCTCTCCCAGCGACCCCCCTAAGTGAAACAGCCACACAACGCACTCCTTTTTCACAATTCACTCCAAGCCACTTTAGATCATTGTTCTCTTACTAGCTCCAGAGCCTTAATTAAACAAGGTTGTTGATTGCTATCCCGACTGTTATTCAGTGGAAACTTGTAGCAAGGCATAGCTGCCGTTGGGGATATCTTACACAGTCTGAGCACAGGAAGAAGTGATGTACCAAATTCGGCAGATGAAAAGGGCATCCTAGTATAGGCTGTCTGATGTTGCCCTCTTTCAATCTCACCTCAGTTGCTGGCTGGCGAGCAGCAACAGTTTGCTGGCGTCTGCGCTGGAAGTAAGGCCGATTGCGCTGGCGCTGGGGCTCTGGACGGATGCCGTCTGCCGGGGTTTGTGCTGCTTTGGTCTCGCCATCTCCCCCCTCAGTGGTGGGCTGCTGTGGTGGGCGTGGGCGGAAAGGCCTAGACAACCAAGGAGCCAGGGACAAAGGGTAAGGGTTAGCTCCGAAGCCAACTTCAAACCCCCGGGGCATGCGGCAGAAGAGTTCGGCTTCACTGGTGTCCTGGGTGGCGGCAAGATTTGAGTCCAAGAGCATCTTAAAGACCAACCAGATTCCCAGAGTGAGTCAAAGTCCCTTGGCTTTGGAAATCTTCTCTCCTGGAAACCTTATTGGCCATTAAGGGGCTACAGGACTCTGAATAATGCTCTCTCCATGTCTTTCTAGGAGACTGCCATTAAGAGAAAGACAGCTTCGACAGCAGAAAGCAGAGTTGCCATTCTGACGCAAACCCTTTCCGCATCCTTCTTTGCCCTTACAGAAAGCATCCTTCTGAACATCAGCAGGGCCAGCATTCAGAGTGTCAGGCTGGGACTGGGAGATGAACATTTAACTATTTCGATTTCTATCGCGCCCCGACCCCGCAGGACTCAGGGCGTGTCACAACATAAATTACAACAGTCATAAAGCGTTATAAAGTCCAAAAATTCCAATACAAACATTAAAACAATATAAATGTCACAACTGGTAAAATATTCGATGGTCATAAATAATCCTCTCTTACCATCTCTTCCCCTTGCCCTGGAGGCCAAAAAAAAGAAAAGATCTTACTTTATTCAATCCGGCTGGCTACGTGGAGAAGGCCTGGTGGAACAGCCACGCCTTACAGGCCCTGCAAAATTGCGATAGCTCTCGCAGGGCCCTGACATCGCTTGGTAGCTTGTTCCACCAGGCTGGAGCCAGGGCCACGAAAGCACCGGCGCTTGTTGAAGCCAGCCAGATGTCTCTCGGGCCATTCAACTCTCACTCGGCCATGAACTCACTGGGTGCCCTGAAGCCAATCATTTTCTCAGCCTCTCTTTCCTCCCAGGGCTGTTATGAGCATTACATGGGAGAAGGTAGTACTATGTGGACCTTCTTTCAGGAAGGACAGGACACAAGGGTCAAGAAAGAAACGTGCAGGCCACCCAGTCGCCTGCAACTTTACCTGCGGTATCTAGGACGGAAGCGAGGGGCCGGGGCTCTCTCACCACCCTGGATCTGTTGCTGGGCATCTCCCTCAGGCTGGGTGGCATCTCCGGGCTCTGTGCTTTCAGTACCCTGAAGGGGGGGGGGGGGAAGCACAGAGCTTAAGACATTCCAAGCTTAAGTCAGAAGAAAAATATCCAAAGTTATGATGAATCCAGAATACAGGACACAAGTCACCTCGTTCTTTTGTCCTCCTGTTGCAAGTGACTGATGGAGTTTTCAAGCGGAGAGATGTGAACAGTGGTGGTTTGCCACTGCCCGGCACTGCACAATGACCCTGAACTTCCTGGGGGGGTGGGGTCTCCCATCCCAGCACTAAGCAGGGCTGACCCGGCTTAGCTTCTCAGAGCTGACGAGACAAGGTTAGCCTCAGGGCTCTCTCACACCCAAGGCCACGTTGTACACAGAATGGACCTCCAGCCTGGAACTTGTGCATGCCCTGCGCCCCAGCCCCCACCTGCAAACTCTCCCCCCACCCCATTCCTCACGGAGAACTCACTTCTGCTGGCTGAGCCTGCTGCTGGGGCTGAGCCCGAGGGCCCCGCACAAACCTCCGGCGGAAGAAGAAAGGTGGGGGACGCCTCCTTCTGGGACGCTGCTGAACCACGTCGTCCATTCTCTCCCCCTCGCTGACCGTCTCAGCGGCCCCTTCTATCCGGGCACTGTCCTGGGGCTGCTGGGCTTGCCGGGGCCTGGGGATGAACCGGCGAAAGCGACGGCGGTTGGGAGCGTAGCGGCTGCCCTTCACAGGAACCCCGCCGGGGCCGGTCACGTTGGCTGCCTCAGCACCCTGCAGAAGACCAGGAGGAGCACATCAGCTGCGAGGCTCTGGTTGCAGCCCATCAAGGGCGCGGCCCACGGCACCTCCACTCGCCTCTACCTTTTCTCCTTCTACAACATCAAACTCCACTGTTTCTCCATCGCCAACACTGCGGAGGAATTTCCGGGGGTTGTTTCGCTTGATAGCCGTCTAGCAGAGGGCAAAGAGAAGGCACAATCAGCTCTGCAGTTAAACTATTACTTATTCATTATTGGATTTATTCAGGGCGGTTTGCATCGTCCCATAAAAGCAATACAGATGCCATTATAAATGCTTAAAATTACAGTCACAAATATCATCCAAAAATTAAAATATGCCAGCAAGGAAGGTGCCACAGGTCCATAGTCCAGTTCAATTCTGTCTATGGAATCTTGCATTTTTCTAATGCCTATTAAAGGTTTCCGAAATCTGATACACCTCTGAAGATGCCAGCCACAGATGCAGGCAAAACGTTAGGAACAAGATCTACCAGACCACGGCTGCACAGCCTGGAAAGCCCACAACCACCCCACAACCACCAGTTGAATCCAGCCGTGAAAGCCTTCGACAACACATTTCTCACAAGCCTTTCTAGGGATGGCCAATAATGCTGGGCCTCGAAAAGCTTTCTCTGGGGCATCTAATCCGAAAGAGTTTGCACAACTCTTCATGGATTTACGCAGTACTGTTTCACTTCTTTTGTGGATGCCTGTTCTCCACACCAATCCCAAACCCTTTAGGTACTACACAGTTCGCATGGTACAACCAATACTGTCCAATAACAGGACACAAATCAGATTCCAGCGTTAACGAATCCAGGAAGTCTAACATGCAAGAGAACCACAAGCCAAGTTCATGCTTCCTAGGTGGCTGAGGCCAGGAGAAATGAGCTAGCCGGTGTCATGGGCCTTACCTGGTGTACAAACACATCCTCCTTGGTATCATTCCTGTAGGGAGAAAGAGAGAGAGCTTAGAGTGATTCCAGGGTGAGGATGCAGAATACCAGGCATGCAGATTCATCACACTGAAGTCTGGTTGCACAGTCCTACACCCATATCAGTTGGCACAGGGAATGCCATCACTTGACCTGCTTTGCATTTAACTGGGACAACCACCCAAGGAGTCTACGCTACAGAACTATTTCTTCACCCCAATCCTCTAACGCAACATAGGGTTGTTTTTTTTAGGAACCTCCAGTGAAGCAAGCAACCTCTTACAACTGCTTTCTTACCCCTGATTGGCACTGGAGGTCACACAGCTCAAGTTTTATGGAAGAGTTTACTTTAGCCCTGTTAGAAATTCTAGTCCAGGTAGTCATCTGACTGAAAAAAAAAATAGACACCTCTCTCGACAGGGACGGGTGACGGGATGAAGAGGTGCCAGAGCAGGACCACATTTCAATGGAGAGCCGCTACCCCACAGCCCTCCCTGTGACATCACCTTCCACCAGAAACATACGTCCACACCCACAGATGACCCATGGCTTTCTACTAGCCTATCAGGTTCTTCCTAAGGATAAACACTACGCTGGCATCACAACACAAATAAAAAGGATGGATAAGGAGTCCCAAGTCCACTGTGCCTGCTTGCTGGGAGAGTGCCAGCCAGGTTCTTTTAGCTGTTTGTGTTTTCAACAGCGCCAGTCTGCCCAGAAGTCAAGAGGTAGATACCACCGAGTTGTATTTGTGGGGGGGGCCCTGGTCACGGCATCTAGAGAGAGATTTTCGTGACTGCTTGGGCACGAGTTCACTTGAGGCTCATGCTAGCATTATCTCGGGCAGGGTCACAGAATAAGTCTGCCCATAAGAGCTCAGTCAAGTGACCAGCAGCTACAGCCCATTTGTTCTTCTGACTCTATCACTTCTCTTTCAGAGAAGCTGGGCATTGAGACAGCGGTAGGCTAAGGGTCACAAGACCTTCTAATGTCTTAGCCTGGGTCCTGCCATATGTCTGAGTACTGAAAAAAATCCAGCACCACTTGAGCCTTGGCAGAATCTATCGCACCTGAGCATGTACAGACTGACTTCATCCCTCAACTGAGTAGCCTCAGCCATTGCTCGCACTCAGGACACCTGAAGTCCCTTAGCGCCTCCTGCTTCATAGGTTTGCTACTTACCTCCGAGTGCGGATTTGCCGAAGAGCGTCTTTCCAAGAGCTGGTCCCCTCATATCATTTTAACTAAGACTTTTCAACAGATTTACTGGGCAAGAGGTTGCCAGCCGGAAATCACTCAAGAAGGGTCAGCACCCAGCTGGCTCTCAGACAACTCTCAGCTGAGTCAGGTGCCACTGAGCAAGGTTAGCAAAAACTTAAAGGGCTTCTCACACCCCAAGGCTTCAAGGAGGACAATCAGGGAGGCTCACCTGTTTATAAATCCATAGCCGTTACGGACATTGAACCATTTCACTGTGCCCTGCACCTGGGTGGCTGTAACACAGTACCAAGGAAGAAAGAAGGTGGATGACATGTTAATAGACACATATGAGCCCCCCACCCTCACCCCCAGGGTGCTACGCAATCTCAGCACGCCTCCAGGAGTCCCACCATCTCCCTCCCATAGCATTCTCCCCAGCACCTAGCTGGGCATTCTTTTCTAGCCACCTCTCACTACACCAGTACAGAGCTGTTTTCACATCAGTACCTCACACCCAAAGACTTGAGAGGAGAACAGGTAACGGGTTCTTTCATCAGAACTCTGCTGGCCCGCCTTGGGCCAGGGCCAGTCCAAAGTATGTGGTTACCCCAAACATGGCACGGTCCTGTGCTGCGAATAGGTTGACCTCGGCCCGGTCCAAGCCAAACCGCCTGCACCATTTGCCACAGGAGTTTGGTTCACCCCAGACAGTGACAGGGAGGCAGAACCTACCTGCAGAAGAAAGGCCCGGCCCGGCAGAAGCCAGACACCATTCCCCAGATTTAGGGTTGCTGCCCTCCAGGTGGGGCTGGGGAAAATGGCTGCTTTGGGAGGCTGGCTCTTTGTCATTACACTGGGCTATCCACCTCAGGAGTCGGCAACCCTACCAAGAGCCAGTGGTGTTGGGGGGCATGACGTAGGAGGTTAGGAGCTCGTGTATCTAATCTGGAGGAACCGGGTTGGATTCCCAGCTCTGCCGCCTGAGCTGTGGAGGCTTCTCTGGGGAATTCAGATTAGCCTGGGCACTCCCATGCAAACCAGCTGGGTGACCTTGGGCTAGTCACAGCTTCTCGGAGCTCTCTCAGCCCCACCTACCTCACAGGGTGTTTGTTGTGAGGGGGGAAGGGCAAGGAGACTGTCAGCCCCTTTGAGTCTCCTGCAGGAGAGAAAGGGGGGATATAAATCCAAACTCTTCTTCTTCTTCCATGCCCCCTCTCCCTTATGGGAGCCAGCACGGAGGCTGGGGGAAGGCGTGGCTCGAATGGGCGCCACAGCAGCAGGCCAGCTCATGGGCCAGCCTACCGCGGAGTAACGCCCCCCTGGGCCCCCTGCAGGTCGGCTCCTAGTCTTGTGCCTTTTCCTCCTGCGGGGCCGCATTGAGGGACGCCCAGCAGGCCCACGGAAGGCTTCAGTCTGTGGGGGATGATTTTGTGCCCCCCACGTGACCAGATAGGTGGCGCCCAGTGTTACCCCATGGCCCTCTGGCAGGTACGCCCCTGCCAAGAATTCTTCCTCTGTGTTAACTGACCACACCCTCTTGAGGCATCTAAAAGTTGTCCGCCCATTCCCCAACCCCATTATTCCACGTGCATTATTCTTCCCCCCCCCCCAAATACTCCGCATCCCATTCCAACAAAACGCCTCCCTGTGACGATAATAGGCATTTAAAGCATTTTTACAAGGGTGTGAAAGGCTTAGCAGCCAGTTGGCACCCTCCGGAATTACAGCTGACCAATCCCACTGAGGTCCCTCCCCCTTGCTCAGGCTCCTCCCCCCAAAATCTCCAACCCAGAGTTGGCAACTCAGCCAGAGCCCCCCTTTTCCCCCTAGTTGGCTCCACCCACAAGGCTTGAAGCCACTCCCCCCACAGGTATGCAGATTCCACCAAAGCACAATCCAGCAAGCCCCGCCTCCTGAAATCCAAACCACGCCCACCCCGAGGGGGGTCTCAAAGCCCCGCCCTGTCAGACCACGCCCCCTCTCGCCGACAGCCCCCCCCCCCCGCCTCACCTAGGACTCGCTTGGCTGCCTGGTTCCGAGCCACGGCGCCGGGCGTAGGGACCACCGGCGGGGCTGGCTTGACTCCCCCGGCCGCCGGCTCCCCCGCGGGGCTCTCCACGGGGCCGCTGACAGCCCCTCCGCCGCCGCCGTTCTCCGCCTCGCTCAGCATCCCTCTCGCCGCCGCCGCCGCCTCCCGCCCGCCCGGCGCTCCGCTCAGACCGTCCGTCCGTCGGTTGGTGCCTCGCGCCCCGGGACACACCCTCGCTCCTCGCGGCGCCAACGCCCAATCAGCAACGGCCTCGGCCGCTCGCGCACCCGCCGGCCAATCAACGCTCGCCCTGCCCTACCGGCCGCTACCTTCGCTTATATGGGCGGCGCCGCCCGCCCGGCCACGCCCCCGCAGCCCCCGCCCCGCGCGCCCATTGGCCGCCCGCCGCTCAGGTGCGCGTGGAGGCCGGCGGGGCCCCACGTGGGGCCCGAAGGTGGGCGAAGGAGCCGCTTTTGCACCGCGGGCGAGGAGGGGAGGGTTGCGATTCCGTGATTGTTCCCGTTGATCCTCTGGTGACTTTTGCAGCGGGGGCGGGAAGCTCATCGCGGGGGGCTTCCTCGGCCGAAGGTGCAGCTCCTGGCAGGTAAGTATTGTGCGGGGTTCCGACAAGCCCCCCTGCGGAGCGCTGCCTCCTGCCCGCCCAAGATGGGGACGAGCGGGGCTTACTCCCGAGGAAACCCGGGAAAGGATCGCTCTGCTGGCCAGAACTTCGGTTTCTCCGCTCGGCCCTTGGCAAACCCCGTTGGTTAGCCCCCGGAACAACCGGCGAGGTGTGCGCAGGAGCTCTCGGCTGCGCTGTACCTGCACCCGGGAGAAACGAAGCAACCCAAAGCCTGGAGGCATCCCGAAGACGCCCGGCTGCGCATCCCAGCGGGACCTTTCCAGGACTCGAGGCTGCTCTTTCAGATAAAAGTCGTATTAAACTGTTTTAATGCTGTTCTATTCCACTATTAGTACTTTTGTGTGTTTTAACTCTGTACGGAAGCCGCGGGGAATAAATTTTAATGAACTAAATTAAAAAAAACACAAAACTGCAGGAAGCAAAACCTGGTGTAGTTGTTAAGAGCAGGTGAACTCTAATCTGGAGAGCTGGGTTTGGCTCCCTGCTCTTCCTCTTGAGCTGTCGAGGCTTATCTGGTGAACCAGATTAGTTTGTGCAACACAATGCACTCTCAGCCCCGCCCACCTCTCAGCGTGTTTGATGAGTGGAGAAGAGAAAGGAGATAGTAAGCCCCTTTGAGTCTCCTGAGGAAAGGCCTCTGCGATGGGGACTGACTTGTGACCAGGAATGCTCAGGGTTGCGTTGCATATTACAGATCGATGCCACTCCTTGGCATGTGCAGAGTGGACATTATGCTAATACTGGGAGGGTGGTTGTCAGGAACAACACCAGAAGAAAATGTATGGACAGCAGTCTGAAAGTGCCACATCAATGCTTGCTATGCATTAATATATTCTTTATTTAGACCGTGACGGCATGCACCCATTTTTGACAAGTACCAAGCATTTGCATTTTGTTGTGCGGTGTGTGCATGTTTATCTAATTTGCTTTGCGTTGAGACTCTTAGAATGTCATTGATACTGTTGCTTTGATAGCAATACTTTTGCTTGCTTTTCAACTGGATTGGATTACAATCCCATCTGGAGGATGTACAACACTGCTATTCACACTCGGTATTTCTGTGGCAGGTTTTTCTCCATTTCAAACACTGTGCAGCTCCTGTAAGGGAGCATTCTGGTCCCCTGGTTGCAGATCTGGAGGGGAGCACTGGCTATGGGGAGCTTGCATCCATCTCCTCTTTTCCTTTTTATCCTCACAGCAACCCTGTGAGGTAGATTGGGCTGAGAGTTTGCAGCTAGGTCACGGTCACCCAGGAGACTCCCAGGACGGAGTAAGGATCCAGTCTTGCGCTTCCCCGTTCCTAGTCCCAAACTCATAACCACAACAGATTTACAGATTTATGGAGGAGAAGTCGATCTATGGCTACCAATCTTGATCCTCCTTGATCTCAGATTGCAAATGCTTTAGCAGACCAGGTGCTCAGGAGCAGCAGCAGCAGAAGGCCATTGCTTTCACCTCCTGCACGTGAGCTCCCAAAGGCACCTGGTGGGTCACTGCGAGTAGCAGAGTGCTGGACTAGATGGACCTGGATCTGATCCAGCAGGCTAGTTCTTATGTTATTATGTTCTAACACTACATGGGCTCTCAGAAAAGTGAAGAAGAGGAGGAGTTTGGATTTATATCTTCCCTTTCTCTCCTGCAAGGAGACTCAAATTACAATCTCCTTTCCATTCCCCCACCACCACCACAACAAACACCCTGTGAGGTGGGTGGGGCTCAGAGAGCTCCGAAGAACTGTAACTAGCCCAAGGTCACCCTGCTGGCGTGTGTTGGACTGCACAAGCCAATCTAGTTCCCCAGATAAGCAGCCACCACTCAAATGGCAGAGCTGGGAATCAAACCTGGTTCTCCAGATTAGAGTGCACCTGCTCTTAACCACTACACCACGCTGGAAGATCTCATGGATTTGCTGAACAGGCAATCGATTCCAGGGTAAGTGGCTATACTTGGGATTTTACGGCAAGATACAAGACCTGGGGTACTTAGTGGAACTCTGCTGCACTCAGAAAAACTGTCTCCCCAAAACTGGAGCCACTGCAGGATACTGGTTTTCCTGAGATTCTCACTGGCCCCATGCTCCAAATAGAGGGCTCTGGAATTTTGTCCCTCCCCTGCCCCCCAATAGAGCTGCTTCAATAACAGTACAAGCATTTGATTTTTCTTCTCAATCAATGCATTCTAATCTCCTTTTGGGTTATCTGGGCAAGGTAAAAGTCCAGTGTTCTTGCTTCCTGTCTAATCGTTAACCTGAGAGAGAGAATGCTATTGGTTCTTGGATTGCTTGGAGCCTTGAAAACTTTTTTTTTTTGGCCCTCAAGCCACAAAGAATTTGCTGCAACTTTGGACAGACTTATGGTGACCCTGTTGGGCTTTGAAGGCAAGGGATGTTCCGAGACAGCTTGCCGTTGCCTGCCTCTGCGTAGTGACCCTGGGCTTCCTCGGTGGTCTCCCATTCAAGTACTGACCAGGGCCCACCCTGGTCAGTACTTGAGAAGGTCAGGCTATCCAGGACAGGGTCTTGGAAATGTAGTTTAGACTTTAGTGTGGACTAGATCAGACATTTGTAGATTGGAGGTGGGGAGACAATGTAATTAAATGGTGAGTTCCGCAGGGCCTGTAAGACGGAGCTATTCCACCGGGCTTTTGGAGGGGCCGGCCGTGGCCCAACTGGCCCCCACCGAATCTGAGGCTGCCTGTCTCCATCTTTTTTATTCTGGTTGGGCCTGATCCATTGATAACATTGCGGGCCCTACCTATTTCCTCCTTTCGTTGGCCTTGGTTCAGGCGCCTGTTTTAAACAATTTTGTTTTAAAAATACTTCTGCTGTTTTAATGTATTGCTGCATAGGTTTTAAGGGATTTAAGTTTCTCTGTTGTTGATTTGCTGTTCGTTAGAACAGCCATGTTGTGAGCCGCCTCAAGCCCTTCGGGGATGAGGCGGCCTAGAAGTTTAATAAATAAATAAATGCAGCTTCCTGCTTTCACTGCTTGCCTCCTATCTTATTTTTCCCCATGGAAGAAGTCAGTGTAACTTGGAACTCTGCATCTTGCAGCTGCAAGTTAGAACTGCAAGCCCTAGGTCAGTGATGGCGAACCTTTTCAAGACCGAGTGCCCAAATTGCAACCCCAAACCCACTTATTTATCGCAAAGTGCCAACACAGCAATTTAACCTGAATACTGAGGGTTTAGTTTAGGAAAAAACAGTTGACTCCAAGGAGTGCGTTACTCGGGAGTAAGCTTGGTGATAGTCGGTGGCTTTGTTTTGAAGCAACCATGCAATTCTTCCAATGGGTGAATCACGACCCTAGGAGAGTTTACTCAGAAGCAAGCCCCATTGCCAGCAACTGAGCTTACTCGCAGTTAAGGGATTGAGCTTTAGTTCTTTGCATGAAAATCAGTGGGGTTTAACAGTGCTTAACAGGGTTACCTGCATTGCTTCCCCAAAACTAGGTCTTAGGTTTAATGCGAATAATTGAGCCCAGCGGCCCAGGCCAGTCTAGATGGTTGCGGGGGGGGGGGGACTCTGTTTGCGCGTGCCCACAGAGAGGGCTCTGAGTGCCACCTCTGGCACCCGTGCCATAGGTTCGCCACCACTGCCCTAGGTGGAGTGTGCTTGGGGGTAAACACCACTTTACATGTAGGGGAACGAGCACAGGATTGGGATGCGTCTGTGCGGCCTCAGCTATGATTTCTTGAGCTATTTCTCTTCCCCACAATTTCTCCTTGGATTTGGGAGTTTGCTTTCACAGCCTTCAGTGGGAGGGACATGGCTAACTCGACACACCTGAGGCTTCATGAATCCGGGGCTCTTTCTTATTTTCATCTCAGTGGGTTCTTCATGTGGTTTGGAGCATCTGGAACAGGGGTAGGGAACCTGCGGCTCTCCAGATGTTCAGGAACTACAATTCCCATCAGCCCCTACCAGCATGGCCAATTGGCCATGCTGGTAGGGGCTGATGGGAATTGTAGTTCCTGAACATCTGGAGAGCCACAGGTTCCCTACCCCTGATCTAGAACTATGGGTGGAGGGAAGGAGATCCAGTGTGATGTGGCCGTTAGAGCAAAGATTCCCAGCGTGGAGCACCATGGTACCTGCCAGTAGTTTTTTTAGAAAGTGGGCAGGTCTAGCTGCAGCTTATGTTCAGCAAGTATTTTGGTTGGCCACTGAAGATTTGATTGGCTGTGCAGATTTTTTAAAATAATGTTGCTTTGGCAGCAGCTGCCACCTCAGCACAAAGATCTTCACTTCATCCATTTCCACTGCTTTGTACCTTGATAAGTGGGGCATCTGATGCTTCTGGGGAGGGGATAGTATTACTGATGTTATTGGAGCCAGGGTTAGGTGCAGATTGTGCCATGATTTGGTCCAGGGGAAATGCTGGAGATTGCTCTGAGTGACGCTGTTCCTGATATTCTTCCAGCATTAGTGTGGACAAGGTCAGTGGTTCTATATGTCCCTCGTGGGCCTCAGCAGACATGTTGTTTTCAAGGATGCCATTCTCTTTGAGTTCCTGGGCCCATGTAGATCTTCACTTTGTAACCAAAGGTAAACTTGGCATCCATTTTGTAGCTGGTTCCGCCTCTTGAAGCAGCCATTTTGTAGCTGTGCCCAGCATGCTGTGTCTGAATTCCAAAGGTGCACGCAGGCTCGAAAAGGTTGGGGACCCCCTAGGTTAGAGTATTGGTCGGCCTAGGACAGTGATGGCGAACCTTTTCGAGGCCGAGTGCCCAAATTGCAACCCAATAACCACTTATTTATCGCAAAGTGCCAACACGGCAATTTAACCTGAATACTGAGGTTTCAGTTTAGAAAAAACGGTTGGCTCCAAGGCGTGTGTTACTTGGAAGTAAGCTTGGTGGTAGTTGTTGGCTTTGCTTTGAAGCAACCGTGCAACTCTTCCAACGGGTGAACCACGACCCTAGGAGGGTTTACTCAGAAGCAAGCCCTATTGATGAGCTTACTCCCAGGTAAAGGCTCGCGCTTTAGTTCTTCACATGAAAATCAGTGGGGTTTAACAGCGCTTACCAGGGTTACCTACACTGCTTCCCCAAAACTAGGTCTTAGGTTTAATGCCAATAATCGAGCCCAGCGGCCCAGGCCAGCCTAGATGTGTGTGTGTGTGAGGGGGGGGGGCTCTGTTTGTGTGTGCCCACAGAGAGGGCTCTGAGTGCCAACTCTAGCACTCGTGCCATAGGTTCGCCACCACTGGCCTAGGATCAGGGAAGACGCAAGTTGCAATCACAGTTCTCCCATACCAGTCTTATACTCACCCTAGCCTACCTCAATGGGTTCTGGTAAGGATAAAATGGAAAGCGAATGGTATTGGCCATTTGGAGTCCCTGATGGAGATAAAAATGTGTGGTATGAATGCTGTAAATAAAAATAAAGCCATCAGTCTTCTTGATAGTTATTTCAGGTCCCTGAAGTCTAAGTTGCCATAAGGGACCTAGCGGCAGCGGTGGGATTCAGCAGGTTCGCACCACTTCGGCAGAACCGGTTGTTAAAATGGTGCTTGTAAACAACCAGTTGTTAAATTATTTGAATCCCACCACTGGCTAGAGGTGATGGCACTTAGATCCCAAGGCAGCAACAAATACCAATGACAGTAGATAGAGCTGCAAACTTCAAGAGAACAAGGCACAGGTAGCTGCAGTGGAAATTGGGGGAGGGCGGGCAGAGTGCCTGGGCAATGTCTTCATCCACCCATGTTCTGTTTGCCCCGGACACTTACACTATTCACCCTCAGCTTGCTGAGACTGCCCCCTGGTGTCAGTAGGGGTGCTTTGCAGATTTGGCTGTAATATATTTCATACTTTGCAGGAGTTAATAAAACATTATTTCATGTATTCTCATTTTTCTGCCCAGTGGAGACCCAAAGTCGTTTACAACATCCCCCTTCTCCATATTATCATCACAACAACCCTACAAGGTAGGTTAGTCTGACTGGCCCAAGGTCACCCAGCAAGCTTCTACCGTGTTTCCCCGAAAATAAGACAGTGTCTTATATTAATTTTTGCTCCCAAACATTCTTATTTTCAGTGTCTTATTTTCAGGGGACGTCTTATGTTTCTGTGTTCTGTTCGTCGGGCATGCTTCCAAACAAAAACTTTGCTACGTCTTACTTTTGGGGGATGCCTTATATTTTGCACTTCAGCAAAACCTCTACTACATCTTATTTTCAGGGGATGTCTTATATTCGGGGAAACAGGGTATGGCTGAGTGGAGATTTGTACGTGCTGGACTAAGGCTACAGTTATCAACCAAAATAGGTGTTATTAATTGTAACACTAAGAGTTAAAAACAACACCTCACGGCACAGTGTTGACGGGAGTGCCAAGCTCTGCTTTCTGGCCAACAGGGCTTCATGTTTTGCTGAGCAAGGAGCCAGCCTAAGAGCCATTTGTTCAGGGATCCCATCTCAGAGCTTCTGGCCATAGTTAGGTTGGGATGGAGAATGCTCTCCTGGCCGCCGTGGACAGGTTATGCATTGGCCTCCCGGTCTAGGGCAGCATGGGAAATGCCCGAGGCCTTCTTGCATGTGCCAAAATAACTGCCAATTCTCGGGCATCGCCTGGAGTTCTGAGATCGCCTCCAGAGAATCCACAGCTTCGGAGGACAGACTCTGCGGCGTGGCTTCTGCCGTTAACTTTCTGTCCTTCCCCCAAGCACTGCCCTGCAGTCCGGCGACAATTTCCCAAGCTGGAGTTGGCAACCCCATGAAAACTTCTGCTAGAATGGAGTTCAGACTGGTTCACATTTCAGGTGCCACCTGGCTCTGGCTTCTTCCCGCTGGCTGCTTTTTCCAGGTGTGTTAATTCCTCAGGGCAGGGTCCCAGGAACAGCCAGGCATTTGGGTGTGGGTGTGTGTTATGAGTGCCCCAGCAACCCCAGGCAACGAAGGTACATATGGACAGCCTGATGTGATATGCATGGCCAGGGGTCTGTAGCTTTATTGCATAGGTGTCAAACTTGCAGCCCTCCAGATGCTATGGACTACATCAAACTTGCAGCCCTCCAGATGTTATGGACTACATCATGCTGGCAGGGGATGATGGGAACTGTAGTCCATAACATCTGGAGGGCCGGGAGTTTGACACCTGTGCTTTATTGCCTCGCCCAACTGTGAGGAAAATGGCTTAAAAATTCAATGCATGTTTTAAATACATAAATAAATAGATGTGGGAGGCAGTGCTTGTGGACGGAGGGGGCTTGAGGAGGGATTTCATCTGGAAGGCGGTGCCCACTCTTCCAGGGGTGGTCTGGGCATCAGTCATTCTGCCGGGACGCCCAGCCCCAGCTGGCAGTTGGCACCCCCAGGAAAAGACTCGCGAGCGCACACAAGAACGCCAGTCAACTGCAAGGGGTGCATCCATCACGTTGCGCGCCTGCTGGAAAAGCAGAGGATTTATGGGTTGCACGGGTTGCATTTCAACCGGCCGCACCACTCCACGGTTGCCATGGTAAACATGGCGGCCGTCCCTCGCCCAAAATGGCCGGAGAAGACCGCGTGGGTCCAGCGAGGCGAAAAAAAAAAGAAGCGACCTGCGCCAGCCGCTCTGGGCCGCCCGCTCTATGGCAAGCGTCGGGAGTGCAGCAGGAGGACTTGAAAGGCTAGGATGGAGTTTCGCAGTGCGCATGCGCGCCGCGGGAGCGAGGCTGGGAACCTCAGCGCGCAAATGGCCGCAATCCTGGGCGCCTGCGTGCTGCGATAGGTGTGGCCCTCCAGTGACGAGGCGAGACCTTCTGCCAGCGCACGCGCACTAAGGCGGCCACCCAACCTGTCCGGCGGAGAGCATGCGCGCCGCAGCGGGGTGTTCCGCTCTGGTTGCTGCCTCTCCTCCCCTCTGCGGGTAACGCGCAGGCTCAGATCCGGCTCGAGGCGGGGCGCGACGCTGAGCGGCGCCGCCGCCGCCGTGTGCGCAGGCGCGGGGGGCGGCGCCTCCCTGGCAGCGGCCGCCTTGCTTTGGGCTGGGCGCGCGTAGTGCGCGTGCGGGGGAAAAGGTGGCGGGGGGAGGCGATAAGTGCGCGTGCGCACTGCGGGCTGGGTTGCAGCAGGCAGCGGCGGCGGCGGTTGAGCTCGAGGCGGGCGGGTGAGTGAGTGAGTGAGGGGGGAGAAGGAGGAGGAGGAGGAGGGGAAGACCGCGGCGGGGGGAGGGGGAGGGTCGTGCGGCGGGAGGGGAGGAGGGAGCGGCAGCCCCCCCCTCACGAGGCGCGGCCGGTGGGCAGCTGGCCGGCCGGCCTCCCTCTTCCCCCCCGCCTGGCTCTCGCGTGGTCGGGAGGAGGCGGCGGGCGGGCCCAGGCCGCGGTGTCCGCCCCGGGCGGGGCGGGGGGACTGGAGAGGGATGTGGCTGGGGCAAGCGTTGGTGGAGGGGGGGTGGGCAGAGTGTGGCTCCGACTGGTGGCCTCCCTTTCGCCTGGGGGGCTTTTCGGGGGGAGGGGGCCCCTGTGCTCCTCTCCCCCTGGTCCTCCAGCGGGGGGAGCGGCCGCCGTGGGGCTGGGGGGCGCCCTTCATGATGCAACCTGGGGAAGGTGGCCCTTATCACCTGTAAGGGGGGGGGCGCTCTGGAGGTTCCTCTCCATGGTCTTGGACGACTGCCCTAAGAAAAGCCCCACAGATTCCAAGGGGGGGGGCTTTTGGCTTCAAACCTGGAGGCCACGCTTATTGGGGGGGGGGTCTTTCAGTTTTGCGAGGAAGACCCCCACAGGCTGTTGGGATTGTGGGTGAGGGTTGCAAATCCAGGCATCCCTGGTTTGTTTTGGAGGGGTTTTTTTTTAAGCCCCCTTTTCAAAGGATCTCTCTGCTCATGGAGGGTTTGCAAAATGGTAAGCTCTGTTTGGGTGGGGGTGGCGGGATAGAGAGAGAAAGTGTTGCCGTCTTTCTGGGCCCAGAGGTGAACTTATCCTACCCTGAGCTTGAGGGCAGAGTGGTGAGAACTCCAGTGTGGGGTGGGAAGGCTGTGGATTTCCCCGAGGATAGATTATTAAGGGTTGGACAGCCATTCCCCTTGAAAACTGGGCATCAGCCTAGCACTGGTGCATGTCTGAAGAATACTCTGGAGAAGTTTTCTCTCCCCCCCCCTGCTCCAAAATCTCCATATGGGGGGGGGGTGAAGGCACTCTGAGAAGGTGGGTTCCTGTAAGGCAGAGGTGAGACCAAGGAGTAGGAGCGGGGAGGCGATTGGGGGTCAGAAGAAAAGGTCTGCCTGGCTGGATAAAGACAATATTCCTTTGCTTCCTTTATACCCTGCCTTTCTCCCCAGTGGGGATCCCGAGTGGCTCATATATTCTTTTCTCCTTCATTATGCCTTCACAACAACCCTGTGAGGGAGATCGGGCCAAGCAGGGGATTGAGCCTGGCTGCCATGAGTGTGTGTTTGGAAGGAGCGGGTGCCCCAATAGTGGGACCCCCCTGCCTCTTCTTAGGACATGGGGTTCAGGGGGTCTGCAGAGGTGAACTGATCCCCTTTGGAGGGGCTGATGTTGATTGAATGGAAAGAGGACTGGGGCCATCTGGTTGGTTGCAAGATTAGGTGGGGTGAATCTACAATTGTGGAGCTGTAGGGGTGTGTGTGAGGGTTCAGAAACACCAGTGGCAGATTGAATGGTGCAGTGTGGAAAAGGTACCACTTGCCCCTGGGGCTGAGGTGAGGAGAGAGATGGGATGAAAGGGGCCAGCCTGAGGCTTGGCTGCTGGAGGGTGCCTGGGCAGGTGAGCAGGTGACTTAATTCCCAATGGGACAACCACTGAACATATTCAACAATAACGGTGGATTGTTTCAGTTGGTAGCCATGTTGGGGGAACCGTTAGATTAGAGTCCAGGAGCACCGGAGTGCCTTTTGCTCCTTGAGATCTGAGGGGACACTGAGAAAAGTTGAGGCTGGAAATTCCTTCCTTGTGTGGTGGCTTCTTACCTGGGCTCAGAGGAAGGCCCCTCCGAGTGACAGCGCTTGGCGGGGCATTGACAGTGAACGGTGACTGGCTGACATTTCATCTGGCGCTTCTCCTGGGCCTGGCGGGAGCTGGGTCTGGTGCATGACAGAGGGCTGGGGCTTAGGATCGTGGGACGTTTTCAGCATGTGGGGAAGAGTTAAGACCCAGCAACTGAGAGTCTGACAAGTCAAAGCTCTCTTTGCCAGATACCTTTGACCTTTTGTCCGTCTCTGAAGGGGGTATTGGACTCAAATCCAGCTCCTCTGTTGCAGCCCAACACAGCCAGGCTCCAAAACAGTTTGTGGGGGAGTTTCTCCCGCCCCCTCACATAGTTCTGGATGTGGAATGGCTCTGTGGGGGGTATTGCCCTCCCTGTTGTGTAAGAGGGCTCCAAGCGACGCAGTCCGCTCTGTCCCGGCTTCCCGGGGCCATGTGGTTGGTGCTGGCTCTCTGCAGTCGCCCTGGCTTAGCTGAATCATGCTTGGTGTTGGCAGGAAGCGAGGGAGGCTCTCTCCAAACATGTGGCACAGGGAGATCTGGTGCTTCTCTCTCTCTCTCTCGCAAAGTGGGTTAGAACTTTCTGCCGGGCTGCGCGGCTCCCTCCCCCTTTCCCTGGGCCAAATCGGAAGCACGTGGTCATGCTCCAGGGTTATGGGCGGTGATACGGGGGACTGCTGCCGCGCCGCCTCAGAAGGAGCTGTCATTCCTTTCTGCGTGAGCTATTATGGTTGACAGTTGTCCTAATCAATTATCGACGCCTCGGGCAGGTTAGGAGTGGCATGCCGAGGAGGACCGGCTGCCACAGCGCTAAAAGGAGCTCTGGAGCTCCCTGGAGAGGGGAAAATGAGTCTCCCCGTCTCTCCAGAGCCAAAGCAGCCTGGCCAGTGCCTGCATAGGTAGCAAGCAGCTGCAGCCTCCTGCTTGTGTCTCTGCTTGGTCTTCATTCTGCGGCCAGGCTTCCTCTGCGGTGCCTGCTGGAAGTTGGGGAGGGTTCTGGCCATACCTGGGACCGTGCAGGACACATCAAGGCCTGACCTTGGTACCAGCTGCATCTCCGTTTCCTAAGAAGCCTTGGACAAAAGGGTTGCGTGGTGGGAGCGGGACTTCACCCTATTCCTGATTTTTGGTACGAAGGCAGAGAACTACTTAAGAACATAGAACATAAGAACAAGCCAGCTGGATCAGACCAGAGTCCATCTAGTCCAGCTCTCTGCTACTCGCAGAGGCCCACCAGGTGCCTTTGGGAGCTCACAGGCAGGATGTGAAAGCAATGGCCTTAAGAACATAGGAACAAGCCAGCTGGATCAGACCAGAGACCATCTAGTCCAGCTCTCTGCTACTCGCAGAGGCCCACCAGGTGCCTTTGGGAGCTCACATGCAGGATATGAAAGCAATGATCTGCTAAGGTCTTTGCAATCTGAGATCAAGATGGGTAGCCATAGATTGACTTCTCCTCCATCAATCTGTCCAAGCCCTTTTTAAAGCTATCCAGGTGAGTGGCCATCACCACCTCCGGTGGCAGCATATTCCAAACACCAGTCACATTTAAGTGAAAGAAGTGTTTCCCTTTGTTAGTCCTAAATTCTCTCTCCACATTTTTCAAGTGGGATGCCCCTGGTTCCTAGTGCCCAGGCAGAGATTGAGCTGCTAAGGATGTGGGGATTCCGGGGCACCCCCTGGGCTTTATTGCTCTTCACCTGGGATTCATACTCTGGCCCAGTGCAGGGAGGAGGGTCTGGCTTTCGTGGCTGACTTGAAAGTGGAGCAGGAGCTTAAGTTGAGACCCAGCACTGAAGGGAGAGAGCTGTACTTGATGGTGCAAACTCTTGTGTGTCGAGCTCAGGAGGGTGGGTGGGCTTCTTGATTTCGATCGCTCCCCCTCCAGGCCCCTGTTTGGAGCGACTTCACAGGTCTGCTACTGTGGGACTTCCACTGCAAATCACAGCTCCGGGGGCATAAAACTTCATTCTTCTCTCTTCCCAGCATTTGGAGATTTCCTTTAAACAGAACGAAAGCGGGAATTCTCCTCGTTTGTTTGTATGGCTAGCTGCTGCTTTTGGGATGGAAGTTAAGGAAAAAAGCGAGATTCTGGATGAAAAATGTTTTGGAGGGTGGCCATGCTGATCTGCAGTAATAAAAGCTAGAGTTGAGTCCAGGAGCACTTTAGGGGACCCATAAAATTTTGAAGGTCTGAGCCTCTTAGGAGTCCAAAGGCTCTCTCTTTTTTTTTGAGTTCAAAGCTTCCCACCAAACTTCTAGACTAAGAGTTACTTTTTTAGAGAGATTTGCACAGGAAATCCCTGGTTTCTCTTTATAAACGTCTGAAAAGCTTTATAGCAGTGGTGGCGAACCTTTGGCACTCCAGATGTTATGGACTACGATTCCCATCAGCCCCTACAATTGGCCATGCTGCTTGCTTGGGGCTGATAGGAGAATTATGAATCCATAACCCTCAGACCTCCTTCGCTACTATATAGGTACTTGTTCATAAAACGGCCCGATGCGTTTCAGTTAGACTGAGTTTGGTAAGGGGTATAGGTAAATACGTCTGCACCTTCTTCCTTAGGTCCCATCTTTGGTGATCTTTTTCCTGGCTTCAACGCTGCAATAGTGCGGAGGGAGTGCAGCGGACCTGCGTCTCAGAGTGATACCAGCCCACAAATTCTTAGGCTCCCAGATCTGCTGTGTGAAAGGCAGTGTCTAGTCTGGGGAAGTGAAGCTCTCGGGCTTCTTCAGGCATCTCGGTTCTTTGCTTCAGGTGTCCTGTGGCAGTCTTTAGCCGTTCTGTGAAAATGGGGCATTGCTGATCAAAAAGGCTTTTTTGGGGGGGTGGAGGGGAAAGGTTAGCTAGCATCTGACAAAGCATAAGCATTTTATTGTCATTGTGCACGCACAACAAAATTTACAGCAGCATTCCTCGATGTACACAATTTCAGACTCATCCCCCATCCTCACTTTCCCCTTCCTCCACCCATCCCTCCACAGCCCCAAACACATCCACACGAAGCCGCGGAGTTTAGCATAGTCACAGCTCTAGAGTAGAAGCTGTCTCTAAGCCTCTTTGTTCTAGTTCTGATAGACCTGTGTCGTCTGCCGGATGGTCACAGTTCAAAAAAAGAGAGTGTGCCCGGATGGGGCCGGGTCTCTCTCCGGAATGTTGGGGCTTTCTTTAGGCTTCGGGAATTATAGAGTTCTTCCAAGGAGGGGAGAGGGCAGCCGATAATCCTCTGTGCAGTAGTGATCACCCTTTGGAGCGCCTTCCTATCCGCCACTGTTCAACTGGAGAACCATACACAGATGCAGTAGGTTATGACTCTTGGGCACCTTGTCGGCCTGGAACAGGAGGCGAAGTGGAAGTGTTGCCTGCTTGTCCAAATGCTCAAGAACCTGTTGGGAAGCCCATTCCAAGGCCTGGCAGAGGGATCACGCATGGTCCCACTTAACTACAGAAGCCTCTGCGATGAGGAGCTGAGTAATGGCCGTCACTTGAATTCAGTCCCACAGGTGGGCCAGGGCTTATCCAGTCCCACAGTCACAGGCGTGAGCCCTTTCAGAGGCCAGGCTTGCCTACCATTTTAGTGCCTGCTTCCTGTCCAGGGAGAAACTGCCCAGCTGGCAGGCGGAGTGGAGGCTTCTGCGAATGCAGCCTTCTCTCGGTCTGAAGCCAGGAAGGTGATGCCTTGATTCTCTTGACTGATTGCACGGCCCTGGACTCCTGCAGCAGCATCGTGGGTCGCCTGCCGGCGCTTTCCCACCTTGTGGCAGGTTGCTGCCCCTTGGAGTGCCCACAAGCTTCTCCCCGGCAGTGATTCTGCCAGAAGGGGATTGCGTGACCTTGGGTGATACCTGAGTGGGAGGCCGGGACCTAAGTGGGAACTTCTTCCGCCGTGGGAGCTGAGCGTGGTCTCCAGGTGGCCACTGGGTGCCCTTCCCACGTTTGCCCCAGAGTGTGTCTGCAGTCATGGCCTCTGGGAACTTGTGAATCTTTTTTTCCAAGAGGTTAAAGTTGAGGCTTTGGAAATGCTGGGTGAGTGGCTGGCTGCAGAAAAAAATTCTGCACATGTATCGATGTTGTTCAGAACGTACTGAGTTGTACCATGCCTACTTCTTGGTACTTTTCATTTTTCTGGTGCCACTTGATTTTGGGCTAGTGCAGGGGTCTGCAACCTGCAGCCCTCCAGATGTTCATGGACTACAATTCCCATCAGCCCCAGCCAGCATGGCCAATTGGGGCTGATGGGAATTGTAGTCCATGAACATCTGGAGTGCCATAGGTTCGCCACCACTGCACTAGTGGAACTCGTTTCCTCAGAGGCTGGTACCTGGAGGCTCCATTCCTTTGATTCATCTGGGTTCTCTCTCCCCCACCCCACCCCTTTTCCCCAGCAGTTTCCATAACATCTGATCCACCATGGCTGATGACCTCGACTTTGAGACCGGCGATGCCGGGGCATCGGCCACCTTCCCCATGCAGTGCTCCGCTCTCCGCAAAAACGGCTTTGTGGTGCTCAAAGGGCGTCCCTGCAAGATTGTGGAGATGTCCACCTCCAAGACCGGCAAGCACGGGCATGCCAAAGTAAGTGCGCTTCGTCCACATTTGTCTCAGTTTGCCATGGCCTCTGGTGGCTCCTCGTGGCTGTTCCTTTGGCTGTTGGCAGAGCAACCTGGCAGGTATTGATTGTACACAAGTGTGTATGAAGGGTTTTTTGGTTGTTGTTGCCTTGCCTTGTTTTTTTAAATTCATTTATTTGCTTCATTTATACCCTGACTTGCTCCCCAGTGAGGGCCCAAAGCAGCTTACAGCGTGGGGGTACTTTAGGCTGCAAGTGTGTGGGTAGCCCACGGTCACCCAGCGAGTTCCCATCGCAGACTGGACGTTCGAACCTGGGCCTCCCAGATCCTCGTCCAACACTGGCCATTACGCCGCACTGGTTACCCCCTTCATCAGCCCAATTTATGCCCCGATGCTGGGAACTTTATATCACCTCCGCCCAAGGAAGCCAATATGCCGTGTGCAAGCGTCAGGGTTTGTCTGTGCTTCTTCAGCAGCAGTGGCGCAGGAGGTTAAGAGCTCGTGTATCTAATCTGGAGGAACCGGGTTTGATTCCCAGCTCTACCCGCCCTGAGCCTAATGGAGGCTTATCTGGGGAATTCAGGTTAGCCTTGGCACTCCCCACACACTCCAGCTGGGTGACCTTGGGCTAGTCACAGCTTCTCGGAGCTCTCTCAGCCCCACCCACCTCACAGGGTGTTTGTTGTGGGGGGGGGGAACAAGGAGATTGTCAGCCCTTTGGAGTCTCTGGGAGAGAAGGGGGGACTCAAATCCGAGAACTCTTCTCCCTCTATGAGTGGCGTGGGGGTTAAAGAGCTTCGTGTATCTAATCTGGAGGAACTTGGGTTTTATTCTTCCCGGCTCTGCCGCCCTGAGCTGTGGAGGCTTATCTAGGAATTCAGATTAGCCCTGTGCACTCCACACCTGCATAGCTGGGTGACCTTGGGCTAGTCACAGCTTCTCGGAGCTCTCTCAGCCCCACCTACCTCACAGGGTGTTTGTTGTGAGGGGGGGAAGGGCAAGGAGATTGTCAGCCCCTTTGAGTCTCCTGCAGGAGAGAAAGGGGGGATAGAAATCCAAACTCTTCTTCTTCTTCTTCATTCAGGCCATCCAACACGTTTGATTTACAGCCCCGGCAACTATAAATAAGCAGACTATATTTACATGTGTCGGGCAGAATATTTACCATGGAAAAATACAGCATCGGGGAAAAAATTCTGGTTGGGAAATTTTTCCACCCCACATCAGAGATGACCTGTAAGACAGGCCTGTTGCAAAGGAGAGGGATTTTTGCTTGGAGACTCTTGATAGCTGATTCCCGCGTGGTCCCTGAAGGGTGTCCGTTAAAGGGGACGCTTCATACAGGCTAGAATGCTGCAGCCAATAACATTGGCCTGTCAGTCAGACCAAACGGGACTTTCATCTCCTTCCCTTCCCGTTTTGGGTTGCCAGGTGACAATAGCAGAAGCCGGCAGCTGGCAGAATCGCCCCTCCCCCACCATTTCAGGTGCTGCCCTTCTCTTGCCTCGTTTCCTGGGCTCTTTTCCCAAGCCTCAGCTCCTCCCAGGAAGCTGTTCCTATCGTCGGGGGTCCGTGGGACAATTTTTCCTCCCCACCCTGAATCTGAACGGTGCCAGCTTTGGCTGCTGGATTCTCCTGGCCGTTGGTGCCTTCGCTGATTCTGCTTTGGCCTGACCAGGTGGGGCTGGAGGCTGCCACACAGCCCAGCACAGGCATCGATCAGTTTCCTCAAATAATCACACTGGCTGGAGACGGAAGGTTAATGGCTGAAAAGGAATGCGTCGCGGTAGCATAGCCGGATGGAAGGCAGAGGAGGTGGCGTCTAACCAGGCACAAAAAGAAAGACGGGCCTGCGCGAGCCACGCTTTAATTTGGGGGCTGGTTCGCTGGGCGACTTAAAAGGGCAGTCAAGATTTTGGTGTATTAGGAAACATGGGCATCTAAGGCTGGTAAAGGGGCCGTAGCCAGTGCAAAGCATCTGGCAGGAGGTGATGTGGAAGACCTCTTGCATAATTCTCTGGAGACTGAGTGGAGGGGCTGGTCCAACATAAGGCTGGGTTGTGTGTTCATGATTTGGTGGGGGGGGGATGGGGGGGGTGCTTGACCAAGAGGCCAGAGGGTGAGTCCACAAAGCGAAGGCAGACGAAGTGGAGACAGTGCACAGTGTGTGTGTGTGTGTGGGGGGGGTGTGAGTCACCCAGAGAGGGATTGGACTCCAGTTCCAGACTGGTTTGTGGGGCGGGGGGGGGGGGGGGTTGTAGGAAGAATACTTCAGTCCATTAGTTCCACCTCTTCAGTGAGGAAGTCAGGGTAGCTTCCTTCTCTGTTTTGCCCCCCCCCCCTCCCCGAGCCAGCCCAGTCTGAAGGCACTGTGACCGGCCCCAGGATGCCCCAATGCAGTTGGCGGCTGACCGGGGTCTTGAACCCGGGTCTCCCCGGTTCTCTGCTTGTGCGCTGTGCAGCTGGTGGGCGCCTTTGCAAAGACCACCCGGGTGATGCTGCTGCTTTCCTTCCTCCCACCAGGTGCACCTTGTTGGCATCGACATCTTCACCGGGAAGAAATACGAAGATATCTGCCCTTCAACCCACAACATGGATGTGCCCAATATTAAGAGAAATGACTTCCAGGTAGGTGAGCAGAGGCCAGACTTGCAGCTGACCTGGGCTTCTGGCTGCGAGGCTGATGAGGCCAGGCCGACCGGGGGTGTGTGGCTTTGGACAAGGAGTCGTGAATGGGCAGCACTGCGGAGGCATCTTGGGGGCCAACCGGACAGGGGTGGGCCCAGTGGAATCTGCCAGGGGGAGGGGCTTCGAAGTGTGTCAAAAGTCAGGGTCATAAGGACTGCCCTGTTTGTCCCTGTGCCTGCGGGAGGAGATCCCAGTAGGTATAAACTGTCCCAAAGTATTCCCGGAGGCTTCCCTTCATGGTGAGATGAGGAAAGCCAGCACAGTCCTGGTGGAGTGCTTTTTTGGGACACACGCACACGCTCTCTCTGACGGCCAGTCAAGGGTTCCAAGAATGATACACGCAGCTCATTTCTCACAACTCCCCATTAGAAGGTGGCAGGAAGCAGCCGGCTTACGATGTTTCTCCTCCTCCTCCTCCTCCTCCTCTCTGTTCCCCTCTCCCCTCCTGACAGCTCATTGGGATCCAGGATGGGTACCTCTCCCTGCTCCAGGACAGCGGAGAAGTGCGGGAGGACCTGCGCCTTCCCGAGGGAGACCTGGGCAAGGAGATTGAACAGAAGTATGACTGTGGCGAAGAAATTCTGGTAAGGGATGGCACGTGGGGGCGGGGGCGGGCCCTGCATGGGCCAGTGGGGGAAGATTAGGGTTGTCGAGCTCCCACCATTCCAGTCAATTCCGGGATGACTGATTAGCTCCCTCAAGAGAAGGGCTGCTTTGGAGGACATCCCCTTCCAACAGGGGTCCCTCCCGAAACCCCAGACTCCCCCCCCCCCCGAAATCTGCAAGTATTTCCCACCCTCAGGAAGGCAGCTTTTAAGAACATAAGAACAAGCCAGCTGGATCAGACCAAAGTCCATCTAGTCCAGCTCTCTGCTACTCCCATGGTGGCCCACCAGGTGCCTTGGGGAGCTCACATGTAGGATGTGAGCGCAATAGTAGCCTCCGATCACCTGGTCCTGTTAAGGCATTTGCAATCTCCAGATCAAGGAGGGATCAAAGTTGGTAGCCGTGAATCGACTTCTCCTCCATAAAATCTGTCCAAGCCCCTTTTTAAAGCTATCCAAGGTTAATGGCCATCACCACCTCCTGTGGCAGCATATTCCAAACCCACCAATCACACCGTTGCGTTGAAGAAGTGTTTCCTTTTATTAGTTGTAATTCTTCCCCCAAGTATTTTCAATGGATTGCCCTGGTTCTAGTATTGTGGAGAAAGAGAGAAAAATCTCTCTCTGTCAACATTTTCTACCCCATGCATAATTTTGTAGACTTCAATCATATCCCCCCTCAGCCGCCTCCTCTCCAAACTAAAGAGTCCCAAACGCTGCAGCCTCTCCTCATAGTTTTCTTCATTGCCAAGACCTTTCTCCCTTCTCAGATCACCCCGTGCTTTCCTCACATATGACCAGCCAAGGGAAGCTGCACTGTGTTGCTAATCAAGGCCAGGCTGTGGCTAAATGTCCGAGCAGGCACCTTGCAGGTGAGCCCGGGAGAGGGCCCAGAGGGAGGCCGCGGGGCAGGCGCTTGGCTGCAGCCCTCCCGAGTCGGGGGCCTCACGGCTGCCTCTGCTTCTTCCCCTCCTGTCGCAGGGCAGCAGCAGCAGCAGCTCCACCTTGTGATGAACCAGAGAGGATCGCAACCCGCAGACTGGCTCCATTTGGCTCCAGACCACCCAAATCTTTTTTTTTCTCTCTCTCCCTTCCTTTAAAAAAGCAAAATCTCCCCCCCGTCCCTTTTGAATTAAACAAGAGAAAACAAACTTTTTATTTTGTGGTCTTTTAAAAGAGAAAAAGCTGGATGCTGATGTATTCCTTTTAAATTTTTGTTTTGGTCCCCTCCTTTCCTCCCCCCCCTCCCCACTCCCAGCTCCTTCCCTCTCTCCGGTGCTAGTAACACTACAGCTGTTTTCTGGCAAAGAGATGTTGAGAATTTGCACTTAAAGGAAACATTTAAACTGCTAGGAGGAAACAACCTTGCAAGAGACTCGTTTGAATTGTTCTTTTTCTTTTCTTTTTTTTAAAGCTTAACGCTTCTGTGCTGAGGTGGTGGGGGTGGGAGAGAAGCTGCCCCCCCCCCCCTTTTGCAGGAACAACTGAAACGGAGCTAAAGATCAGCGAGAGCTGCAGACAGAGCTCTTACCCCACCATCCAATGCTGTTTGTTCTTGTGAGGCCTTCTGCTGTGTGCAGGGGGGGAGGGATGCCCATTTGCCCCCCCCCCCTCACGCTTTTGAAGCTTTTTTCTCATCGGTGGTTGCAGCAATTTGGTCAATCCTCTTGGATCCTTGCCTTTGGGTTGTGCCTTCCCCACAGTAGCGGAGGACCACCCATTATTCAAGTGTAGTGTGTCTTTTTTTTTGTTTTACAGATTACTGCTCCTGTTTAGGTTGGGAGTTTGCTTTAACCCCTTATACTTAAGTCCTTCTACAGAGCACTGATCCCCTTCCCCCTCCCCATGCCAGTGCAGGAACTTTGGGAGGTAGGAGTCCCTATTATAAGGCTGGGGAGCACAGCTTACTACTTCCCCAGCACTGCAGGGAGCAGATTTGCTCTCTCAGCTTGCCTGGTAAAGATGCACATTTGGCCTGAATCCCACCTAAGCTCTGGCCCTGTCAATCATGTTCTGTTCTCTGGCAGTTCTCTAGCACGATTCCCCCCCCCCCCCCCCCGCCCTTTGTATTGGGTAACCAAGAGCTGTCTAAGGTAGGGATCTTCCGGGGGAGCCGAGTGGCCCCTCGACTTGTTTCCCTGGTTCAGACCCGCCTCCCCCCCCTCCCATGTCAGCCAGGTCACGCACAAACCTCTTCACCTTTCACCTCCTGTTAAATCCAGCCACATTTGTTAATCAACCTCAATAAAAAAAACAGTTTAAGCCACTTGCCAAGCTGGCTCCGGGTTGTGTAAAATTCTGCAGGGTCTGGCAAGGATGGGGGCTGCAAGGGTGCCTGTGGAGGCCACTTAGAAGTGAAAGGCTTCAGAGTGCGTGAGAAAGGCAGAAATGGAGTACTTGAGGAGTTTATCTGGGCTACCACTGTGTTTTTTTTTTCAAAGCGAGGCGAGGTTCTATGCCAACACTCCAAGAAGGAACAAAGAAGCAAAGAAGAGAGAGAGAGAAGCAGCATGAAGACTCAGAAGCTAGTGAGAAAGAACGGGTGCCCCAGAGGCTGCAAAGGAGCTGACCGGCCTGCCCGATCTGTTTCGACTTTGGCAGAGATGCAGGAAAAGAGGCACTTCTGGCCCCAGCCCTGGGGACAGGGCTTGAAAACCTGTGACTCAGCAACGGAGCACCCACTTGGGTTCTTGTCTATTGCTGCTATAAAGTCTCAACTTCTTCGGGCTAAAGGAATTTGAAATCAAGTTGGCTGCCTGGAGGCTACAGGAGGCCAGAGGCCGGCTTGTCCAAGACTAGGAGTCCAATTACAAGGCCAGACTCAAAAGCCCACAGTAGATGAATCTGCCACTGGGCGGTCCAGAGGCCCAGTCTCTTGAGTGTACACACACCTTCTCACAGGTGAGTGAAGCCAGGGCTCTGCCCCTTCCCAAAAGACCCATCCTGTCCCAGAGCAGACTAAAGGAGAGCTTATGCAACCTGAAAGGCCGGGGAGGGGGGGGGGATACTGGCTGGGAACCTGAAGGTAACTTGGGACCAACACTGCCTGGTGACTTCTACAACACTGGTGGCGAACCTTTGGCACTCCAGATGTTATGGACTACAATTCCCATCAGCCCCTGCCAGCATGGTCAGTTGGCAGGGGCAGATGGGAATTGTAGTCCATAACATCTGGAGTGCCAAAGGTTCGCCACTACTGTTCTACAAGGACCACTGGCTTTCCTCATTCTAAACTCCAGCAGATTTTAGCCAAGGGAAATACAAGCTTTGCAAACGAACAATGGCTGTCGGGTCGCACAAGCTCAATTTCCCAACTGCTGGGAAGGGTGGGAATGCAGTCTGGAAGCTCGAACCATGCCTCCCACCCCCAAATACAACCTACAAACCCCTCTGAAAAGGCTGTGCGTATTTGGAGTATGGTTTCTGGTTTCAAAAATTAACAATTCAGACTGGGAGGCGATCGAGGCTGCTCCTTTTGTGCAGTAACTCACCCAGCAACACACACACTGTCGAGCAAAAGTATTTGTATTATGCCCTGGAGCTCTTTGCTTTAAGGAGCCAAGGACTCCCAGTATCATAGAATCACAGAGTTGGAAGAGACCCCAAGGGCCATCCAGTCCAACGCCCAGCAATGCAGGAACACACCGTCAAAGCACTCCCGACAGACAGTCCCATACAAGAGTCACAACTGAGCTGGGTGAGCCAATTAAAGAGGGGCCACACTGAGAATCAGAGACAGAGCACAGAAAAAGCTTGGAACTAACCCGGGAGTACGCCGAAACATACTCTTAGACAGAGAGAGCAAAGAGCAATCAAAAAGGAACACTGCATTTCAGTCTTGCACAGAGAAATAAAGGCTTTCTTCATGTTTTTTTTTTTTGGGAAGCGCTGGGAGCATCCGAAGCAAAGCAGCTGGTTAGGCTCCACTTGTGGTAGAAACGCTGGCCTTGAGGGTGCTGGATAAAGGGGTGGCGGGGGGCCGGCTGGGGAGAAGCTTGGAATCCAGACTGCAAGGCAAAACAGACGGGACGAAGGTTAGGAAGAGGAGCATTTTTAACCCTCCAACGGGGCTTGGCTGCTGGGAGTTGTGGGGCTGTGAGCCCTGAAGCGCAAGGTCGAACTGCAATGGGGTGGGGGTGTCCGAGCAACAGGCTGCAGGCAGGCAGGGAGACCCCAAGCAGAGGGTGGGCACTCTCCAGTGGCGTTCCTGCCTAGGGACAGGGGGTACCCTATGTCCCAGAAATATTGGTCATGTGGGCTCCCTGCCATTCAGGTGTTTGTGTGATTTTTTGGAATTTTTTAAATGTTTTGGTTTTGCATGGCCTGCAGGGGAGCACATTTTTTAAAGGCTAGCAACACCAGAATTTTCAGAATTCATTCAGAACTGTCTAGTGATACCATCCAAGTTTGGTGATGTTTAGTCCAGAGGAAACAAAGTTATGGACCCCTAGGAGGTGCCCCATCTATTGTTTTCAATAACAGGGCTAACGGGAGATTGGGGCTGCAGGGACCATAACTTTGGTCTGAACCTAACTTCACCAAACTTAGGTGGCGTCATATGAATAGTTACCAGATGATACCCTGAAATTTTGGTGTCACTAACAAAAATACACCAAGGCACTAAGAAAAGGATTGCCAAGATTCTTTGTTTAGTGATTTTCTTCATTGTAGCCAATGGGAATTTTTTGAGTGTGTAGGCAGGCTACACATTTTTTTGAGAGATAGAGGCACCAGACTTTCAAGATTGGCTCAGGGAGGCCCTCCTAGTAATAGCATTCAGGCATGAGACAGCACAGCTACCCAGGGGTTCAATTTTGGACCCCAAAGGCTTATTTTGTTTCCAGCTCCCTGCACACTTGAAAGCCTGTGGGCTGGGTTCTCTCAGAACTCTCAACTCATTCCCCTCCCACTCCCGAAGCAAAGAAACTCACCAAGCTTGGATGCTATTGCAAGACCTCTTGGAGCCACCTTGAGAGAAAGTCTGGTGCCTCTATCTTCAAAGTAACTGCAGCCAGTGCTTACACACTCAGGAAATTCCCCAGAATCTGCCAGGCTCTTCAGCAGAGTTCTGTGGTGGGAAAATTCAGCACACCACCATAGACTTCAATGGGGCTTTCTGTTGTCATGAATGGCTCTGGTGGGGACAATGGGGGGAGCACTGTAGTAGGAGTCTTGCTCTGGGTGGGGGCATTTCCTGCCGGAAGGGCTGCTGGTGTGGGTCTCCTGTAAGTAACCAGCCAAATTTGCTAAAATAACGTGGGCACCAAGTTGAAGGTGAACCCTGATTACAGCGTACGGCCATCAGGCAAACTTTGGTGCCCCACAGGAACTAGAGACCACTGCCACATTTGCCTCCTGTTTGGAGCCTCTGTACCTTTTCAACTAAAACAAAGCAAATGTCACAAATTTGCCCAGATTCGGCTGAATCTGGTATTTGTTTCATCTAAATCTCCAACCCTCAAAAGTGATGTTGTTTCAGCATCACTTTCCAGTGTTTAACCGGAGACCCCAGATTCTTCCTTTAAGGTGGATTTAAAGAAGAATCTGAGCTCCTAGTTTTAAACACCATTGAAGTGATGCTGTTTGAAGTGTATTCCACTGGAGGTGTTTTGTGAGAGATGATGCTGACATTTGTTTGGTAAATGTTTTGCTGGGTGTGGTTTGAGATTTACATGCTTAATACCCACTTGCACTGGCTTGGAGTTGTTTCTCAGGCTAACCTGCCTCATAGGGTTGTTGAGATTAGGAAATTAGGAAAAGAAGTTGGTGGGGAGAGAGAGAGCCATGTTTACTGGGAGTGGGAGTTGTTTTGTGAGCTGGTGCAAAAATAATTGTTTGTTCATGGTGGGGGGGAGGTGGCTGCCCATTAAGCCAGGGGAGCAAACTCAGGGTTTGTCCCAGGCTCCAGTTGCCCTGGGATTGCCCTGGCTCTCCAGTGGGAGCAAGTTCCTGCCTAGGGACAGGGTACCTTATGTCCCCGGCGCCCCCATTTGGTCATGTGGGGCCACCCACTTCAGGTCGCTTGTGTGATTTTTTTAAATTTTTAAATGTTTTTACGCTTTTGTTCGTAGGGCGCATTTTTATATTAGCAACACCCAAATTTTCAGGGTACCATTCAGAGACTGTCCTGATGATACCATCCGTTTGGTGATGTTTGGTCCAGGGGAGCAAAGTTATGGATCTCCAAAGGTGCCCCCATCCCCATTGTTTTCAATGGGGAGCTACCAGGAGATTGGGCTACCCTTTGAGGGACCATAACTTCTTGGTCCCCCCCCTGAACCTAACTTCACCAGGGGGAAATTTGGGTGGTAATCACATGAATAGTTACCAGATGATACCCCTGAAATTTTATGTCACTTAGCTTTAAAAAATACACCCCTTTACAGGCACCCCAAGAAAGTTGCCCAAGATTCTTTTTTGTTTCTTTGGTAGGATTTTGCTTCTACTTTGTAGCCAATGGGGAATTTTTTTTTGAGTGTGTAGGTAGGCTGCACATTTTTTTGAAGATAGAGGCACCAGACTTCTCTCAAGGTGGCTCTCAGGGAGGCCCTCCTGGTAATAGCATTCAGGCATTAGAGACCTCTTTGCTCTTGAGGGTCTGCTAATTTATGGACCCCCCAAAAGGCTTATTTTGTTCTTAATGCCTCCCAAGTAATTACTGAAAAGCCTGTGGGCTGAGTTCTCTCAGAACTCTCTCAACCTACTCTCCCTCCCCACTCCAGGTGCTGCAAATGCTTGGATGCTATTACTCATGACCTCTTTGAGCCACCTTGAAAGTCTGGTGCCTCCTATCTTCAAAATGTGCAGCCAGTGCTACACACCCAGAAATTCCCCAGAATCTCAGGCTCTTTCAGCAGAAGTTCTGTGGTGGGAAAAATTCCCTTTACCACCATAGATCTTTATCGGCTTTTGTTGCCCAGATGGTTTCTGTGGTAGAGGTTTAATGGAGGCACTAGGGCTCTGGCTCTGTGGTGGCATTTCCTGCAGGGCTGCTGGTGCAGTCTCCCTGAAAGGAACCAACCAATTTTGCTAAAATGCGGTGGGCACCAAGTTGAAGGTGAACCTGGATGCCCACAGCATTCGGCCATCCCAGGCAAACTTTAGTGCCCCTCACCCAGCAAGACCACTACCACATTGCCTCCTGTTGAAACCCCTATCACAGCACCAGCTGGGCATAACAGAAAGCCAAATGTGCCTGAATTTGCCCAGATTCCAAATCAACTGTTTGTTCTATCTAAATCTCCAACCTCAAAAGTGATGTTGTTTCAGCATCACTTAATTTTACTTTAATCAAGACCCCAGATTCTTCCTTTAAGGTGGATTTAAAAAGAAGAATCTTGAGCTCCTAGTTTAAGCACCATTGAAAGTGATGCTGTTTTAAAGTATTCCACTGGAGGTGTTTCTAGAGATGAGGTTGACATTTGTTTGGTAAATGTTTGCTGGGTGGCTCTTCCAGAGAGATTTACATGCTTAATAAATTCCAATTTGCACTGGCTTCTGAGTTGTTTCTCAGGCTAACCTACCCCATAGGGTTGTTGTGGATTAGGAAATTAGGGAAAAGAGTTGGTGGGGAGAGAACCATGTATGTTTGGCTGGGAGTGGGAGGTGTTTTTGTGAGCTGGTGCAAAAAATAATTGTTTGTTCATGGTGGGGGAGGGTGGCTGCCCATCTCGGCTAGGGGGCAAACTCAGGTTTTGTCCCCAGGCTCCAGTTTGCCTAGGTTCGCCCCTGGCACTCTCCTGCTCAGCCATTTCACAACCTCGTTGGGATCCAATGGGGGAAGAGAATCCTGTTAACCCAGAGAATAAACATATACTAGGTAGGACAGTGATGGCGAACCTATGGCATGGGTGCCAGAGGTGGCACTCGGAGCCTTCTCTGTGGGCACCCACTCATAGAGTTCATCATGTGGGGGACGGAAAATCACCCCCCCCCCCCCCACACACACACACATCTAGGCTGGCCTGGGCCACTGAGCATGACGTGCACGCACCACGGTGAGCAGGGAAGACTCGGCTGGCAGGCCTGGTGCCTGTGCTCCGGGTGGCTGCTGCCCGAGGGGCCCAGAGGAGGCAGAGATGCTAGAGAGGCACAGAGCAGTGTGCTCGGGACTTGCTGGAGGCTAGAGCAGGCTGGCCCCTGCTCGAGCGGGTGGGGCAGAGGAAGAGGGAGCCAACCATTTTTTTCTAAACTAAAACCTCACCATTCAGGTTAAATTGCCGGGTTGGCACTTGGCAATAAATAAGTGGGGTTTGGGTTGCAATTTGGGCACTCGGTCCCAAAAAGGTTCGCCATCACCGAGGTAGGAAATAGTCCAGACTGGATTCTGAGCAGTTTATCCTTGGTGTGCGCTTACGCACCCAGCCATGTGCTATGGAGGAGGATTCTTGGGCTCTACCCCGGTCCTCTGCCAGAGGCCCAGCACAGCGCAAAACCTTTCCTCCCAGATTCTGAGGCAGGAAGCGCATGTTATGCTTCAGCTCCAAGAGTTAGATTTCTGTCTTTTTGAAACAGGGAAACTGAGGGGTGTTCAGGTGGCGCAAAGCACATTTTTTTATTCCATCCTCTCAAGAGTCCTGTGAAGTAGGCTAAGGCTGACTGTGTGTGGCTGGCCCAAGACTAGTCACTGAAATTCGAGGCTGAGTGGGCATTCGAAGCTAGGTCTCAAGATTCAACACTAAACATCGCCTGGAGCGAAAAAAGCAATTTCGGCACCGTCAAAGGCATATATGTACACACACCGACTAAGGCTCTGCCCTGCTCTCCTCTTCTCCCCAGGGATGCTTACCGTGTGCGGCTGCTGGGGGGCAGTCCCGTGGGAGAAGCTGCCCGGGGAAGCTGGGCGAGCTGGGTGGGTGTAGGCCAGGGTGGGCTGCAGCGGAGATGCAAAAGAGAAACAACAAACACTAGTCAGTCCACCAGGCCAGAGGTCTTCAACTGGCACCCACCGAGGGTTTTCCAAAAGCATTTGGAGCCCTCGCCCAGAACAGTGTCCGATAGGCCAGGGGAGATCTGATGAGCTACAGCCACAGGTGTCAAACTCGCGCCCCTCCAGATGTTATGGACTACAGTTCCCATCATCCCCTGCCAGCATGATGCTGGCAGTGTAAGGTTGTTTCGGTTTGCTAACAGTCTGAAGTCAACCTTGAGTCTACATTCCTTCATCTGGGCGTTGTGCCCAGACCAGTTCGTATCTCCTTCTTAACCTTGCTGCGTGCTTGCCATCTCTGGCTTCTATATTGTGTGAATTCCTGTATTGGTGGGAAAGCAGGGTTGTTTTGGACTGGAGTTTCCGCGGGAAAACATTGCCTGTAAAAGCGGCAGCTGGGGAGAGTCTGATCAGATTCCGCATTGTCTGTAGAAGATCATGATTGCCAGTCAATAAAGAGCTTATGAAGTTACTGTTGGCCTGGACTTTTCTGATTCCTTACAGGCAGGGGATGATGGGAACTGTAGTCCATAACATCTGGAGGGCCACGAGTTTGACACCTATGAGCTACACGAATGAAAATATCATGGCTTCAGCAGTAGCTGCCACCAGTGTTGGTTTCACTCTCCTATTTCTCTTTCCTAGTGTAGTTTTTAAATTGCTCCTCTTCTCCCTGGCACTTCTCACCCACTCCTCTGGGCGAGTGCTTAATTCCACCTCCGAGGCAGCCGTCTCGTTTTTGTTCGGGGTTTTTTTTTGCAATAATATGGTTTATTACAATTCATAAATTTTACAAATATGATAATTCATGAATTTTACAAATACTAGATACAAATTTTACAAATACTAGATGCTTATTTCTTTTTTTTATAACCACCACCTAAAAGTTCACCCTTATGTAATGACTTCCGCATGTACAAACTAAACATTGTTCAACAAGAAAGAACATTCTCCATAATTGATCTTAAACATGTACATCTTATTACAAATGACAATTTAATATTGTTACTCTGGCAGACGTTTGGTGATTGCGCCCACGAGCCTGTGTCAGAATTCCAAAGGTACCCACAGGCTGAAAAGGGTTGGGGACCTCTAAAGTACATAAGAACAAGCCAGCTGGATCAGACCAGAGTCCATCTAGTCCAGCTCTCTGCTACTCGCAGTGGCCCACCAGGTGCCTTTGGGAGCTCACAGGCAGGAGGTGAGAGCAATGGCCTTCTGCTGCTGCTGCTGCTCCCAAGCACCTGGACTGCTCAGGCATTTGCAATCTCAGATCAAGGAGGATCAAGATTGGGAGCCATAGATCGACTTCATAAATCTGTCCAAGCCCTTTTTAAAGCTATCCAGGTGAGTGGCCATCACCACCTCCTGTGGCAGCATCTTCCAAACACCGATCACACGTTTGTGTGAAGAAGTGTTTCCTTTTATTAGTCCTAATTCTTCCCCCCAGCATTTTCAATGTATGCCCCCTGGTTCTAGTATTGCGAGAAAGAGAGAAACATTTCTCTCTGTCAACATTTTCTACCCCATGCATAATTTTATAGACTTCAATCATATCCCCCCTCAGCCATCTCCTCTCCAAACTAAAGAGTCCCAAACGCTGCAGCCTCTCCTCATAAGGAAGGTGCTCCAATCCTTCAATCATCCTTGTTGCCCTTCTCTGCACTTTTTCTATCTCTTCAATATCCTTTTTGAGATGTGGCGACCAGAACTGAACACAGGACTCCAAGTGCGGTCGCACCACAGCTTTATATAAGGGCATGACAATCTTTGCAGTTTTATTATCAATTCCTTTCCTAATTATCCCCAGCATAGAGTTTGCCTTTTTCACAGCTGCCATGCATTGAGTTGACAAAGTAGCAGGGACTTCAACAAACTGTTTGAGAGGCTTCTGGTTAGCAAAACCCAGGCTGACTCTCAATAAACTCATCACCGGTGAGCCACAGAGCTTGGAACGTCATTGGCCCACGTCTCAACCACAGGGAGGAAACACAGCAGCCAGAAGGCAGTGCGAAGCTTACCTTTGCAGCTGTTTGCATCTGGACAGGGATTTGAGGGGCTGGCAGGAGCCCCTGATTGCGGTGTAGCGCCTGCGGGTGCATCGGGCGGAGGGTTGACTGCAGAGGCAAGAGAAGAAAAGACATTTACATGCCACCTTCCTGCTGTTAAAAACGAGTAAATACCAAAACTCAGCAAGTAATGATCAAAATACATAGAAAGCTTCAGTAAAAAATTGTGCAATGCTAACTTTTTTTTAAAAAAAGAGATATTTCTAGCCAGTCATTAACCTCAGAAGAAAAAAAGAAAACACAGGCAAGGAGAAGAAACATCAAAAGGCACTCCAGACTGAGGTCATTTCAGGGGATCTCTGGGCAGTCGGGGGCCAGAGTTCCACAGCCTGGGGCCAGGCTGATAAAAGCCCCCCTTCCATGAACGCTGACCCACCCAAGAGGGCTGGCCTTTCGGGCAGGGACATTCCAACCCCAAGCTCTAAAGGCGAGATCCAGCAAAGACGCAAAACTAACCACAAAGTGGCTGGGGAGGAGAGACATACAATACACAGGACCACTGGGAACCCAGAAGTCATAAGAACATAAGAAAGAGCCTGCTGGATCAGACCAGAGTCCATCTAGTCCAGCTCTCTGCTACTCGCAGTGGCCCTCCAGGTGCCTTTGGGAGCTCACGTGCAGGGTGTGAAAGCAAGGGCCTTAAGAACATAAGAAAGAGCCTGCTGGATCAGACCAGAGTCCATCTAGTCCAGCACTCTGCTACTCACAGTGGCCCACCAGGTGCCTTTGGGAGCTCACGTGCAGGGTGTGAAAGCAAGGGCCTTAAGAACATAAGAAAGAGCCTGCTGGGATCAGAACCAGAGTCCATCTAGTCCAGCACTCTACTACTCTGAGTGGCCTGGACAGGTGCCTTTGGGAACTCTACCTGCAGGAGGTGAAAGCAAGGCCTTAGAACATAAGAGCAGAGCCTGCTGGATCAGATGAGGAATCCATCTATGGTCCAGCTCTCTGCTACTCACAGTGGCCTCACCAGGAGTGCCTTTTGGGAGCTCACATGCAGGGTGTGAGAGCAAGCAAGGGCCCTAAGAACCTAAGAAAGAGCCTGCTGGATCAGACCAGAGTCCATCTAGTCCAGCACTCTGCTACTCACAGTGGCCCACCAGGTGCCTTTGGGAGCCTCACGCGGCAGGGTGTGTGAAAGCAAGGGCCTTAAGAACATAAGAAAGAGCCTGCTGGATCAGACCAGAGTCCATCTAGTCCAGCACTCTGCTACTCGCAGTGGCCCTCCAGGTGCCTTTGGGAGCTCACAGGCAGGAGGTGAAAGCAAGGGCCTTAAGAACATAAGAAAGAGCCTGCTGGATCAGACCAGAGTCCATCTAGTCCAGCACTCTGCTACTCGCAGTGGCCCACCCAGGTGCCTTCTTGGGAGGCTCAAGCAAGCAGGAGAGGTGAAAGCAAAGGGCCTTAAGAACATTAAGAAAAAAAAGAGCCAGCTGGATCAGACCAGAGTCCATCTAGTCCAGCACTCTGCTACTCGCAGTGGCCCACCAGGTGCCTTTGGGAGCTCACAGGCAGGATGTGAAAGCAACGGCCTGCTGCTGCTGCTGCTCCCGAGCACCTGGTCTGCTAAGGCCTTTGCAATCTGAGATCAAGGAGGATCAAGATTGGGAGCCATAGATCGACTTCTCCTCCATAAATCTATCCAAGCCCCTTTTAAAGCTATCCAGGTGAGTGGCCATCACCACCTCCTGTGGCAGCATATTCCAAACACCAATCACACGTTGCGTGAAGAAGTGTTTCCTTTTATTAGTCCTAATTCTTCCCCCCAGCATTTTCAATGGATGCCCCCTGGTTCTAGTATCATGAGAAAGAGAGAAAAATTTCTCTCTGTCAACATTTTCTACCCCCTGCATAATTTTATAGACTTCAATCAAGTCTGTCTCTACCAGCAGATTGGTTTGCGCAGCTGTTCAGCAGCAAGGAAGGGGGTGGAATGTTGAAGCACCCCCCAGGCCTACAGCCAAGCAGCTGACTAGCGGTTCCCTAAAACCAAGGAGGGTGGTGGTGGTGGTGGTGGTGGGAACACAACAGCAGCAGAGGCAAGCCCTGAAGAACTGACGGGAAAGTGCTCACTGCCCGACAGCCAGCAGGACAGCCAAGTGATCCCGGCCGGATTAAAAAGGATCCAAATAAGTGCCCCGTCTGCGTCCCCAGCCTCCTTGAGAAGGAAATGATCTTGGCACTGTGCCCCAGTACTCAAACACTGCTCCCAGTTCAAGGTGGTCAAAAAAATATCTTCAATATCCTTTCTGGTCGCCACATCTCAAAAAGGATATTGAAAAGATAGAAAAAGTGCAGAGAAGGGCAATGAGGATGATTGAAGGATTGGAGCACCTTCCTTATGAGGAGAGGCTGCAGTGTTTGGGACTCTTTAGTTTGGAGAGGAGACGGCTGAGGGGGGATATGATTGAAGTCTATACAATTATGCACAGGGTAGAAAATGTTGACAGAGAGAAATGTTTCTCTCTTTCTCACAATACTAGAACCAGGGGGCACCCATTGAAAATGCTGGGGGGAAGAATTAGGACGATTGGTGTTTGGAATATGCTGCCACAGGAGGTGGTGATGGCCACTCACCTGGATAGCTTTAAAAGGGGCTTGGATAGATTTATGGAGGAGAAGTCGACCTATGGCTACCAATCTTGATCCTCCTTGATCTGAGGTTGCAAATGCCTTAACAGTCCAGGTGCTCGGGAGCAACAGCTGCAGAAGGCCCTTGCTTTCACCTCCTGCCTGTGAGCTCCCAAAGAAACACCCACAATGGTAGGCCACTTCTGCAGAGTAGCAGAGAGCTGAGACTAATAGATGAACTCTGATCCTGGATCCAACAGGCTGAATTCCCCTTATGTTCTTAAGGCCATTGCTTTCACCTCCTGCTTGTGAGCTCCCAAAGGCACCTGGTAGGCCACTGTGAGTAGCAGAGTGCTGGACTAGATGGACTCTGGTCTGATCCAGCAGGCTAGTTCTTATGTTCTCAAGGCCATTGCTTTCACTCCCTCCTTGCTTTGTGGGAGCTCCCTAAAGGGCACCTTGGGTGAGCCAGCCATGAAGTAGCAGAGAGCTGGACTAGATGGACTCTTGGTCTGATCCAGCTGGCATTATGTTCTTAGGAGCCATTGCCTGCCTCCTGTGAGAACTCCCAAAGGAGGCCTGGTGAGCCAATGAAACTGAACTTAGATGAACTCTAGTAATCCAACAATATTCTTATGTTCTTAAAATGGTCCCAGGAGCCTCCGTGTCAGTCCCTGGATGGAATCTGGCCCCGGCCCCACCTGTCCAGACACCCAAAGGGAACTCACCGAATCTGTGAAACCTGACTGCTGGTTGGCATGTTCCAGCTGCTTCTGGAGCGGGATGGTGGTGCTCGGTGGGATGAAACCTACACTCGTGCAAGGAAGAAAGAACTCCGGATGGAGAGAGGCAGCAAACACTTGCTCCTCCCCGAGTTGTCAGCACTGCCTCTTGCTCTCCCTCCAGCTTCCTGATTTTAGCAAAATGCCTACTTAGCACGAGGGGTTCACACTGTAATCTTATTGAATGCGAAAGGCATTTAACTGCAACTTAATCTAGATAGTTAAGTTTCACCCCAGAGGAAACTGATATTGTCAAAGAGGCTTTCCAATGGCGGAATCACTGGGGTTGCTCTGCGGGACTTTCAGCGGGCTGTCTGGCCGTGTTCTAGCAGCATTCTCTCCTGACGTTTCGTCTGCATCTGTGTGGCTGGCACCTTCAGAGGATCTGATAGTAGGAATGGAAAGCAAGTGGAGTATATATACTGTGAGGTCAAAAGATGAGGCCCTCTGAATAGAGTAGCCTGAATAGAGTAGCTACAGACTTCTTTGTGACTCACGTACCAGGCTACTCTATTCAGAGGGCCTCACCTTTTGACCTCACAGTATATATCTGTGGTGGCCATGCTGGCAGGGGCTGATGGGAATTGTAGTCCATAACATCTGGAGTGCCAAAGGTTCGCCACCACTGGTACATATACTTCACTTGCTTTCCATTCCTACTATCAGATCCTCTGAAGATGCCAGCCACAGATGCAGGTGAAACGTCAGGAGAGAATGCTGCTAGAACACAGCCGTACAGCCCGGAAACCACATAGCACCCCACCCAGAGAATCATTAGACTGGGACTGTGGGATAAAAAGGAGGGTCAGAGAAGCCGCTACAATAAAAAACTTCAAAGAGAACGCTAGGTTCTCCAAACTGGCCAATTCAGCAACCCAAGGATGAGTGTCAGCGCGTGGGAAATGAGGCCAAAAAACCCACTGACCCGGGGGCTCCTTGCTTTTCCTACCCAACGCCTGGGTTCTGCTCGGGCAGGAACGAAGCAGGAGGAGGTCTGGCTGACACGGGGCAGAGTTTTTCAAAAGGGCAACTCAGCGCATGGCAGAAAAGTCAAATCCCAGGCACGGGTCTATTAGGAACGAGATTCGTAACAATTCTGGCGAGGATCGCGATGCCCACGTAGAGTGTTCCTTTGGGGCTGCATCTTAAGCGCTGGGCCCAGAATTATACTCGGCCTCCAAAGGGGCCCCCCAGAGCTGGAACAGATGCAAGCAATTGGGGAAGGGGTGTTGCCCCAGCAGGACCTACCTGGTTGGGCAGTAGGAAAGTGGCTGTGGATGGCGTAGCCCGGCTGCTGCTGAGATAAGTACTGCATGGTCGGGAACGCAGAAGGACCTGGGAGGAGATCAAGAGACAGCTGAGGCTGGGGACACACGGGGCACTGGCCAAGCGGTGCTTTGCATGGCTGGCAGCCCACTTTCATGGGCAACGTGCAATTGCCAGTCACTGCTTGAAGTGCCCTCCACCTTATTATAGCCATATGTGGATAGAATGTGCAGAGGAAGAAGAGTTTGGATTTATATCCCCCCTTTCTCTCCTGCAGGAGACTCAAAGGGGCTGACAATCTCCTTGCCCTTCCCCCCATCACAACAAACACCCTGTGAGGTGGGTGGGGTGAGAGAGCTCCGAGAAGCTGTGACTAGCCCAAAGGTCACCCAGCTGGCGTGTGAGGGAGTGCACAGGCTAATCTGAATTCCCCAGATAAGCCTCCACAGCTCAGGCGGCAGAGCTGGGAATCAAACCCGGTTCCTCCAGATTAGATACACGAGCTCTTAACCTCCTACGCCAATTTTGGACAATTGTATTGTTATATATCGAGAAACTGGGGTGAAGATAAATATATGATTTTAAATAATGACTCTAATGTTCATTGGGTGTAATGGGAGACAGAAGGGTGGACAAACAATATGAAGTTATATGTATAAAATAATCGATCCAATAGCAGCCCATATGCAACAATAGCCTTGGGCTGGAAAGAAAAGAAAAAAATGGACGCTTCAGGAGATGGATTCAAGAGATATATCTGGGAACAAAGGGACTACTTGATATTTTCGATATACTGTAATAAAAAAATAAGAGCGATGGGCAAGAGATAAACCACAGAGATAGAAATTTTGAAGATATGGATGATATACATGGACTGGATGAAAGAAGCTCGAGTCGACGAAGAAATATGGGAGAAGAGGCTACAGAGAATGAACTTACTGCTGTTTGTGTGACAAAACTATGAAGAAGAAGTAATGGGGGGAGGGAGAAAAGGGGGAGGGAAGTATTGTTTGAAAATGTATGAAGAAGGAAATTACTATAAACTGTAAAATTCAAATGATACAATTAAAAAATTAAATTAAAAAAAAGAAGAAGTGCCCTCCACCTTGACAGGCACCGTGGGCAAGCCAAATGCTCTCTCCAGGAAAAAAATGTTTACTGCGACCCCCTGCTCTTACCTCTGATGGACTGGCTGCTGGCATAGCTTACTGGCACGGTGTGTTGGCTCTGACCCACGGCATAGGGGCTGTGGCCGGATTGGCTGCTCTGGTACTGCCCGTGCTCAGGAGCGCCGGCGGGGAACGCCGGCTGAGGAGCGAAGTGCTGCGTCTGACGTGGAGAAAAGGGAACCACTGTCTGGCAGGTGGGGGTGGAGCGCACTCTTGCCTCCATTTCTCTCCGCATTTCACTCCCCAAGCAGGAAGCCCGCCACAGTAAACAACAAAGCGCATTGCACGCTACACTGCTCAGCGTTGCAAGCTGTTCACACACATGAGCTCCTTGTGAAAAGTCTGCCTCCCTGGGGTCCTCCTCAACTCAAATCCAACTGCAAACCCCCCACCCCCTCCCAGGATAGGGCCTAGTCAGAACCAGGCCAAATTCTGCAAGAGAAGAAAGCCAGAAGCCATGAACGGTCTCTTCCCCACAGCACTGCTTTTTAAAATTATTATTATTATTATTATTATTAGTATTAGTATTATTAGTATTATTATTATTAGTATTATTATTAGTATTATTGTTGTTGTTGTTGTTGTTGATGATGATGATTATACACATAACAACACAGCACAAGTGTCTGGAATTCATCTCTGAATATCGAGTCCTTCCCAAGGACCTAGGATATCAGAGGTCTTTGCGTAGAATGTGTGCAGTTCCTAGAAGTGCTGCTTTCTGCAGCAGGTGGACTGATGTTCTCTCCAAGTTCAGGCTTTCCAGATGTTTTTCAAGATTTCTTGGGATTCCTCCTAGAGCACCGACTACTAGTGGGATTACTGTTGTTCTTTTCTGCCACAATCGTTCAACTTCAATTTGCAGGTCCTTGTATTTTGTGATCTTTTCCAGCACTTTGTCCTCTACCCTGCTGTCAACTGGCACAGCAACATCTATGATCCAAACATGTTTTTTCTCTACCACTGTTATGTCTGGGGTGTTGTGTGCCAGGTGTCTGTCTGTCTGTATTCTAAAGTCCCAGAGTATTTTTGCTTCTTCATTTTCTGTGGTCTTCTCTGGCTTGTGCTCGTACCAGGTCTTGCTACAGGGCAGGCCGTACTTTTTGCAAAGGTTCCAGTGCGCCATTGCTGCTAGCCTATTGTGATGTTCGAGATAGTCAGTTTGGGCTACTTTCTTACAACAGCAGATGATAATTAATTAAATTTGATAAACTGCCCACCCCCGAAGGGCTCTGGGCGGTGTACAGCAAAACCACAACTAAAACAATGTGCATAATAAATAAGTGATAAATAGTTAAAATACATAACTCAGAATAAGCAGCATTCTAAAACCCAGTAAAGACAATATTAATAATACTAATGCTAATGATGGCTCCCAGTCCCAAGGCCAGGAGGGGACAGACAATACCGAAAGATGTCACACCAGTAGTGCCAATGATGGTACAGCACGCAACACAGGGACATCCCATCTACGGCTGGCCTCCCCAAAAGCCCGGTGGAACAATTCGGTCTTACAGGCCCTGTGGAAATCACTAAGATCCCGCAGGGCCCACACGGCTGGTGGAAGTGTGTTATGAAAAAGACTGCATGCTCTTCACCGTAGGAAAAGCACTGAACAGACAATTTCTAGACCTCCGTCTCCCATGGCATGAAATTCTCAAATCCTTTCTGCTATTTTCTCAGCTGGGGTCTAGCAGGGCTGGAAAGGAAACCCAAACCAAACAACCAACACGAGAATCTTCTCCGTCTTTGGCACAGCGATTGGCAGCACTCACTGTGATAACAGGGGGTCCAAACATCTGCTTGGCTCTGTCGGCTGATATCAGGGTACCGGCCCGGTTGTGCCCCCCTGGGCTCCCTGTGGCAAAAGGGAAGTTGCATCAGGCAGTGACAAGGAAAACGCAGGCTGGCCGCGGAAGCCCCCTCTGCTCGCCCCCTGCCTTGAAAACCTGACAGGGTCACCATAAGATGGTTGTGAGTTCACGGCAGTTTCCTCCACCCCCACTAGACTACAAGGTGGTCTTCGGGGGGCCAAAGAAAATGGAACATGCCAGGTTGCCCCTCTTCTCCCTCCACTCCTCCCTCCTGCAAACTCCTTCCGCCCTGTTTTTTTTTTTTGCAATTGTGATTCTGGGGGTTGGTAAAGGAGAAGAGTTCGATTTTATATCCCCCATTTCTCTCCTGTAAGAAGACTAAAAGGGGCTGACAATCTCCTTTCCCTTCCCCTCCCCCACAACAAACACCCAGTGAGGTGGGTGGGGCTGAGAGAGCTCCGAAGCATTGTGACTAGCCCAAGGTCATCCAACTGGCATGTGTTGGAGTGCACAAGCTAACCTGGTTCCCCAGATAAGCCTCCACAGCTCAAGAGGCAGAGTGGGGAATCCAACCTGGTTCTCCAGATTAGAGTGCACCTGCTCTTAACCGCTACGCCACGCTGGCTCTCAAAGACAGTGACTGCGAAGGACTCTGTAAATTCTGAGCCCAGCGTTGCCCCCCCCCCTTCCGCCGGGATGTTCCCTCCACTGAAGCTTCTGCCTTGTTTACCTTTCCCACATCTGCCCCCACCCGCAGCAGACTCCCTCCAACTCCCACGCACCTTGCATGTTAAGGATGTGGGTCCCCGCGTGGACGGCCATGCCCTGCTGGTAGGCTGCTGCAGTCAACGTCGTCATGTCGCTGTGACAAGGAGCAAGACAGGGAGATGAGGAAGCCACCAACAGCCCCAGTGGTCAACATGACACCCATCTGGCCCTGGGCCTCCTTTCCCAGCTCTTGAGCCCACGGCATTCGTATTGGGCCATTCGACACTTTCCGGCACTTGTAGCAGAAACACCACATGTGCAATTCCCAGCTTGTTGGCCTTCCTCTTCGGAGAAGAGGCGAGTCCAGCCAAGTGGCCGCTCTCAAAAGTCCACCTGTAGAAGAAACCTCCACAGCAGGAAAAGTGGCCGTGGCTCAGTGGCAGAAGATCACAGATTCAGAACTCCAAGGCATCTCCAGTTGAAAGCTGATATGAAAGATCGCAGCCAGAGGTCCTGCAAGAGCAGCTGGGACAGTCTGGCTAGACAATGCTGACATCAGTGGACTGATTCAGTCAAAGCAGCTGCATGTACAGCGGCTTCAAGGGGGGAAGGAGCAACATCCGGGGACTCATTTTGGCCCCCACCCTTTCCCCAATTCCTGCTCTTTCAAAGCTTGGTGAGAACTCAGCACATTTCCAGTTACGACCCCAAGATCTCATGGCCCAAGGCAACGACCCCCAGTCTGACCTCCTGCCCACCCTCCCACTGACCACGGCGAGGAAGAAGAAGAGTTTGAAGTTATACCCCCCCTTTCTCTCCTGTAGGAGACTCAAAAGGGGCTGACAATCTCCTCTCCCTCCTCCTCCCCCCCAACAAACACCCTGTGAGGTAGGTGGGGGTGAGAGAGCTCCGAAGAACTGTGACTTGCCCAAAGTCACCCAGCTGGCGTGTGTTGCAGTGCCCAGACTAATCTGGTTCACCAGAGAAGCCTCCACGGCTCAAGTGACAGAGCGGGGAATCAAACCCGGTTCTCCAGATTAGAGTGAACCTGCTCTTAACCACTGCTGCTCCCAGTTCCATCCCATCCCGGGGGTCTCCTTCCTCCGCCTCACCCACCTTTGCTCTTTGCGGCGGCGCTTCTCTTCCTCGTGGAGAACCTTCTTCAGCTGCAGGAAGAGCTGGTGCTTCTCCTCCTGAAGAGCCAGGAGCTTCTCCTGCAGCTTCAGGATCTGGTGGGGCAGGAGGAGGAGGAGGGGTCAGTGGGCGAGCATCAGGAGAGGCCACCTGGGACGAGAGGCTCTCGCCCGGACGCCGCTCACCTGCTCTTTGGTTTCCTCCAGGGACATGCGCTCCTCCATCTCCTTCTTCCGCCGCCTCTCTTGCTCCTCCTTCATCTTCTGCTCCATCATTTTGTCCACCTCTTCTTCCTCTGGGGGACAGAAACAGGCAGGTGGAAGACGGGACCTTCCAGAAAAGGGGAACAGGGAAACTGTGGCCTAGTAGAAGATCACCTGCTTGGCGTGCAGAAAGCCTCAACAACACAGGTGTCACACTCGTGGCCCTCCAGATGTTATGGACTACAGTTCCCATCATCCCTTGCCAGCATGATGCTGGCAGGGGATGATGGGAATTGTAGTCCGTAACATCTGGAGGGCCACGAGTTTGACACCTATGCTCAACAGTAACTCCCAGCAGCCTTTCCGGTGAAAAGGACCAGGTAGTGGGTGACGGGGGAGACCCGTCTCTGCCCGAGACCTTGGACAGCGGCTGCCAGTCCAAGTAAGCAACACTGACCTGTGACAGTATAATAATAATAATAATAATAATAATAATAATAATAATAATAATAATAATTTATTCAATTTCTATACTGCCCGATCCCCAAAGGGCTCCGGGCGGTGAACAACATAATATATAAACAATAAGCAGGAGCAAATCCGGTACAATACAAACATAGGCTCCGTCAATAAAACATCTTAAAATACATAAAAACAGCAGCTAACAATTAGCAAATTAAACAAGAGGCGTCCAGGCTCAATTTAAAAACCCACCCCAAGAAGGGGTGGACGGCAGGCCCCTCAATATGAGGAGCTCTGTTGTACCAGTGCCAAAGCAGGAGCAGTGGGGGGGCACCATATCAGCGGCTGGACACTCCAAAGGCCCGGTGGAACAACACAGTTTTACAGGCCCTGCGGAACTCACCAAGGTCCCGCAGGTCCCGGACAGTTGGTGGGAGGGTGTTCCACCAGGCCGGGGCCAGCGCTGTGAAAGTCCTGGCCCGCGTGGAGGCCAGCCGCATCATTGAGGGGCTGGGGACCACCAGCAAATTGGCCTCTGCTGAACGCAGAGGCCGAGTAGGGACATATGGGGTGATGCGGTCCCGAAGGTACGAGGGTCCCAGACCGCGTAATGCCTTAAAGGTCAGAATCCACACCTTGAAGATGATTCAATTTGATAAACCGCCCTACCCCCGAAGGGCTCAGGCAGCATCATGTGGGCAGGGGCCCTTCCAAATTTCAAGTCAGGACAAATCTCAGGTAACAGAGATCATAGAGTTGGGAGAGACCCAGATTAGAGCGCACCTGCTCTGGTGGAAATGGGCACCTCACGGGTCTGGGTGCCAGAGATATTTGGAGTCTTGTACCTGGCACAGATGTTATGGACTACAGTTCCCATAAGCCCCTGCCAGCTGTAGTCCGTAACATCCGGAGGGCTGCGAGTTTGACATCTATGTGAGAGCAGGGTCAATTCGCTGTTCCTCCGGATATGGACTGATCACAGCATCATCCCCTGCCAGCATCATGCTGGCAGGGGATGATGGGAACTGTAGTCCATAACATCTGGAGGGCCGTGAGTTTGACACCTATGTACTAGATCATTTATGTCCTGTGAAGAGGAACATCTGACTTAATTGATAGGGCAGATCTATGGGGAAAAGATTGATCGTGGGGGGTTTGGGGATTATCTCCAATCGAATCCCACCCACGCTGTTGAGGCCGGTCGTGTAGGGGGCGGGCTCTGTTTACATTCCTTGGGGGGATAAAGAGGACCCCCAACGCACAAACCGCTCTCTGCTGGCACCCCTCGTGTGGGTCTGGAGAGGGGGGCAGCAGAGATATGGGGAGACAGATGACGTCTCCTTGGAAGACCTGGAAGGGGCGGCGGGGGGGGGGGGCTTGCATGTTTGCCACGTCTGCTCCCTGGCAAGTGCGGCTGCCAACTCTGGCCGGGAAGATTCCTGGAGATTCCAGGGAAGAGACGGGGCTCATCCCTCGTGCGCGCTCCCCCCAGCCCCGAGAGGTCTCCAGGCCCCGCCAGGAGGTTGGCGACCCTCCGCGCCGAGACCCCGCTCCCCGCGTGGCCTCCCTGGCAGGGCCGTCGTGCCGCTCACCCTGCCGCTTCCGCTCCCGCTCGACCATGACGTGCCGGTGCAAGGCGCGGGCCATGGCCGAGCTCAGCTTCGGCCGCTCCAGCAGCGCCGGCATCGCCCCCCGAGCCGAGCCCCCAGACCCAGAAAGCAGGCAGCCAGCACAGGCCCAGCGCCGACGCCTCTATGCCCGCCCGCCGCCCGCCGGGACCGCGCTTCCGCTTCCGGGTCACGCGGCCAACCCTCCCCCCCCAGTAGCTGGGAAGCGCTGTCAAACTCGCGCGCCCTCCAGATGTTATGGACTACAGTTCCCATCATCCCCTGCCAGCATCATGCTGGCAGGGGGGTGATGGGAACTGTAGTCCATAACATCTGGAGGGCGCGCGAGTTTGACACCTATGGGCTGATGGGTATCATAGTCCATGAACATCTGGAGTTGGGCACCCCTGGCTTTAAACATGGGTGGGGGGAGAGGAAAGGGGGATTTGGGGCTATACTGGCAAGGGCCGATGGGAATCGTAGTCCATGAACATCTGGAGGGCAGGCACCCCTGGCTTTAAACATGGGTGGGGGGAGAGGAAAGGGGGATTTGGGGTTATACTGGCAAGGACTGATAGGATTCGTAGTCAATGAACATCTGGAGAGCAGGGGTTAGGCACCCCTGGCTTTAAATATGGGGGGAGGAAAGGGGGATTTTGGGCTATACTGGCAAGGGCTGATGGGAATCGTAGTCCATGAACATCTGGAGGAGCAGGATTAGACACCCCTGGCTTTAAACATGGGTGGGGAGAGGAAAGGGGGATTTTTTGCCTAATTGGCAGGGGCTGATAGGAATCGTAGTCATAGTCCATGAACATCTGGAGGGGCAGAGTTGGGTACCCCTAGTTTTAAACATGGGGTGTGGGGAGAAAGAGTTGGATCTTTTTAACAGAGTTGCCAACTCATGGCTAGGAAATTGCTGGTGATGGGGGGGGAACCTCAGTGGGTTCTAATGCCATAGAGTCCACGCTCCAAAGCTGCCATTTTCTCCAGAGAGACTGATCTCTGGAGATGTTATAATATAAATAGTGGCGGTTTTTTGTTTTGCCAATAAAGGCTAGGGCTATTCATTCATAATTTCCAGAGATCTCCAGGCCACTCATAGGCACAGGCACCTTTAGAAAAGGCACCTAAAAGTCCAAAGGGGCAACCTAGCAGAAGGCCTAGAACAGTGGTGGTGAACCTTTGGCACTCTAGATGTTATGGACTACAATTCCCATCAGCCCCTGGCAGAGGCTGATGGGAATTGTAGTCCATAACATCTAGAGTGCCAAAGGTTCGCCACCACGGCCCTAGAAGGACCAGAGAAAGCGAAGGCCCCTGGTTTAATAAGTCCCATACATTCTTATACGGGCATCTCCCACCCAGGTCCAGAAAAGCCTTCTCCAAGGTTACACCACTAGAACTCCGTTCAGGTTGCCCAGGCTCCTTTGCTGGCCCCACCGTGGCAGAGGTTTCTGCCTACACAGGAAAAAAAATGTCTGCCATTTCTTGCTCAGCTGTCAGTCACACAGGTGAGGATTGGTACACTCAGCATCTCTCCTCCGGCAGCTGTGTTCAAGGGTCCGAAGGACCTATCAAATCTCCTTCCCAACATCCAATTCACGTGCGACTCACCTTCAGTTCCAAGTCCCAATAACAAACATGCACACCCCCCCCCCCTTCTCTACCACCCAACCCCTACTCTATCACGGAAAGGGCACTCTTGGGAGAAAGTCTGAGGCAGCAACTCCTTGTCACACTAGAGCAGGGGTAGGGAACCTGCGGCTCAAGAGCCAAATGAGGCTCTTCTGCCCTTGCACTGCGGCTCCACGAGCCGAGCTGCTGGCCCCATCCTTGCCCGCCCTGCAGGCAGCAGGGCGGGCGCACCAACTGCCCGCAGCTGGCTGGGCTGCGCCGCAGGCTTCCCCTCTCGCCTGCCCCGTTGGAGCGGGGCGGGCGCTTTCCCGGCGGCCGGCGAGGCCAAGCCGCTGGCCCCATCCTTGCCCACCCTGCAGGCAGCAGGGCGGACGCATCCATGCGCTTCTCAGAATGAGTGGAGTAAAAGGTAAAAAAAAACCCCAATATATACAGTGTTATCTTTATTTTAAATGTCAAAAATTATTTGCGGCTCCAAGGGTTTTCTTTTCCCGTGGAAAACGGGTCCAAATGGCTCTTTCGGTGTTAAAGGTTCCCTACCCCTGCACTAGAGTAAGCTGCTTATTGAACGAGGGAAAGGAGACAGACCAACACGCAGATCAGTCGGATTCTCGTTTATAAACCCTCGCTTGGGCAAAACACGCTGTACAACCTTTTAACTTCAAAAGGAACAAAACTTCAGGCTTAGGTAAAAAAAATGCATGTCGTTTTTTCAACAAACAAAAGTGAAAAAAGCAGCATAAATACAATTTAAAATATATATAAATCAAAGAGGAGAAAAAGGGGGCAGCTCAAACCTGACACCCTCTTTGCCTCTTAAAAGAAGTTCACATTTTTTGTTGACAACTGTTGCAGGCATAAATAAATAAGGGGTGGGGTGGGGGGAAACAAAATTATCTAGGGAAGAGGAAATCGTCAGTGTGTCCAAGTAGGGGGGAAAGGTCCAAGGTCCAGTGAAGAGGAGGAGGAGCTTTCCCATTAAGTGGAGGTTTGAATGAATGGAGGGAGGGAGAGGGGTGTGCTTTGTTGGATGGGGACAGGTGTGTGGGGAGGGGACAGATTGATTATCAGAGCCTGGCCCAAGAAGCAGAGCTCCAACTCTGGTCCTGCTCACTTGCAGAGTCAGCTGAGTTTCCTGGAAGGGACTCCCTTCCAACCCCCCCTTTCAGCATGGAGTGCATTATGCACACACAAACCAGCTTTGGATTGTCCGAGACGTTCTTGGGGATGTGCACAAATGCTGCTAAAAGCCAACAGGCAGGAGGAGAGCACGCTCACCCCTGCCGAGAATCCCAAACACAAACGGGTTTTGGAAAAACAAAACCAATGGACAGATGGACAAGAAAGGCAGAGTCACCCAGACATCCCTAGCCCCCAAACTTGCCCTGTGCTCTCTTCCAGGAGGGGTGGCGGGAACAACCCCCCGCCCCTCCCCCCCGGCCTTCCAAATGTCGACAGATTCAGCCCAAAGGCCTCAAATTCTGAAATGTCTCACCCCTTAGTGCAGCCCCACTGTTCCCTCCCCACCCTCCACACACCTTCATCCAAATTCACTCCCAACAGATGCAGGCAACGAGGCACATGGAAAAGGAGGTCAAGTACATGGGCGGGGGGAGGTGGGGGTGTCATCATTATAGAAACCCTCAGCTGTCCCAGAAAGAGTTCCCATAGTTCAAAGTTCTGTCAAGTTGTTCTGTGGCACCAAAAATCCCCTCCCATCCCCAAATCCCCCCTCCCAGCCTTCATGCTCTCAAACACGGGGCTCATCTCAACACCCCCCACCCCCCCAAAAAAACCTTTAGCTTTTCTTGTTTCTGTGCAAAAGAAAAAAAGGGGCAAAGCCACGGCTGGCCCCCCCGGAAGGTGCGGCCCCCTTCCCGGCGAGGTCTCTTGTGCCCGTTGGTCTTAGCAGTAAAACCTTTGCAGCTCGCAAGCTCCGCCCCAGGCTGTGCGTAGGAAGGCAGGTGGGGGAGGGTCGTCTGGCCAAAGCCACCCCTCCCTGCGTGTTGTGGCATCATTATCAACCACCGCCACCGTGGACGGGGGCAGGCGAGGCAGTCTCACTCCACGCGGACCAGAAGCCCGTTCAAGACCGTCGCCCCCTTCTCCTTGGTGACCCATTCGATCTCTGCACTGTTGAAGCGGGGGTCCAACGGCTCCGAGACGGCCAGGGACTGGGGGCACACTTTGTAGGAGCCGGGGCGCACGCAGACCTGGAAGGCGATCTGAGCCGCGTGCTGTCGGTGGGACTTTGGGTCTTTAAATCTGGAGAGAAGGGAAGAAGAAGAAGAAGAAGAGTTTGGATTTATATCCCCCCTCTCTCTCCTGCAGGAGACTCAAAGGAGCTTCCAATCTCCTTGCCTTTCCCCCCTCACAACAAACACCCTGTGAGGTGGGTGGGGCTGAGAGAGCTCCGAAAAGCTGTGACTAGCCCAAGGTCACCCAGCTGGCATGTGTGGGAGTGCACAGGCTAATCTGAGTTCCCCAGATAAGCCTCCACAGCTCAGGTGGCAGAGCTGGGAATCAAACCCGGTTCCTCCAGATTAGATACACGAGCTCTTAACCTCCTACGCCACTGGTGGCGAACCTATGGCACGGGTGCCAGAGGTGGCACTCAGAGCCCTCTCTGTGGGCACACGCAGAGTGCCCCCCCCTCACATCTAGGCTGGCCTGGGCCACTGGGCTTGATTATTAGCATTAATAATAATGGGAGTAAGCTCGGTTGCTGACAATGGGGCTTGCTTCTGATTAAACCCTCCTAGTGTCATGATTCACCCATTGGAAGAGTTGCATGGTTGCTTCAAAGCAAAGCCACCGACTACCACCAAGCTTAGTAACGCATGCCTCAGAGCCAACCGTTTTTTCTAAACTAAAACCTCAGTATTCAGGTTAAATGGCCGTGTTGGCCCTTTGCAATAAATAAGTGGGTTTTGGGTTGCAATTTGGGCACTCGGTCTCGAAAAGGTTCGCCATCACTGTCCTACGCCACTGAAGGGGGGGGGGGTGTCAGGGGATGGCAGAGGCACGAAGGGACAGCCCAGAATTCCCTGTCCTGGGGAAGAAAATGCAGAACCTCCAAAGATGGAAGACTGTCTCCACGTCCCCCGCTGCAAGCTGGTGACCCCTGGCAGTAGCCCTGTGGCTCAGGGGCGCTGTCCTCACTGTGCCAACCTAAACAGTCACCAGTGCGGCCCGACAAGAGAAGCCACGCCAGTCTGCCTCTAGAGCATAGGTGTCAAACTCGCGGCCCTCCAGATGTTATGGACTACAGTTCCCATCACCCCCTGCCAGCGGATGATGGGAACTGTAGTCCATAACATCTGGAGTGCCAAGGTTTGCCACCACAGCTCTAGAGGCTTGGCGGGCGCCAGATGCAGCCTAGGCCTTTCTGTGCTGCCCCTTGGCTGTGGAAGACCCTCCCAAGAAATGCCCAGTATCAACTTCAGTGACTTTGCTGTGCCAGGTAAGGTCCGTTTTGTTCTGCAGGGGACATTATTTTGCCACGATCTTAACTCCAAACCATGAAAAGCTTCCCCTTGCTGCTTCCATGTCTTTTTTCCTCTACCCTGTTTCCCTGAATATAAGACATCCCCTAAAAATAAGACATAGCAGAGGTTTTGCTGAAGTGCGAAATATAAGGCATCCCCTAAATATAAGACGTAGCAAAGTTTTTGTTTGGAAGCATGCCCGACGAAACAGAACACAGAGAAATAAGACATCCCCTGAAAATAAGACATAGCGCATCTTTGGGAGCACAAATTAATATAAGACACTGTCTTATATTCGGGGAAACACGGTAGGCCTGTTGTCAAACCCCCCCCCCCCCCATCAAGTGCAAGAGCACCACCCCACTTCCGGCCCTCCCTTCTCCACCAGTTTTGGAAGCAAGGCCCCGCTCCGCGACACCTACTGCACTTTGGTGGCAAACGGCTCCAGCCCAGCGTAGCGCAGGGTGGGAGACAGCAGCACCCGCAAGAGATCCTCACGGCTCTGGGAGCTGTTCTCCTCGGCCTCGCGGTACCCGCCACTGCTGCCCCCGCCGCCGCCGCCGCCTCCACCACCACCCTGCGGGTCTGCCTTGACCGGGCGGCAGCTCAAGATGGACACGCTCCCTGCAGAGCCAGGAAAGAGAGACAAGGCTGGGCTAGAAGTCAACAGGGTGTGGAACTTGCCACGCATCCCCCCCACTCAGCAGGCCATGGATGCAAGCCTCAATCTGCCCTGCAATGAGCTGCCAAGTCCCAGCAGATTGGCGAGCGATGGGCGTGTGCGTGCGCGCGCAGTGCCTGTCCGTCTTCCTCTTGGAATTCCGATTGTCTTCCTGACAGTTCGACAGTGGAATGCACCACCTCGGAGGGGGGTGGAGTCTCCTTCTTTGAAGGTTTTTAAAGAGTGACTGGATGGCCGTCTGACAGGAGTGCTTTGATTGGGTGTTCCTGCATGGCAGGGGGTTGGACTGGATGGCCCTTGGGGGTCTCTTCCAACTCTAGGATTCTAGGGCAGGGGTCCCCAGCACGGTGCCTGCTGACATCTTTCCTGGTGCCTGTCAAGTGTTTTTTAAAAGTGGGCGGGACCCAGTGGGGCTTTTCCCAGCAAGACTTTTGATTGGCCACTGGAGATTTGATTGGCTCGGCAGATTTCTTTTTTAAATGATGGTTTGACAGCAGCTGCCACCACAGCCCAAGGATCTTCACTGTGCGACTGAAGGTAAGCAGCCGTTTTTGTAGCTGGCTCTGCGTTCTGCGGCAGCCATTTTTTGGCTGCATCCACCACACTGTCATAATTCTAAAGGCTCCGGTGGTCTCTTTCAACTCTATGATTCTCTGTCTTAGCATAAAATGGTGTAACTTTGTATGCTCCACTCCACGCTCCTCTACTCCATTCCACTCCTCTCCCCTTTTCTCCTTACGCTGTATTGTTGATGCTGTTTTCCTGTCTGATTATTGTGTAAGTTTGTTTGCTTGCTGTACATTTTGCACAGACTAACACAGAACGAAATAAAGAATAGCCGGGGAAAGCAATGGCAAACTACCTCACAAAAGCGGCCTGCCTATAAAATCACTGCTCACACTGGTACCCCTGGGTCGGACCCGACTGAAGGGGAAACTTTACCTTTTTACTTTACAATTTGCACGGGACTATTTTTTGTCTTCCTCTTTGGTGATATATATTTTTGTAGCCTAACTTTTTTTATAACCAGAATCTTATGAAAGGATCATTCCTTTTTTCATAGCTCTGTTGCGTTTTACTCTGCTAAAGAACTGGGAAGTTTCCGTTCTTCTCTTGCTTACCTGGCACTAACTCGCCTTGATCCAAGGTGCGGCGAACTGCACCAATGCTCGTCCCGTGATAGGCCATGTGCCATTTCTTAGAGGTACTGGCTACCTCCAGCCGGGGGTTGATTCTGTAGCGGTCAGGGGAAGAAGGGAGGCAGGGTCATGTGGAGTGTTCATAAGGTCTGGGTGGTCCTGTGACCAAACTTGTTCAACCCCTAAAGACAAACATTCTTCCTCTCAGGACAGAAAGCGCTGGAGTTCATTTCAGCCTCTGGCGACAAGAGGCCCCCAAACTCTGTGGTTTCTAATTTCAAGTGACACTCCAACACTGTCCCCCACAACACACACAAACACACAAACACACAAACACACACACACACACACACGTGTAAATATATAGATACCTGAGGCTAAAGCGGCACCACCCAAAAGGCAGGGCGTAATCCCGAGGAGGATCCCCTCGCTTGTAGTAAGCTTCATCTCCCCGGAGCTTGTGGCAGGACTCACAATAGCAGAGGCTGAACTTGGGATCTTCCACAAAATAATCATCTGGGGGGAGGGAGAAAGAAGGGCCCCCACATCAAGACAAGGCAAGAGAGGGGCCGGATGTCTGGGGTCAAGTGTAAAATTCAAATTTACCATTTTAAACATCGGGTTGGATCAGGGCCGTAGCATTATAAGACTGTACAAACACACACACGAACCCTACAGCTGCACCCTGACCCCAAACTCCCCGGGGAGTTCGAGGTAAGGGTGCAGTTGAGCACCGGTAAGTGGGCAGTAGTTTGGATTTATATCCCCGCTTCCTCTCCTGTAAGGAGACTCAAAGGGGCTGACAATCTCCTTTCCCTCCCCTCCCCCACAACCAACACCCTGTGAGGTAGGTGGAGCTGAGAGAGCTCCAAAGAACTGTGACTGGCCCAAGGTCACCCAGCTGGCATGTGTGGGAGTTTGCAAATGCCTTAACAGTCCAGGTACTCGAGAGCAGCAGCCGCAGAAGGCCCTTGCTTTCACCTCCTGCATGTGAGCTCCCAAAGGCACCTGGTGGGCCACTGCGAGTAGCAGAGAGCTGGACTAGATGGACTCTGGTCTGATCCAGCTGGCTTGCTCTTATGTTCTTATGAGTGCACAAGCTAACCTGGTTCCCCACAGCTCAAGAGGCAGAGTGGGGAATCAAAACCCGGTTCTCCAGATTAGAGTGCACCTGCTCTTAGGTAGGTTCATAGGAGAGCAGGTGATCCTTTGGGTGTGCTGCTCACCTGGAAGAAGAAGGAGGTCCTTGAAGCGAGCACAAAGGGCGTGGTATTCACAGGTCTTCAAGGTATTCATGTCCACTGGGGGTGTCCAGCAGACACTTTCCTTGATACCTACAGAACAGGAGGGAAGGTTTTAGGGTAGGGGTGGAGATGTCCACACCAAGAGCTAGGATTTACTTGAGGCAGACAGCTGTTGCCCACAGGGGCAGAAAGGTTGGGGGGGGCGCTCAGGAGCAAAAGAGGAGAACGGGAATCTCAACGGGAAGCTCCTGGCTTGGAGGGTGGAGAAGAATCCGGACGATACCGAAAACAACCGAAATGAAAAAACAAGCTACAAATGAATGTATCCAGTGGTTCACGTTGCTTTCATGACGTGATGCCAGTAATGGGGCGGCACCAGCCGTTCAGAACTACTGGATTATGGCAAGAGGCGCCACCAGCCGCTGACGGACCTACTATTATTTTTTTAGAAGTCAACCACGCTATTAGAATTGGCACAGGACTAATTAGAGAACTTGTGGGTGGCCAGGTGGCGTGGGGGGGGGGGGAGTGGAAAGGCAGGATGAAGGCGGCCGGAGTGCCCACTCACCGTCCACCACGTCTGCTTTCTCCATGTCCCCCTGGCTGTGGGGGTCAGCGCCTTCTGCTCCCACGGCAGGAGTGTCTTTTGTGACAATGGTGACCTGGGAAGGGAAACAGTGGTTAACGTTTAGCAGTCCTGGGACCGAGTGGCCTTGATCGGAAACCAGCCTTACAAATCTCCATGGCTGCCAGGAATTTAGCCACAGTCAAATACCAGCATGGAAATAAGAAGAGACCGCATTACCCCATATGTCCCTAATCGGCCTCTGCGTTCAGCAGAGGCCAATTTACTGGTGGTTCCTGGCCCCTCAATGATGCGGCTGGCCTCCACTCGGGCAAGGGCCTTTTCAGCCTTGGCCCCTGCCTGGTGGAACACTCTTCCTCCAGCTTGTCCGGGCCCTGCGGGACCTTGGTGAGTTCCGCAGGGCCTGAAGACTGAGTTGTTCCACTGGGCTTTTGGAGTGTCCAGCCGCTGATCGAGGTGCCCCTTCTATTCTATTCCTCCGGTTTCGGAGTCCCCCTGTCATCTAGGGGACCCACTTCCTGTTCTGTTTCCCCCTCTTGGGAGGGTTTAATTGGGGTTATTGCTGACGCCATTTTTACTGAATTCACCGCGGTGTTTTAAAATTCTTAAATTTAAATTTTAATCAAATGGGATTTGTTTGTATATATTGTATTGAACCTGTGTTGTGCACCGCCCAGAGCCCTCTGGGGGTTGGGCGGTATAAAAATCCCATAAATAAATAAAAATAAATAAAGAGTTTGGATTTATATCCCCCCTTTCTCTCCTGCAGGAGACTCAAAGGGGCTTACAATTTCCTTGCCCTTCCCCCCTCACAACAAACACCCTGTGAGGTAGGTGGGGCTGAGAGAGCTCCAAGAAGCTGTGACTAGCCCAAGGTCACCCAGCTGGCGTGTGTGGGAGTGCACAGGCTAATCTTGAGATTCTCAGGATGAAAGCCCCCTCACAGCTCCAAAGCGGCAGAAGCTGGAGACCGTCCCCAGTACCTCCAGATTAGAATGCACCTGCTCTTAACCACTACGCCACTGTTTATTTATATTATTTATTGGATTTAATATACTGCCCTATCCCCGAAGGGCTCAGAAATCTTTTACCTAGAAATCTTATGCTCGGTTGTTCAGAGCATGGCTGAATGGTGAAAGCACTCTAGATATGGTTGTGGTGGGCTTTCCGGGCTGTGTGGCCGTGGTCTGGTGGGTCTTGTTCCTAACATTTCGCCTGCATCTGTGGCTGGCATCTTCAGAGGTGTATCACAAAGGGAAGTCTGTTACACATCGTGTCCTGCAGTCCGGTAACAGACTTCCCTCTGTGATCCGATGCCAGCCACAGATGCAGGCAAAACGTTAGGAACAAGGTCTACCAGACCATGGCCACACAGCCCGGAAAACCCACCACAACCAGTTGAATCGGCCGTGAAAGCTGTGACTAGCCCAAGGTCACCCAGCTGGCGTGTGTGGGAGTGCGCAGGCTAATCTGAATTCCCCAGAGAAGCCTCCACAGCTCAGGAGGCAGAGCTGGGAATCAAACCCGGTTCCTCCAGATTAGATACACGAGCCCTTAACCTCCTACGCCACTGCTGCTCACATAAGGGAAACCTTGGAAATTACCACTGGCTGCACCCGCTGATCTCTCAAAGGGACAGCCAACACACGGTCAAAGAGACTACGGGGTAACGGCCCCAGAGCCACATGGCGGTTAATAATCAAGTTTTGGGGGAAGGGAGAGAAAGATCTTTAGCTCAGCAATGGAATAAGCGATTTGCAGAGTCTCCCCAGCCCCCCCACCCCCTTTGAAGATTCCCTCAGGAAAAGTCTCAACCTCTGTCCAGGATGCTTCCGACCACCCCAGATTGTGGCCGAACTGGGGCCTTGCTTCCTGGGCAGGTAAGTCTCACCTGTTCACACTGCCCGTAGAGGTCGATGAAGACGTAGCAGGGGCTGGGGATGTCTTGCGCAGCCACCCCCCGGTCCATCCCGTTGACGTAGAGGTGGAGGCAGCTGCTGGAATCCACCAGAAGGCCCAGGACCGTCCCTTCGGGGCAAGTGTCCAAGTTGGGGCCGTAGTTCTCCGCAATCTGCAGCGGGGTGTGGGCGGGGAGGGGGGGAGAGATGGCTTTCCTCAGTGCTAAGGCAGAGGAGGTGCGGTCTGCTGAGGGGGCCCTGGGAACTTGCCCTGCAATGCCCACCCTCTGAGGACAAAGCCTGCTGCAGAGGTTCTTTCTGGGTCATAAACCCACACAGTGCTTTCATGACAATTTTGGACTTGTTGAGAAGTTTGGACGAGGAGGAGACAGCGACGCCTGGGATTCTGCTGCAAACGGGAGGAGAGCGCCGGGAACTCTGAGGCACGGCCATGTTCTCCTCCACACCAGAGGGTGGGTTTGCCTCAGGTGTCTCGCAGCCGGATAAGCCCCCTCAAAGCAGCCACCGTACCCCCCTGAGGACTCTCCTCCCCCAGTGCCATTCGACAGCCAGCTGAGGTAGCAGCCCCCGGCCCCAGCCCGACCGAGTCACATTTAGGCCATATCTGGCTCTTCTAACAAATGGGTTTGACGCCCCTGTCCTCGACTATCCGCCCGTTCTCTGCCCCTTTGTGATGAAGAAGAGGGCACCCCGGGAAAAAGTGGAGAAACCAATAAGCAAGCAAAGAGAACAGGAAATCTGCCACAGGGAGAGGCAGCTGGAGACAGGGAGAGCGCAATCCCAGCTTCACCTTGAGGGAGTTGTGGAAGACGGAGTCACGCTGCAGCAGCCACGTGGAGCGCTTCAGGGAGCAGGCGGCGGCGGGGAAGTTGAGTCGCTCCGGACAGCTGCCGATGACCCCCAGGGAGAGCGAGGAGGTCCACTGAGGATTCAGGGAATCGATCTGAAACTAACACACAACCGGAGACGGCACCAGGCGTCAGTTCTTCCAGCACCCCAGGGGAAAAACACAGCACGAACTCCCCCCCCTCGCACACCAGCCTGGGACAGAGTTGACGGCTCCCTTAAATGTGAAACCAGCCGTTGCAGGCCCTGCACAAAACCAGGTCTGACCATTCCGCTCTGCAGTGACCTCATTTCCCTTCTAGGTAGGTGGCACGCAGGTCTCAACCTGAAATATGGGCCCTTTGAAGAGGGGAGGTCGGATTCCTAACCTGCGTGAGAGACCACCAGAGCCCCGTGCAAGACCACCATAAAACGTGAGACACAGAGACCAACACAGAGAAGAAGAAGGAGAATTGGATTTATATCCCCCCTTCCTCTCCTGCAAGGAGACTCAAGGGGGCTTACAATTCCCTTCCCCCCTCAAAACAAACACCCTGTGAGGTGGGTGGGGCTGAGAGAGCTCTGAAGAACTGTGACTAGCCCAAGGACACTCGGCTGGCATGTGTTGGAGTGCACAAGCTGATCTGGTTCACCAGATAAGCCTCCACAGCTCAAGTGGCAGAGCGGGGAATCAAGCCCTGTTCTCCAGATTAGAGCGCACCTGCTCTTAACCACTATGGCACGCTGGCTCTGAATGACCAAACTGCATTAAACCGCCCTCTTGAAGAGGAGGGCAGCAGGCCATCCCTGCAGGGTAGGAAGAGCGGGTAAAGATGCTGGCAGAGGCTCGCCCCCACAGGGAAGATGCCCTACCTGGAAGAGCTGTTGGGGAGGGAGGGGCTGAGCGACCACCACGATGCCCTGGTTGTAGCTGGAGACACGGGTGGCCGTCAGGTGGCCGTTGGAGAGCAGGATGTTCTTGCCGTGGTTCTCCAGGAACTGCATCGAGGACGTCACTGGCGGCACTTCGTTCTCGCACTGCCGGAGAGAGGGACGGCAAGGGGGGTGGCTCAGCCCGGGCATCAGGCCAGCCTGCCCCATTCAGGTCAGAGCTGTTCACAAGCGCTCCCCCTGCGCTGCCTCCCCAGACGGGATTCATCGGAAATGCTTACCGGCACGTGCTCCTCCTCCTCCTCCTCTTCACTAAACGGCTCCGAAGTGACCGAGGGAGGTTTGGTGCCGTCCGCCTCTTCCAACGTGCTGGAGCTGACGATGGAGACCGACGTGACCCGGCCGTACAGATCCAGAACCACGTAGACGTTCTGGAGGGAGAGAGAGAGAGAGACAGGAGGGAGATCTCTTGCAGCTGGGCGCGCCGCCCCGCCCACCCCCAACCTTTCCCTCGCTGAACACAACGCCTGGAACTCCGGCGACAGCTCATTCGTGGGACCCGTTTTGTGGCTGTGCTCGTCCCACGGTGTCGAAATCCCCAAGGTGCCCGCAGGCTCAAAAAGACTTGGGACCCTTGAATTATAGGTCCAAAGTCTCTGCAAGTCAAGAAAAGGCCCCGCCTTGTGGGGTACAGTGCCAGATCGATGGCCAGGGTGGGGAATCGGCCCCTCACCTTCGCTACTCCCGTCGCTGCAGGCCCCATGTCCTCTCCGTCGATCAGAATGTGCATGGTGTCGTCCGTGCAGTGCTTCACGCCTATGCGGCTCCCCACCTGCCGGAGGAACGAGGGTCACTGCGCAGCGCCTCACCCGGATTGTCCCCAGCCCTTGCTCTCAGGTCAGAGCAGATCTCCAGTGCGGTTTGGGTCTGCCCCAGAGGGACCCAGAGGGTGCAGGGACCTGGCAAGCAACCTTTCAGTGACCTCCATAGGAGCAGCAGTGGCGTAGGAGGTTAAGAGCTCGTGTATCTAATCTGGAGGAACCGGGTTTGATTCCCTGCTCTGCCGCTTGAGCTGTGGAGGCTTCTCTGGGGAACTAGATCAGCTTGTGCACTCCAACATTCAGGGGAATTCAGATTAGCCTGTGCACTCCCACACACGCCAGCTGGGTGACCTTGGGCTAGTCACAGTTTTTCAGAGCTCTCTCAGCTCCACCCACATCACAGGGTGCTTGTTGTGAGGGGGAAGGGCAAGGAGATTGTCAGCCCCTTTGAGACTCCTGCAGGAGAGAAAGGGGGGATATAAATCCAAACTCCTCCTCCTCCTCCTCCTTCCCTTGTGAGTCAGGTGTGGCCAAGAGAGTTCTGAGAGAACTGTGACGGGCCCCAGGCCACCCAGCAGGCTTCGAGTGTAGGGGGAGAGAAACAAATCCAGTTCACCCGATACGAGTCCGTCGTTCATGAGGCAGAGCAGGGAATCAAACCAAGTTCTCCAGATTAGAGTGCACCTGCTCTTAACCACTACGCCACTGCTACTCCTGTGCGGTGTGACTGGACTAGGCAGGATTCAGGGGCTCCACAGCCTCTCCCCCCACCCTTTCCCTTTTGCACGCCAACAAAGGTGATTCTCTCCCAACAAGCACGCGCGGCGGTCTTCACCCGCACACTCACCCCGAGGCGCTCCAGGGAGCAGCCGTAGTTCTGCTTCTGCAGGATGCCGTTGCGCCGCACCTCGGAGCCCATCACCAGCCAGGTCACCTTGGAGCGCAGCTCCAGGACCGTGGAGGGCAGCCCCGTGGCCACGTAAGGCGCGTCCAAGGGCAGGAAGGTGGTCAGCCCCACGTGGACCGAGCCGGACCATTTCTCGTCCAGTTCGTCGATTTTCACCTAGAGGAAGGCAGTAAGGAGGGTGAGTGCTTACAGGGAAGGGTTAGTATGATCATGGAGTGGAGGAGCTTTTTTCAGCGGTGGTACCCCATATATAGGATATGCCCAGAGGTGGGATCCAGCAGGTTCTCACCAGTTCCCGGGAGTGGGTTACTAATTATTTGTGTGTGCCGAGACGGGGTTACTAATGGGGTCTGCTTTTCCGTCTCCACGCCCTCGCCTCCCCGAGAGGCATCCTGCCTTTGAACGTGAAGGTTCCATATAGCAATTGCGACTAATAATGCAACTCCCTGAACTGGGTTAATCCCTTTCAGGTCCTGCAATTCATTGATTCTCAGCCTTTCGTGCCTTTTATCTCACCAGTCTCTATCAAAGAACCTGTGTCTTTCACCACTGCTGTGTTCAGATTTGTGAGTTGGGGCATTTTCTATAATGTGATGATGATTTAGAAATGACCTGGTGCAAAAAAAATTTGGGGTCATGGTGGGGTGGCTGCCCATGGGGGGGGGGCATCCAACTCAGGTTTTGCCCAGGGCTCAGGTTTGCCTAGGTACGCCTCTGCCCCCTTTGCTGAGGGGGGGGGCTGGCGAGGGAACCTGTTACTAACATTTTTGGATCCCACCACTGGATATGCCCCCCACCCACCCCGAAGATCACAAGGCACCTACTTCACTATCAGGCTGGACATTTCTATTCATCCAAGCTTTTAACCAGAACTGATAAACTATGTTTAAGTCCAAGCCTAATTTCTCAGTCGCTGGTACTTCTAGGGTTTTTTTTTTAATGTCTAGGATGGTCTCGCGTTGCTGATTTTCTTGCCTTGAAAAACTCTATGGGATTGCTCGATGGCAGTCCCCTCACCCTTCCGGTCTTGCTCTAAGCCTCCCCCTCCCCCGCCCCCTTTTAGCAGCTTCATGGAGCTTCTGGGTAGGTGGGGGACAAACACCCTTGGCAGATTTAACAAGCAAGAAAAGGCAAAAAGATTGTGCCCGTGTAACAATGGCTCAGTTGAATCTCTGGCCCACCAATTACTACACTGTATTGTCGAAGGCTTTCACGGCTGGAATCACTTGGGTGCTGTGTGGTTTCCGGGCTGTATGGCCGTGTTCTAGCAGCATTCTCTCCTGACATTTCGCCTGCATCTGTGGCTGGCATCTTCAGAGGATCCTCTGAAGATCCTCTGAAGATGCCAGCCACAGATGCAGGCGAAACGTCAGGAGAGAATGCTGCTAGAACACGGCCATACAGCCCGGAAACCACACAGCACCCAAATTACTACACTGTCTCAGATTCAAGGAAATCAGATCCAAGTATGTGAATCTTACTCCTTTACGTTTACCCCATCTCCCCGATTTATTTAGATTACGCTACTTGTTGGACAATCCTGATCCTTCTCTCTGTATGACAGTGGCAGACTTTCTCCTGGAAATTACTAAATGCCAGTAGATTTCCTTCGACTCAACATTTATTCTCTGTATTGCATATGTTTTTTTTAATCCATTACAAAGGGTCGCTACCTATCTGTTCCTCTCCAGGATCGGGTCTGTCCACACTGTAAAAACCAAGTGGAGACTCTTGCTCACATTATACTTGACTGTCCAAGATATGTGGGTATTAGGAATTTCTCTCCTGGGCGGGTCTTAGACAAACCTGAAGGAGACTCAGACAACTCTCTTGTGGAGCTTTTGTTAAATACCGTGTTTCCCTGAAAATAAGACAATGTCTTATATTAATTTTTGCTCCCAAAGATGAGCTATGTCTTATTTTCAGGGGATGTCTTATTTTTCTGTGTTCTGTTCGTCGGGCATGCTTCCAAACAAAAACTTTGCTACGTCTTACTTTCAGGGGATGCCTTATATTTCGCACTTAAGCAAAACCTCTACTACGTCCTATTTTCAGGGGATGTCTTATATTTGGGGAAACAGGGTAATACAGAGGCGTGGCCCACCGTTGGAAAAAGTAGCAAAATTTCTTTTTGGAAAAAGTAGCAAAATTTCTTCTCTTGGAAAAAGTAGCAAAATTTCTTTTACAAGTGACAGAACTTTCTAAGTAATGTCCGGTGCTAGATACAGTTTATCTGTCTGTGTTTCGAATGTACTTTTAATTTGTACTTCAGAAATGCCTATAACGCTCTGGAGCCTATTTTAATATGCCTAATAAAGGTTGTTGTATTGTATTGTAATCCATTTTTTATTATTGTTGTGCTGTTGTCTATGCCAATACAGGCTAGCTGCTGCTGATATCCATCCGCCAATTCCACGATGCCTACGCAGGTGCCCCCCCAACCCACAGCCCCCCTCCCTCATCCACACGACCTCACCTCAAAGACTTCGTCCGTCTTCAACTCTTTCATGCTGAAGACAATGCCGTGACAGTACCCAGCCACGCGCACGGCCCGACACCCATCGTTCTGGAAAGCCACGTTCTTGCCGCAGCTGCCGTGGAAGCGGTGGGCCACGCCAGGCACTAGAACAGATCAGATTGCAAGTTTAGCATTCAGTTCGGCACTCGGGAGCCAGGATGGCTGACCCATCGCTTCTCCTAGGAGAGCAGGGGACTCAGCCACTGGGGGTGGGGGGGAGGTAAGATGCCCTTGGGAACGCACTGCCTCTTGGCTCAGGGTTTCCCACCTGGCGAATGGATGGGGAAGGATTTCTCGGTGATGTTGCTGGTGGACAGGCTGTTGTCCATGGGTCCTGTGGCGCTGGTGATGGACACCTGGACACACTGGCCGTACAAATCTACCACAGCATAGACCTCTGCATCACACCATGGGGAAGGGGGGAGGGAAGGGGGATGGAGTCAACGTTAGGACAAAATACAGGAGATTGGCAGCCAAGTTCCAGGGGAGGAGAGTTCCTTCCTTTCTTCCTTACCCTTCCCTGGAGGCAGCCCCGAGCAGGCCACGCCCTGGTCGACACCGTTGATGAAGTAATGCAAGTCCCCCTTGGCTGTGCGCATCATGCCGATGCGTGACCCCGTGGTCAGCGAATCCAAGTCGCAGCCGTAATTGTTGCGCATGGTGTTGCCGTCCTGCATGATGGCGGTGCCGCTGGGAGGGGAGGAGGAGATGCAGGATTCAGCGCCTCGCCAGGGTGGCGTAGTGGTTAAGAGCAGGTGCGCTCTAATCTAGAGAACCAGGTTAAATTCCCAGCTCTGCCACTTGACCTGTGGAGGCTTATCTGGTGAACCAGATTAGCTTGTGCAACACCTGCTGCTGGGTGACCTCGGGCTAGTCACAGTTCTTTGGAGCTCTCTCAACCGCACCCACCTCACAGGGTGTTTTTGGAGGGGAAAGGAGATTGTAATCCCCTTTGAGTCTCCTTACAGGAGAGGAAGGGGGGGATATAAATCCAAACTCCTCTTCTTCTTCTTCTTCTTTGAGCACAGAGGGACACCTCGACATGCTGCAGCCAATTCGGCCAAAGTTGACCAATGGCAACACACTTGTGCCCAAAGGATCTCCAGCTGTATTCTGAACCCTTGACTCCATCTTGCAGGGCATGAGTAGCCACAGCGGAGACTTGCCACCCTCTGCCTCGAGCACACCCTCCTCCCAGCAATCCCCTTTCAAAGCAAGGAACAGATTCCTCCCAGGCTCCGGGGGGGGGGGGGGGGGCCTGCAATCTAAGCTCCCCTCAGAGTTCCTTTTCCCCAGCGAAAGAGCTTCGCTTGCTGCCCACCCTGCCTCCTGCCCTCACCTCAGCATCCACGTGTCGTAGTCAATGTCTGTCATGGTGTTGGGGAACTCCAGGTCGTCTGGACGGATGGCGGTGACGCCTAAGAGGGACAAGAAAGAAGGTGAGGAAGAAGAAACGAAGACTCTTCCATCAGGGTCCGACCCACTGAGGTCTCATAGCAACAGATGTTGGCAACCGCTGGCTACCATGAACCTTGCAGGTAACAGCCAGGAGGGCTTTCCCCAAAAACTATTAAAAAAACAAACCAAGGTCTTACATTTCCCGACTGAAGCCTCCTCAAATGGCCTATAGCAGTGGTGGCGAACCTTTGGCACTCCAGATGTTATGGACTACAATTCCCATCAGCCCAATTGGCCGTGCTGGCAGGGGCTGATGGGAATTGTAGTCCATGAACATCTGGAGTGCCAAAGGTTCGCCACCACGGGCCTATACAGAGAATCTGGGTTAAAAGTACTGGGTTAAAAGTTAAATAAATCATCAAACAAAAGTATTTTACACAAATTACCACCCGGCTCTCTTTGGTCTCCGCCGCGACTCACCTGCCTCGATGGAGCCTGACCAGCGATCCACCATCTTCTGAATTGCGATTTCGAACAGTTCTCCATCTCGGAGAGGCCTGCAGGGAAGTCAGAAAAGGGGGGGAGGAAGTGAGCACAGAACTGCTTTGCTGGTGTAGCCTGTCTGGCCATTCCACTCTTTTGCAGGGAAGAGATACAAGTCCTAGGGCAGTGGTGGCGAACCTTTGGCACTCCAATTGGCCATGCTGGCAGAGGCTGATGGGAATTGTAGTCCATAACATCTGGAGTGCCAAAGGTTCGCCACCACAGTCCTAGGGTTAGCGACACAGAGGGTGGGGGAGCTGGGCGCGCGGCTTGGCCTGACGCTGCCCACTGACCGGTTTGAGATGACAATGGCGTCATTAAATTCGCTACGGCAGTTCTGGCGCAGCGCCGTGCGTCCCCCGTTGGTAATGACCGCGTTGTTGCCGTGGAGGTGGTGGAATCGCAGGTCGCTCCCGGAAGCCACGGAAGACGGACTGCTGGGAGAGAGCTGGTTGTTTCCCTCCGACAGGTCATCCGGAAGAGGCAGAAGATCTGCAGAGGAAGGGGCACACGTCACCCACGCACAGCTCAGTCCCGAAACCTTGCCTGCCCACCCACCAACCCTGCAAAGACCCACGCAATCTTGGCTTTTAGTGCCAGAGCTCATATTAAAAGGGTTTTTTTTCAATAAGCCTTTATTGGCATACAAAACATACAATATAAATACAGTTAAAATTACTAGATAAAACTTCACACTGGATCATAAGTTCAGTTCGCAAACCTCAGCCAGAAACTTTGCCACTGCGAGACAGCAGTCAAGGTCATTACAGTTTAAGAGCATATTTACTCTGTCAGGGTTTTCATAGAGTCAATGATTTGTAATAATAAGCTGGATCTTGGATTCTGGTAAAGTGGGCAGTGGAGGAGGATGTGCGCAATGGAATCCAACTGCCCTGGGCTGCAGGGGCAAAGCCTCTTATCGTTTGGTAGACCCTCAAGTCTTCCTCTATGGAGCGGGGATGGCATAATATTAAACCTAGCCAGCATGTAGGCTCCCCTATATATAGGGTTGGTAAGCGCTGCAATATAGTAGGCTGGGTTTCCCTGCACAAATGGAATTGCCACGTTCATTGGCGAGCAGGATTTGTTGGCCAAGCTCTGCAGTTGTTGATAATCCATTGCTAGTAGCCGCTCTTTGATGAGGGCAAATGTCTCAGTGAGGGTTAGCATGTTCAGAGAGTCACTATCATAGCCCAATTCCCCAATCTTTGTTATAACTGTTGTGCACCATTTAGAGTGATGGAGTTCTCTCAAGGTGAGTTGCGTCAGTGAGTTGTCGGAGTTTGATAATGAATATGCAGCCAAAATTTTATGATGTTTAACCAGATAGTGGCCTCTGTAGAGTATTGGCCAGATTCTAGGCATAGAACTGCAGGTTTGCTGCCATTTACAGAGGACATCAGCGGAACCCAGCCCAATACTTTGGCTGGCTGAGCAGGAACTATAAAAAAAAACTGACAGGAGCAATACCAGAAGTTTTTCACACTGCCTGCTAACTGATCCTTTTAACTGGAGACGCTGGGGATTGAACCCACCACCTTCTGAACTCCTAGCAGGTGTTCTGCCACAAAGCCACCGCCCCTTGTCACCTGTGTCGTCAGCTATGGTGGCTTGGGCCGCTTGCCCATACAGGTCCACGACCGCATAGATGTTTGGCGGGACGTTCCACGCCGCAGGGCCCTGCGCCACCCCATTGACGAAGAAGTGCAGCGTCCCGTCCTCCTTGCGCACCACGCCCACTGTGTCACCTGCCTGAGGGAGGGAAGAGGCCTCCGTCAGGGGAGGCGGGGAGAAGCAGCGTCCCGCAACAGGAGACCTTCTCTAAGAACATCTCCTGAAACTCCTGCCTTGACTGAGCGAGCCACTGTGCCGCCGTTTCCGCCTGTGTGCCCCACCCCCACCCCCGCCAACAGGGTCCTAACTGTTTTACGAATTCACGGCTGCTGCTACTTGCCTTCAGGCGGTCCAGGTTGTGGCCGTATTCGTCCAAGATGGTCGTTCCATTGTGCATCACCCCGTTTCCTGTCATCATCCAGGTGCCTGCAGAAGACCGGCCAAAAAACAGGCCAAGAATCAGGAATGAATGGCCACAGAGTCTGCCTGTTCTACACAGGATCGCCCAGGAGAGGGGAAGGCGGGTATGGCAGACACAAGCAGGGATCTTGAAGGCCACAGGGAAGTGGGGGGCCAGGTAGATCTAGAGGGGCAGCAGTGGGGGAAGAGGTTTCAGAACAGAAACCTCTCTCTTCTACACACCCATCCTTCAAAGGTGAGCCATGATGCTCGCCAGGTTTAATGTTATGCCTTCTGCCTTGGTACATGGCAGATTCAATAAGCAAGAAAAGGCTAAAAGATTGTGACCATGTAACGATGGCTCAGTTGAATCTCTGGCCCACCAATTACTACACTGTCTCAGATTCAAAGAAATCAGATCCAAGTATGTGAATCTTACTCCTTTACATTTACCCGATCTCCCCGATTTAATCAGATTACACTACTTGTTGGACAACCCTGATCCTTCTCTCTGTATGATAGTGGCAGACTTTCTCCTGGAAATTACTAAGCGTCAGTAGATTTCCTTCGACCTAACATTTATTTCCTGTATTGTATATGCTTTTTAATCCGTTTTTTATTATTGTTGTACTATTGTCTATGCCAATAAAGGCTTGCTTCTTTTTACACACCCATCCCTTGCCAAGAGAGACAGTGCAGGCAAAAGTCTGCCCATTCTGCACAAGACTGTTTAGCACAATTAAAAAAAACCTGACTGTGTGTCTCTGACCACTGAAACAATACTGAGAATCTGCAGGTGGGCATAAGCCCTTCCGGATGGCCCAGGCTGGCCTGACCTTCTCAGATCTCAGCAGCTACACAAAGTTGATCCTGGTTAGTATTTGCGTAGGGGACCATCCCGGAAGTCCAGGGTTGCTTTGCAGAGGCAGGCAACGGCAAAGCGCCTCTGAGGTCTCGTGCCTCAAAAACCCCGTGAGGAGTTTGCCATAAGTAAGTTGTGATTTTATAGTAAAAAGAAAAAAGAAAAAAAAGGGGGGGGGAAGCCCTCTGGATTGTTCTAAGACCTGGCAGACAACCAAAATGTAGCCCACGCAAGAAAGATCTTCCACTAATTTTGCTCCCTTCCTCCTTTCTGCTACCTCACTCTAGCTGGCAGGGGCTTTCCTGTTGTGGCACCAAATCTTTGGAACTCCCTAAGAACATAAGAACTAGCCAGCTGGATCAGACCAGAGTCCATCTAGTCCAGCACTCTGCTACTCGCAGTGGCCCACCAGGTGCCTTTGGGAGCTCACCTGCAAGATGTGAAAGCAATGGCCTTCTGCTGCTGCTGCTCCTGAGCACCTGGTCTGCTAAAGCATTTGCAGTCTGAGATCAAGGAGGATCAAGATGGGTAGCCATAGATCGACTTCTCCTCCATAAATCTGTCCAAGCCCTTTTTAAAGCTATCCAGGTTAGTGGCCATCACCACCTCCTGTGGCAGCATATTCCAAACACCAGGGAGATTTGCATCTTTCCTTCTATTAGTGCCTTGTGCTGGCACTGAAGTACTCCTTTGCTTCATCTGGCATACACCCTCCTTCTAGTATTGTTTGCATATCCATTTTTAGTTGAATTTCATAATTTCAACTGTATTTTCAGCTGTTTAAGTATTTTAATGTTTTGTTGGTTCCCCCACCCTGTGGGTCCTGACTGGGTGGCAAGGCAGCATTAAAAGGTTTGAAATAAATAAAATCAGTAAATAAACGATGGTAAGGCAGTGGTGCGACCGCACTTGGAGTCCTGTGTTCAGTTCTGGTCGCCACATCTCAAAAAGGATATCGAAGAGATAGAAAAAGTGCAGAGAAGGGCAACGAGGATGATTGAGGGACTGGAGCACCTTCCCTATGAGGAAAGGCTGCAGCGTTTGGGACTCTTTAGTTTGGAGAGGAGACGTCTGAGGGGGGATAGGATTGAAGTCTATAGAATTATGCATGGGGTAGAAAATGTTGACAGAGAAAAAATTTTCCTCTCTTTCTCACAATACTAGAACCAGGGGGCATTCACTGAAAATGCTGGGGGGAAGAATTAGGACTAATAAAAGGAAACACTTCTTCACGCAACGTGTGATTGGTGTTTGGAATATGCTGCCACAGGAGGTGATGATGGCCACTCACCTGGATAGCTTTAAAAAGGGCTTGGACAGATTTATGGAGGAGAAGTCGATCTCTGGCTACCAATCTTGATCTTCTTTGATCTGAGATTGCAAATGCCTGAGCAGACCAGATGCTCGGGAGCAAAAGCCGCAGAAGGCCATTGCTTTCACCTCCTGCCTGTGAGCTCCCAAAGGCACCTGGTGGGCCACTGTGAGTAGCAGAGAGCTGGACTAGATGGACTCTGGTCTGATCCAGCAGGCTCCTTCTTATGTTCTTAAGGAGAGTGCTAGGTAAAGAGCTCCAAAAAATCATCTCCCATTTGTTCAAAACAAGGGCACTCAAAGAGGCCCTGTCCCCACCAACAGCTCCCACTAGGAGGCCCCAGCGAGAAGAGGTCTCACCTGATCGCAGGTTGGTCATGGTGGAAGGGAGCTGCAGGTAAGTGGGGTTGTGGGTGGTGACGCCGATCTCAATGGAGCCTGCCCACTTGTCCACCATCTTGTCGATGCGCACCTGGAAGACCTCTCCGTTCCGCAGCGGCCGGTTGCTCAGGACTACTCCGTGGTTGAAATCATCTGTGGCGCTGCTCAGCGAGAACATAAGAACATAAGAACTAGCCAGCTGGATCAGACCAGAGTCCATCTAGTCCAGCTCTCTGCTACTCACAGTGGCCCACCAGGTGCCTTTGGGAGCTCACCTGCAGGAGGTGAAAGCAAGGGCCTTCTGCGGCTGTTGCTCCCGAGCACCTGGACTGTTAAGGCATTTGCAATCTCAGATCAAGGAGGATCAAGATTGGTAGCCAGAGATCGACTTCTCCTCCATAAATCTGTCCAAGCCCCTTTGAAAGCTATCCAGGTTAGTGGCCATCACCACCTCCTGTGGCAGCATATTCCAAACACCAATCACACGTTGCATGAAGAAGTGTTTCCTTTTATTAGTTCTAATTCTTCCCCCCAGCATTTTCAATGAATGCCCCCTGGTTCTAGTATTGTGAGAAAGAGAGGAAAATTTCTCTCTGTCAACATTTTCTACCCCATGCATAATTCTATAGACTTCAATCATATCCCCCCTCAGACGTCTCCTCTCCAAACTAAAGAGTCCCAAACGCTGCAGCCTTTCCTCATAAGGAAGGTGCTCCAGTCCCTCAATCATCCTCGTTGCCCTTCTCTGCACTTTTTCTATCTCTTCAATATCCTTTTTGAGATGTGGTGACCAGGGCAAGAAGAAGGGGCAAGACAGAAGGGGCAAGACAGAACCAAGAGGGTGAGGGGCCGCTGACTCACGAAGTCACAAACACATGACCTTTCTCTCAGCTGGAAGGGATCAAGGACACCTACTGGGGCCGTAAAGCGGTCCGTCCCTCGTTGATGATGGCGGCTTTCTGCCCGCAGTTTGGATGGAAAAGCAGGCGCTCCGGCTCCGGTTCGTTCCCGGCCTCGATGGCACGGCGTCCCACATCTGGCGACAGGGCTCTCATGATGGCGTTGTTACGCCGAAGCCGGTCGCTGTGGTTGTGGTTGTGCACAATGGTCACCTTCACAGCCATTCCATAAAGGTCCACCACACCATAGACCACCAGGGGGGTCAGATTGGTGGCCACACCTGGAAGAAAAAGGAAATGAGCAGCCGGTTACTCACCTCCACCTGCAAGGCGCGCACTCATGGCACACGCACCCTATAGATTCCTGTCTTCTTCCAACAGTGCAATCTAGTTGGGGGGGGGGGGGGGCGCTATTGAGGCAGAAGGCAATGTGGGACTTTGGGCGGCAAAGAATATATAGCCATTCCATATTCTTTTACTTTCCAATATTCTGTTTTTCTCTGTCTCTTCTCCTTTTTCTTCTTCTCTTTATTCTCCAAACACTTCAGTCCTTTGTCAGTCTATCTAATGCTACTTTTCTCTTTCTCTTTCCTTCACTTTATGATTCTATATGTGTTTTAATCTTAATATATAAGTAAATGTAATTCTTATGTTTATGAGACTATATTATTAAGTACTAATATATAAATGCTTATTATATTGGTTCTCTTGGAAAAATAATGGTAAGACTTCTGTAACTTTTGTCTCTATTATAATAAAAATATATTATTTAAAAAAAACAAATATATAGCCATTATAAACACACTTAAAGTATTTAAACATTTAACGACATTCATAACCTTCCAATATTTAAAGCTTTGATGGTACTGAGATATTTAGCATCATAGGGATGACTAATAATCTGCAGCAGGTCTGTTCCAAGTGCCCCATTGCAGGTTCTGGTCCGTCTGTCCCCCACCCACCCATCCTTCTGCAGGGCTGGCAGCATGGCTAGGTTCCTGCAAACCCCAGCTCAAAATGAAACCGGCTTCCCCCCGACACACTGACCTTGATCAATACCATTGATGTAAAAATGAAGGGCGTTGTTGGACTTCCGGGTCAAGCCGATGTGGTCTCCTTCCTGAGGAAGCAGAGAGGAAGTGTGAGCAGAATTCTGGGGAAACAAGAAATGGAGAAGGGCCCGGTTCTGGGGTGGATGGTGGTGGGGGTGGAGAAGCACACACAAACGCGGAAGGTGAGCTCACCTGCAGCTCGTCCAAGCTGAACTCACAGTACTCCCTCCGCGTCCCCTTCCCGTTGGTCAGGATGCCGCAGCCGCTCATCATGATCGTTCCTTGGGGAGAGACGAGAGACAAGGTCGAGGCGGCTGACTGGCTGTCGGAAGAGGCGGAGCTTCCCGAGAGCTGCAAAAGCCCAGCTGAGGTCCTGCCCCTTCGCCGCCCCACGGCTCCTGGCCAGAGAAGTCGACTTCTCCCTGCTCCCTCCCTCCCGACAGGCAGGTACACTACCTGAGCGCAAGTTGGTCATGGTGGCCGGGTACTCCAGGTTGTTGGGGTTGTGTGTGGTGACGCCGATTTCTATGGATCCTGACCATTTGTCCACCAACTTGTCAATACGGATCTAGAAGAAGAGGACAAGAATCTGCCTGAATTGGTGCTTCTCTCCTCTGCCCTACTCCAAGTATGTGAATCCTTTACATGTACCCCATCTCCCTGATTTAATTAGATTACACTATTTGTTGGACAATCCTGATCCTTCTCTCTGTATGATAGTGGCAGACTTTCTCCTGGAAATTACTAAACGCCAGTAGATTTCCTTCGACCTAACATTTATTTCCTGTATTGTATATGCTTTTTAATCCGTTTTTTATTATTGTTGTACTGTTGTCTATGCCAATAAAGGCTTGCTATTATGATATTCCTCTGCCCTCCAGGCGCAAAAGAAGATGCTGTACCCTTTCTCAAACAACTCTGTCAAGGATGCAAGAAAAACCAGGAAACTACAACTGGTGGGGAATGTGGCAACAAGGAGCAGGCGGTCTGTCTCTGAGTGCAGTTCAGGGTCCTGGTTACAACCTTCAAAGCCCCTCACGGCCTGGAGCCCACATATTTGAAAGTCCCTCTCCCTCCCTAAGTCCCTGCGAGGCAACGGTGGCCATCTGTTGGTTCCACCACTTACAGGATAGGCGTGATATAAATGCCTTACTAAATGATGAGACACAGTTGCCAGTGGTACATCCCACTGGGCTGAGGGGGAGCAAGCAAGGGAAGGCTGCTGTCCTTATGTCCTGCTGGTACCTTTCCTGAGGCAACTGGTGGAATACTATGAGATACACACGTTGCACTCTGGCTGTCTACCAATCTTATGTATTGATTTTGCATATAATTAATCAACTTAACACTTCTATTTGTTTTACAGTTCATCCGTTTCTCTTACAAAGTTCTTAAAGATACAGTATCACTCTTCCAACGCTCTCCCTCCAGCTGTCCGGGCCCTGCGGGACCTTGGTGAGTTCCGCAGGGCCTGTAAGACGGAGCTGTTCCGCCGGGCTTTTGGGGAGGCCGGCCGCGGATTTGCCGTTCCCCGCTGAAGCTACCTATCTCTATCTGCCAGGGCCTGCTTCCATCTTGGGCCCTGACACTCTCCCCTCCCGGCCTTTAGATCGGGCGCCTGCTGCTGCTGCTGTTGTTAATTTGCTTGCCTTAACCTCATTATTTAGTTTTAAAGTAAATTGTTGCTGCTTTTAAATTAATTGACTATTTTAATGATTTGTTTTAATGAGATTGTTATTATGTATTTTATGGATTGTTGGTGTATAGTATGTTGTGAGCCGCCTCGAGCCCTTCGGGGATGAGGCGGCCTATAAATCCAATCAATCAATCAATCAATCAATCAATCAATCAACCAACCAATCAATCAACCAATCAATCAATCAACCAATCAATCAATCAACCAATCAATCAACCAACCAATCAATCAACCAACCAATCAATCAATCAATCAATCAACATAAATATCCACATAGTCCATTCAATTCCTGCCGATTCTTCTTTCAGAAACAAAGCTTCAAATAGTCCATATTCCAATTCAACAAGTTCTACATGTCCACATAAAAACGTTTCGCGCGTATAGAACGTTTTCGGCTATTGCTTGACATTGCACACTTAGAGATAGTGGTGATTGGAATACTATGAGAAACACAGCGTTCCACTATGAACCTTTGTTTGGGATGCACAAGCTCTGGTACCCAAGGGAACTTTTGACAAACGTCCTCAACTTATGAACTCTGACTTGGCCAAAAGGTCATGCTCAGTCAGCACTAGCCTTGGAATGGGCCGGGGGGGGGGGGGGGGGTCATTTGTGCATTCCCTGCTCTCACCCCTAAACATCTCAAGCAGTCAGCAAGCTAAGAGCGGGCGACATTGGTCATGACTCACACCGTTGTTGAACTCGTCCAGGGGGCGCCGCCGCTCGGCGGTCTTGTTGTTGTTGCTGAGCTTGATGAGGGTCCCGCACTTCTCGTGGAAGAGGAGGGCGTCGTTGGAGGTCATGGGCGGGGCCCCGCAGGGGGCGGAGTCCGAGGGCGGGCTGCCCAGGCTGACGTTCAGCAGGTTCCCGTTGTATGCTGACAAAATGGCGTTGCTCACCACCTCGGACAGCTCCATGCTGGAAAATCCTGAGGGAAGGAACGCCAGAGAGAACATAAGAACTAGCCTGCTGGATCAGACCAGAGTCCATCTAGTCCAGCTCTCTGCTACTCGCAGTGGCCCACCAGGTGCCTTTGGGAGCTCACAGGCAGGAGGTGAAAGCAATGGCCTTCTGCTGCTGCTGCTCCTGAGCACCTGGTCTGCTAAGGCCTTTGCAATCTCAGATCAAGCAGGATCAAGATTGGGAGCCATAAATCGACTTCTCCTCCATAAATCTGTCCAAGCCCTTTTTAAAGCTATCCAGGTTAGTGGCCATCACCACCTCCTGTGGCAGCATATTCCAAACACCAATCACATGTTGCATGAAGAAGTGTTTCCTTTTATCAGTCCTAATTCTTCCCCCCAGCATTTTCAATGGATGCCCCCTGGTTCTAGTATTGTGAGAAAGAGAGAAACATTTCTCTCTGTCAACATTTTCTACCCCAGGCATAATTTTATAGACTTCAATCATATCCCCCCTCAGACGTCTCCTCTCCAAACTAAAGAGTCCCAAACGCTGCAGCCTCTCCTCATAGGGAAGGTGCTCCAGTCCCTCAATCATCCTCGTTGCCCTTCTCTGCACTTTTTCTATCTCTTTGATATCCTTTTTGAGAACGGCTGACGGGAAAGCACAGCAAGAAAGCGGGGGCCCTGCCTCGCATGCCACAACGCTCGGCGGCCTCTACACCGACAGGATTGTAAATTTTGCCCCCCTTCTGTCCTGTCACATGATGGGGCGAAGGAGCTGAAATTAGCCCTGCCAGCAGCCTTGCATGCACACAGGCCCACCCGGGTCTCTCCACTCCGATGCCCCGCCTGAGCTCTGGGGGAACAGGGCAAGAGGCCACATTTACCATTCTCTGATTCCAGACTGTTGGGGAATTTATCAGGCCGGTTCTGATTGCAAGGGAAGTCCAGCGCTGCAAAATCACGGGAGGAAAAAGAGGGAAACACACGGTCAGGTTGCCGAGCAGGCCCAGGAAAATAAACAACCTCCTCCCCGGCGGTAACTGCAGAATGCCACGTGGTCTGCCACAGACACACATCTACCACAAGCAGGAGGAGCCCACATACCCTCGAGAACACAAGATGACACACGCCACAGGCTCCCAGTATGAGGCAGACGGACAAAACCCAGCCCCCAGGGGTCTGCAACCGGCGGCTCTCCAGATGTTCACGGACTACAATTCCCATCAGTCCTTGCCATCATGGCCATACTGGCAGGGGCTGATGGGAATTGTAGTCCATGAACATCTGGAGAGCCGCAGGTTGCAGACCCCGAGCCTAATCCAATCTGATCCCACATCCGGTGATCCGGCTGATTCCACAAAAGCCTCCTGATGATTCAACCCTAAATCGCATGATATGGGGAGACTTCTGCTGCATCCCTCAGCACCCCCCAGGACAGGTCCAGAGAAAAGGAGGAGACACTCCACAATACCTCAAGGTCGCACAGAGGAAAGGGAAGGCCTCCCACCCCAAACTAGAGAGGGCGCATTTTTGGAAGTATTGAAGGAACAGGGAATTTCCCACAATCACCTCCACTCATTTATCCTGCTGCCGATCACAACGCGTACCTTCATCATTCGCAGCCATTTCTTCTGCCTCCTCCACGTTACTTGGCACCACGGTGATCTGGGTGCACTTTCCGTACAGGTCGACCACAGCCCAGACCCGGAGGGGGATGCCAGTGGCCGCCACGCCACAGTCCTGCCCGTTGACCCAGAGTCGCAGCTCTCCGCTGGCCGTGCGCTGGATGCCCACCCGGTCACCCTCGCCCAGCTGATCCAGGTCTTGCCCGTACTCCTCCAAGATGGAACGGCCATCCCGCAGCACCGAGCAGCCGGAGATGATCCAGGAGCCGCCCTTCAGGCCGGTGGCACTGCTAGGGAAGTCCAGGAGGTTGGGGTCCAAGGTGGTTACCCCGATTTCAATGGAGCCGCTCCAGGAATTCACCTGCAGGGAAAGAGTCCTGATAGTTCAGAGGAGACGCAGCAACATAAGAACATAAGAACAAGCCAGCTGGATCAGACCAGAGTCCATCTAGTCCAGCTCTCTGCTACTTGCAGTGGCCCACCAGGTGCCTTTGGGAGCTCCCATGCAGGACGTGAAAGCAATGGCCTTAAGAACATAAGAAAGAGCCTGCTGGATCAGACCAGAGTACATCTAGTCCAGCACTCTGCTACTCGCAGTGGCCCACCAGGTGCCTTTGGGAGCTCCCATGCAGGAGGTGAAAGCAATGGCCTTAAGAACATAAGAAAGAGCCTGCTGGATCAGACCAGAGTCCATCTAGTCCAGCACTCTGCTACTCGCAGTGGCCCACCAGGTACCTTTGGGAGCTCCCATGCAGGAGGTGAAAGCAAGGGCCTTCTGCGGCTGTTGCTCCCGATCACCTGGTCTGTTAAGGCATTTACAATCTCAGATCAAAGAGGATCAAGATTGGTAGCCATAGATCGACTTCTCCTCCATAAATCTGGCCAAGCCCCTTTTAAAGCTATCCAGGTTAGTGGATACTTCCAACAGTGGAAGTATACTTCCAATACTTCCAACAGTGCTTCCAACTACAGGGAAAACTCAAGATACTATATTGTCGAAGGCTTTCACGGCCAGAATCACTGGGGTGTGATGGGGTTTCCTGGCTGTACGGCCGTGTTCCTGCATCTGTGGCTGGCATCTTCTGTGGCTGGCAAGCATCAGGAGAAAATGCTGCTGAAACACGGCCATACAGCCCGGAAACCCCACCACACTCCACTCAAAATATTCTTGAACACATACACGGAAGAATGATTTCAAGTTCATTACGAAGAGGTGCCGGGCTCAAGTCAGCTTGAAAGCATCAGATTTGGAAACCCTGACTCCAAAATATGGTGCAGCTGGAGATAGTTACTCATTGGATGGAACTCTGCATGTATACAGAGGTACCTGTTACTTCCCATCTTCTTGGACTAACTCCTGAACCAGTTGCTATCCTCCAGCTTAGCTTAACTTTCAGGACTGTCATGAGGATTAAAGGCAGTGATCTCCTTAAGAACAGGGTGAAAATACTGAATGAAACTGAATAGTCCATACAGCTGATTGCTTGAATATGCCCCTCCTGCCATCCTGTCTAGCCCCCCCAGTTAAGACCTTTCTCACAAATCCTGTTCTCCGTGTCCCCTTCTCTGCCTTCAGGGGTGAAGCAGGTGGCAACTAGATACACAACCTTCCCAATGGCTGGTTGTCTCTCACTTATGCCCCCCCCCCCCCCCCGGTGAAAGCCCACCTGACAACGACGTTGCCCTTTTCCAGATGCCCAGCCAAAACAATTCCGTTCGCCCAGGCTTTTAATTTAGGGGAAGATTTTTTTAACTGTAGTCCAGAAACTGTTATTGTTCAGCTGTGGGTGGTCTGTTTTTATGGTGTATGTTTTTATGCAGAGTTCAGACTTTTCCAAAGAAGTTTTAATTGTTTTTTATTTTGTAAACTGCCTCAGGCAATTTTTTACAAGAAGCAGCACCAAAATGTTCTAAATAACACCCCCCAAATCTCAATTCACCCCTCCTCACACCCCAGCTGATGCTTCTTCCCTCTCACAAATCTTCTCCCCAAACACATAATCTACTCCCTGCATATCCCCTCTTCTTACCCACATATACTGCAGCTAACACTTCACTCTGCAGCCTCCGCATATTTATATGTATTGATTATTTATTAACACTACACATATTCTGCCTTTCTCGCTGAGGTTCAAGGTAGACCATCTAGTGCAGTGATGGCGAACCTTTTCGAGACCGAGTGCCCAAACTGCAACCCAAAACCCACTTATTTATCGCAAAGTGCCAACACGGCAATTTAACCTGAATACTGAAGTTTTTCGTTCAGAAAACGCGAGGCATGCGTTACTCGGGAGTAGGCTTGGTGAAGCAACCATGCAACGCTTTGAATGGGTGAAATCACGACCCTAGGAGGGTTTACTCAGCAGCAAGGCCAGCCAAGATATGTGTGTGTGTGGGGTGTGTGTGTGATTTTCTGCTCCCCCTACATGATGAACTCTGCACGCGTGCCCACAGAGAGGGCTCTGAGCGCCACCTCTGGCACCCGTGCCATAGGTTCGCCACCACTGATCTAGTGCAAGTCAAATAGAGGGGGGGGGGGCGGGCTGTGGCTCAGTGGCAAAGTATCTGTCTAGAATGCAGAAGTTCGCAAGTTCAGTCCTTGGCATTGAATGCACCAAGCAGTAGGTGACAGCAAAGACCTTTGCTTGCAACCTTGGGGAGGAACGTCCACACAACACCGATGCTGACTGGGGAAGGACTGCGGCTCAGGGGCACAGCATCTTCTTGGAAGGTCCCAGGACTCAGGGGTCCATTGGCCACGCTGGCCGGGGGCTGATGGGATTTGTAGCCCATGAACATCTGGAGAGCCGCAGGTTGCAGACTCCTGTCCCGTGGCAGCATCTCCAGTTAAAAAGCACAAGGCAGGAGATGACGGCAAACGGCCACCCTGAGTGGGCAAGAGGGTCACTGCTGGACCAAGGTTTTAGCAAGCGGCTTCGTGCGTCCAAAAACAACCTACAGCAGTGATTTCCCAACCTTTTTTCCACTCGCGTCCCCCCCCCCCCCTTGGCAACTCATTCCCCTAAAACTGTACCCCCCATGTTAGCCAACCCATTGCAGATTGTTTTTTTCGCGAGCTGCCAAATGCTCTGGTGCGGACCCCGAGGGGGGGGTGGGGGGGGAGGGGACACAAATCTATAGGGTGGGACATCCAACGGGGGTGGGGGTCGGGGTGGGGTGCAGCGGGGTTTGGATTGCCGGGGGCTGGGCCCAAAAAGGACATGGGGAAAGGTTTGAACAAAAAAACTTGGACCAGAGTGGATCATTTGGGGGGTTTTTTTTGGCGGTGTAAACATCAGAGGGCCCCCCCCCCCCCCCCCAAAGAGACGTGGGCTCCTGGCGCTGCCCCCCCCCCCCCCCCCGTTAGCCGGGTTGACCCTCCCCCCCCCCCCTCCCCCCCCCCCCTGCCAGCCAGCCCCCCCCCCCCCCGCCGACCTTCCTGTCGATCCTGACGGTGAAGACGGCTCCGGGGCTGAGGGGCTCCCGGCTGAGCACCAGCCCGTGGTTGAACTCCTGGCCCGGCTGCGACCGCGCCGCGCTCCGCCCGCCCCGAGACAGCGTCACCAGCCGCCCCGTCCGCGGGTGCAGCAGCGGCAGCGGAGACGACCCGGGGCCCGAGTCGCCCGAGCCCGCCGGCGGCCCGCACACGACATCCCGCCCCCGCCGCGCCCGGCCCCGGACGCCCCCCCTGCCCCGCCGAGCGCCGCACCACCAGCGCGACGGCCGGCCGCGCTTGACGGCCGCGCCGCGCTTGACGGCAGGAGGGCGCGCGCGCAACAGCCCGGCGCTCCTTGGCAACAGCCGGAGAAGGAAGGAGGGAGGGACGGCGCCTCCTGCGGCGCGACGGTGGCCCAGTGGGGACACGTTTCCCCTGAGAAGACGCGATCCGCGAACCAGAGCTGCCGTTATGATGGTTGCACGATACAATCATTATGAAGACTGGCTGTATTATGTAATAATAGAGTATTATTATTATCATCATCATCTTTATTATTATCATTTTTATTATTGAACAGGTGATGCTCAATGATCAACAGGTGTCGAACTCGCGGCCCTCCAGATGTTATGGACTACAGTTCCCATCATCCCCTGCCAGCTGGCAGGGGATGATGGGAACTGTGGTCCATAACATCTGGAGGGCCGCGAGTTTGACAGGACAAGCTGTAACCGGTGGTTATACATAATAAGTGTCCTGGCCCCGGCCTGGCAGTCGGCTGTCCAACAGGGGCAGCTTCTCCATCACTGCAGGCCGCGGCCTTACTCTCTCCCTGTCCGAGGGCGAGGGACCCCTCCGGCTTCTTAGGCTTCCACTCACGAGGGGGGTGGCCGTGCAGTGATGTCATAGGGGCGCGCCACGGAAGGCGCCGAGGCCGAAGGGCGGGGACGAGCGGCATGCTGGGGGAGCTGGCGGCGGGGAGCGCGGAGGGGCTCCTCCTCATCCAGGGTGAGGGCGGGGGAGGGGGTCGACGGGGGAGGGGGCGGAGAGTTGGGGGGGGGGCAAGGGAGCAGGGCAAGCCCCCGGGGAGGGCAAGGGCCTTAGCAGGGCGCCATGTTGCAGACCCACTCTCTGCAGCTGCCACTTTCTCCCGGGGAACTCCTCTCTGGAGGTCATTTCTTCTGTTTCCCCGGCAGACTCGGTTAGCTGCGAAGGCCGGACTTTGCTCAAGAGTTTTGTGACTGCCTCAGTGCAAAGGTAGGTGGGAGCTGTAAGCTCCAGGTGCCTTTAGGGAATCCTGCACAGACCTGTCCCCCCCCCCCCCAAGCAGTCCACGAACCCATTGTTCTTTTATTTATTTTATTTATTTTATTTATTGTTTAGATTTGTATACCGCCCCATCCCCGAGGGGCTCTGGGCGGTGCACAACAAAATCAACGCGTATACAATTTATAACAAGAGATCACAATAAGCGACCACATAAACAATTATTACATTTACTAAAATCCATTAAAACAGCAGTCAATACAGTAATAACCGGCATCCCATAACCCAATTTATTAAAAAGCCTCCCCAAAAAGGGGGGGAAGTGAGTAAGGGATTTTGGCATTATGAGTCCTCTGGGTCACACGAGGAGTAAATCTTTCTCAGTGTATTCCTGGTGATGATTGAGGGCCAGTAAGGGGGTGGTTTCAGCCGCTCTCAGCGGTTCCTATTTAACTTTTCCATAATATACGCTTAGAGGTGGGATCCAACCAGTTCTCACTACTTCTCTAGAAGTGGTTACGATTTTTTTCGGAGTGCCGAGAAGGGGTTACTAAAGCAACCTCCCTGCCCAACAGGGACTGGAGGTGTGTGTGTGCGGCGGCGCCACTGTTTGAATCCCACCACCATCGGAACCTGTTATTAAAATTTTTGGATCCCACCACTGTATACGCTACTTAGTTATTCCAAACCTGGCAGTTGCAATCCGCTTGTTCCCCAGTTCAGAATACTTGGTTCTCCCCTCTTCCTGTAAGCAAGGCTGAGTTGAGGCATCTTGGCCACCTCTGGCATTCTCCCCCTGAGTGCCCCCCGGATCCAAAAAGCCCCATATGGACTGACACACTTTCTGCTTCCCCCTGTCTCAGCGCCCTTAATTGCTCACTGTCCCTGCCACATCAGGCTACCCCTGCACATCTTTTCTCTTGCCTGCACGTACCATCAGCTCCTGCTGTCCCTTCTTTCTTTCAGGGGAGAATCCGTTCATGTTCTTGGCTTTGACCTCCCAGAAGAAGAATTCAAGACAGGATTCCCCGCCAGTGTGACCTCCCAGTGAGTTTTCTTTCCCTCCGGCCCAACGATTGTTTCAAGCTTTCTGCACACCTAGATAATGATTAAGAAAAGTCCAGCTGGCTCAGGCAGATGCTCTCCAGGCCAAATTGTGCAGGATTTTTGAAAACATCTGTGTCCATCCTTTGACCACCTGCAATGGCCCGTTTCTGCACCTCTGCTGATGTCGTCTGCCTGATACCTTGCTCCTGATCAATACCCTGACTTGCTTGGCCTTTAGGTCTTGGGGCTTCTGCTGTTGATTATTGTAGCTGCCACTGGTACTAAAAGAGGTGCCCTAAGGCCTGTTAATATGGCTAGAATCCAATGTTATGCTGTTGCCTCAACTTTTAGCTATGGTGGCTGCTCTGTGCTTTCCCCAGGTGTGTGCGTGGGACAGCCACATAGGTGCCTTTGCAGACTTACTGTGTGGATTAGAAGAAGAAGAAGAGTTTGGATTTATATCCCCCCTTTCTCTCCTCCAGGAGACTCAAAGGGGCTGACAATCTCCTTGCCCTTCCCCCCTCACAACAAACACCCTGCGAGGTGGGTGGGGCTGAGAGAGCTCAGAAGAACTGTGACTAGCCCAAGGTCACCCAGCTGGCGTGTGTGGGAGTGCACAGGCTAATCTGAATTCCCCAGATAAGCCTCCACAGCTCAGGCGGCAGAGCAGGGAATCAAACCTGGTTCCTCCAGATTAGCTACACGAGCTCTTAACCTCCTATGCCACTGTGTTACTGCATTGTGTGGAGTAAATTCACATTAAGTGGTGTTGGGAGCAGCTGAAACGGATTTGTTTTGACATTTTTTCCATCAACGGACAGTTCCTTCTCAGCACAAAGCGCCGCTTGTTTATTCACAATGAATGTCTTTGTTTCGGAGGGTAGCTGTAGCGGTCTGCAGTAGGATAGCTAAATTCTAGTCCAGTAGCACCTTAGATACCAACAAGATTTTCACGGTATAGTTTTTCAAGACTTGAAGCTCCATTTGTGAGATACAAGTAGGAAGGGAGATCTCTGAACCTTCTGCAAAGGTACAAATTGTAATCAGCTTGATCAGAGGAAGGGAGAAATGCTTAGGAGTAGAAAACACAGGACATTAGTATCTGTGGTGAGACCAGTGGAGGAATATTTTAATTTGAGGAGAAAATGCTACTGGGACTTGGCCATACAGCCCGGAAACCACACAACACCCCAGTGATTCCAGCCGTGAAAGCCATCGCCAATACAATATTTTAATTTTCCAGGACATTCCATTGGTAACCCAAAAGTGGCAGTCCTCAAACAGAGAAGCTGCATGGGGAAAAGAATAACACGAGATTGCTGAATTTAAGCTAATTCACAGGTTCAGAATGAAGGACCCTCTGGGGATGTGGGCACAGGATTTTTATCTCACCGCAGATGCTAATTTTCTGTCCCCAAGCATTTCTCCCCTCCTCTGTCTAATCAAGTATGATTACATTCTGCCTTATTATTCCTCTGCATTCTGATCCCCTTCTGCGTTCGGCCTGGAATATCAGATCTCATTGTTCATAGTAATAAATACATATGAGCAGCAGTGGCATAGGAGGTTAAGAGCTTGTGTATCTAATCTGGAGGAACCAGGTTTGATTCTCCGCTCTGCCGCCTGAGCTGTGGAGGCTTATCTGGTGAACTAGTTTAGCCTGTGCACTCCCACACACACCAGCTGGGTGACCTTGGGCTAGTCACAGCTTCTCGGAGCTCTCTCAGCCCCACCTACCTCACAGGGTGTTTGTTGTGAGGGGGGAAGGGCAAGGAGATTGTCAGCCCCTTTGAGTCTCCTGCAGGAGAGAAAGGGGGATATAAATCCAAACTCTTCTCCTTCTTCTTCTTCTCTCAGGTTGCAGTACCATGATGCATTTCGGGATCCCCTTGGCTGGACCGGGCAATGCTGCAGCTTCACCCTGGACGACTTTGCAAGCTCAGCGCTGGTGGAGAGGCTGGCTGCTGGGACGCAGGGACCGGCCACAATCGTGCTGGACTCGCTCAGCTGGCTGCTCCTTCGCTTGCCGTTTCCTCGCGTCTGCCAGGTCCTTTCGCAGCTGCACAGGAAGGCACAGGTTGCTGGTGAGATCCAGAGGGGGGAAAGGGCAAGACCCCAGTGGGGCGGGAAAGGCAGAGACTTCATCGAGCTCCTCCTGCCAAAGACCATTCTCTTAAGAGCTGCTGTTGTCTAATTAGCTCTCTGCAGTCAGGTTCCCCAGTATGGCGTCTGCTAACGCCTTTCTCAGTGTCTGCCAGAGGTTTTAAGAAGTAGGCTGGGCCAGGTGGGTTTTTTGCTTAGCAAGGCTAAGAAGAAAAAGAAAGAAGAAGAGTTGGATTTATACCCTTCCTTTTCTCTCCTGTAAGGAGACTCAAAGGGACTGACAATCTCCTCCCCCCACACCCCGCCCCCAACAAACACCCTGTGAGGTGGGTAGGGTTGAGAGAACTCCAAAGGACTGTGACTAGCCCAAGGTCACCCAGCCGGCATGCGTTGAAGTGCACAAGCTAATCTGGTTCCCCAGATAAGCCTCCACAGCTCAAGTGGCTGAGCAGGGAATCAAACCCGGTTCTCCAGATTAGAGTGCACCTGCTCTTAACCACTACACCCACGCTGGCTCTTTGATCACTGGAAATTTGATTGGACCTGCAGATATTTTTTAAAATGTAGCATTGGAAGTGGTGGCTATCACAGCACAAGACTCTTCACTGTCAGACTGAAGTAAACAGCGGCAACAACTTTATGGCTGTGCCCGCCAACCTGTGGGAGCAGCAGTGGCGTAGGAGGTTAAGAGCTCGTGTATCTAATCTGGAGGAACCGGGTTTGATTCCCAGCTCTGCCACCTGAGCTGTGGAGGCTTCTCTGGGGAATTCAGATTAGCCTGGGCTCTCCCACACACGCCAGCTGGGTGACCTTGGGCTAGTCACAGCTTCTTGGAGCTCTCTCAGCCCCACCTACCTCACAGGGTGTTTGTTGTGAGGGGGGAAGGGCAAGGAGATTGTCAGCCCCTTTGAGCCTCCTGCAGGAGAGAAAGGGGGGATATACATCCAAACTCTTCTTCTTCATAATTCCAGACACGCAGGCTCCAAAAGGAGCAACAGCAGGGGGAAGTTTTAGGTTCTTCGCCTTTGAGGCGGCCCTTCTGGGGCATCAGTCTCATTGCTCTTAGATTTTTGGCCCACCTGATTCTTGCGAAGGGGAAATCTGCAGCTGAGATGCAGGTCTGAGGGGCTGTACCTAACATTTCTCACCTTGGCAGGTCTGAAAATCACTTGGATTGTGGCCCTCCTCCATGGCGACCTGCACCAGCCAGGCCAGCTGGGGGCCCTCCACGCCTTGGCCCGCGTCGTGGTGAAAGTGTCTCCAGCTCCAGAGTCCAGGGCAGGAGGGGACGATGCTGCCTGCGTCGCTGTTACGCTGCACAGGAAACGGGGAAGCAAAGTGCTGCAGAAAGTGAGGGCTGTGATGTGGGCAGGAATCAGCATTTTCCCGGGTTTTATAGATGGGAGGGAGCAACCTAAGTTGAGCACTCAGTGACGACACCCAAGGCTGTTTGTGGGGGCCCAGCAAGGAACGTGCTTATCTAGTCCAGTATTCTGCTCCACACAGTGGCCACCCAGTTCCTCTGGAGGTCCAGCAACAGGGCACAGAGGCTGAGACTTTGACTCTTGGCACTGGGAGTCAGAGGTTGACTGCCTCTGAACTTGGAGGTTCCCAGTGGTCACCGTGGCTAGTAGCTGTTGCTAGAGCAGCAGTGGCATAGGAGGTTAAGAGCTCGTGTATCTAATCTGGAGGAACCGGGTTTGATTCCCAGCTCTGCCGCCTGAGCTGTGGAGGCTTCTCTGGGGAATTCAGATTAGCCTGGGCACTCCCACACACGCCAGCTGGGTGACCTTGGGCTAGTCACAGCTTCTTGGAGCTCTCTCAGCCCCACCTACCTCACAGGGTGTTTGTTGTGGGGGAAGGGCAAGGAGATTGTCAGCCCCTTTGAGCCTCCTACAGGAGAGAAAGGGGGATAGAAATCCAAAACTCTTCCTCTGTAGATCTGACTAATTCCCCCCCCTGACTAATTCCCCCTTTAATTCCCCCTTCTATGCCTGTAGCAGCAAATTCCACGTTTGAATCACTCTCAAGTGAGTGTGTACTTTACTACTGCAGTGGACTTGAAGAGGTTGACAAGAGCAAGGGAAATGCACAGGGTTTTGACTCCCTGCTTCCTTATCCGCTCTTATCCTTCCCTCCTTCAGAAAGAATACTTCACAGTGCTCCCGAATTTGGTTCTCAAATGCCTTGGGGAAGTGCCAGAGGACGGTGTTTCCAGAGAGGAGGATTCCCGAGTCCCAGCTACGGTACACCCCCCTCCCCCTCTCTAATGGACTCCCCTCTGCTCTATAAGCGTGTGGGAGGCCTTGGCTTGTGGTCAGGGCTCTGTGCTGGGGAAATCGTATTGGGTGGGCGGGCTCCAAGGGAAGACATGTTAGGCGGAGTGGGAGGAAGGGGAATTCTGGGGAGCCGCCCCTGGGAGAGGCTGCGGAGGTCTTTGGGGCTAACAGGACCCTTTGCTAGGAATCACCCCCCCCCCCACCTCCCCTGTTGCTTTGTTTGCAGAGCTGAGAGGGCATCAGAGTCAAGCTCAATCAGATATTCCCTAAATGGGGGGAGGGCGCCTTGGCACATGGCGAGCAGCTTTGCCACACAGACACCACACACACACACACCCATGCCTGAGCTGGAGCCTACCTCGGTCTCAATGCTGTCTCTGACTCTCTGCTCACTCCCTTTCTCTCTGGACTCCTTCAGGCGGATCCAGCTGCCAATTTGACCTTTAACCTGCGTTTGTCAGAGGCTGAGCGCCAGGCAAAGGAGGCTGTACCTCTCCCTTATCAGTTCAGCGAGGAGAAGTAAGTACATTGGCCCGCCCCACCCTTGCTGGAGTTCCCCTCTTGGCCCTTTTATCTTTTTCCTTCCAGGTTTCCATGCGCTGAAACCTTCTGACCAGGATTCCAAAGCGCCCTTCCCTTCCTTTCCAGACCTCACACTCCATCTGGTCCTGCGTCCCGTCTCACCTGGTGGCCAGCCAGTTCCTTTGGAGGAACAACCAACAACAGGGCACAGAGGCTGAGGCCTTCCCCAGTGTTGCCTCCTGGCTCTGATATTCAGAGATTTAATGCCTCCTGCACTGCTACTTCATGGCTTGCAGTGCAGCCTCTAAACCAGTGTTTCCCAACCTTTTCGACATCGTGGTACCCTTGACCTCGCTCTTCATATCTCAGGGTACCCCTGAGGTTCATTTGATGTTTGTTTTTTTTTGCATTTTTTAGGTTTTTTCCGTTTTTGGCCTGTAGGTGGGGGGAGTGGCAAGCAGGGGGAGGGGAGGGAAAGCAGCATTGACAGCCGCGTTGTTTGTCTGCCTAAATTCGACATGGATTGGGGGGATTTAAAGGGAGAGTTCCATTTAAATCTACCCCCCCAATCCACACCGAATTTAGGCAAATAAAACAATGCTGTTTTTCAGTGTTGTTTAAAGGGAGCCCATGAAGCTTCCAACCCCCCCTTCAAAATCCATTTGATTCCGGGGGGGGGGGGGGGCAGGCGGTAGCATTGTCATGGTACCCCAGGGTACCACGGAACCCTGGTTGAGAATCACTGCTCTAAACTCTGTTTCTCCCCATTCAGGAAATCATCTCTGCTGCAGACGTCAACCAGTGAGGGAAAGATCTACTATGAGCCAGATGCTGCTGATGACATTGATGAGGAAGATCCTGATGATGACCTGGATGTCTGAGAGTGATCAGCTGGGCTGATTGTGGAGGGGTGTGTGCGCTCCTAACTGCCCTCCCCTTTGCTGTCGGGTGCACCCCGGAGAAGCTGATGCTGTGCCGTTGAGAACGAACTGAATGCCTTCTAGGCATCACCACCAGCACGATGACCTTGTGCAGACGCTGTCTCAGAAGAAAAAGAACCAGCCTCCTGCCTGGGAGTAGATCTCCATGGAGAACTAGAGGGGATGCTTCCTTGAGATGGAAGACCCTGACATCGGGTAGAAGACCTCGAATGGCCTCTAAGAATGGCCAAAGATCGTTTCACGCAAATGGAAAATTGAGCTACATTAATTTTGTTTGAAGGAAGAACTTTGGCAGCGGGGAATTTCTGCAACTGAGAGAGCAGAACACGCCACTGCGTGCCTTCTTTTTTTTTTGTCTTCTTTTTTTTGTATGACATTCATTCAAATATTTTCATGTAGGGTCAACTTTTGACTCCCATGATGAAAGGGAAGTGGGGGAGAGTTCCTTTGACACTTTCCTGATGTTTAAACTCCGCAATTAGTAAAAATGAATGCCTCCTGCTTCTCAGGCTTTTTGAAACTGGCTGTTTCAAAACGGGACTTGCTCTTCCTTGCTGAAGGCCCCTGTGGGACAGCAACACCAAACTCTTCACTCTCACCCAAGCAAGCCCTTGTTTGGCTTGGCCAGAGAACTGGCCCTAAACAGGTACATTCCACTGCTGTTGGTTAAGAGAAAGAAAGAGGGAACTCTTGTTTCATCCAACTTTCCCCTTATTGTTCTTTTATTAAATTGCACTTGTTTGTAGAAAATGCGTTTCTGCCCATTATTAATAAAGACATCCGTTTTTTATTATGATGCCTGCCCCTGCAGAACATGCTATCTATGAGAATTCAGTCATTTTTAACATATTTGTTTGGTTGTGGTGGGCTTTCCGGGCTGTGTGGCTGTGGTTGGTAGATCTCGTTCCTAATGTTTCGCCTACACAGAACAAGATCTAGCAGACCACAACCACACAGCCCGGAAGGCCCACAACGACCAGTTGAGTCTGGCTGTGAAAGCCTTTGACAATACATATTCATTTGCAATTGTACGAAACTCCAAATTCAGTGGACTACGGAAGATGAATCAGTCGTGGCGTGGTGGGGTTCGGTGGATCCAAATAACAAAGGTGTACGCTATGTTGATGTCCCTCTGTTTTTGGTTTAGGAAACCACAAATAAAACCCTGCTGGGAGTTAGAACAAGCAATGATAGACACTTCATTGTGTGTTTAGAGAAGGGCTGAGAATTTTACTAATTAATGTGCTAAAACCTTTATTTTGGGGTCTCTAATGAGCCCCTCCAGCTGTCAGTCTAGCCACGCCCCTTGTCCTCCCGCTTCTTTCCCAACCTTCACACTGACCCCACCCACACTTCTGTCGTCATTATCCCGGCTGCTTTGTGGAATCTCCTTTAGGTTTTTCCCTTTCTCTTCCATGGCACTCGGGCGCATGCGCCTTTCCTTCCAACGCGCGTGGTCGTTCGCCTTTCTGTTGCGGCCGTCCTTGAGTGCGCATGAGCACAAAGTGCAAAAAAAATCCCCTCGTTTAGGGCCGGGAGAGAGGCGCATGCGCACTCTCCTTTTCGGCCTCATATCGCCTCCTCTCCTTCCAGCCGGCTCCAAGAGCCGGCGCATGCGCACCAGCCCGCGCGTTTTCCTCGCTCCGGCCGCGTCGTCTTCGGCTTCTCATTGGGCGGCGCTTTTGCCGCTCCGGAAGGAGTCCCCGCCGCCCTGGTCGGTGGTCCCGGAAGTGTCCCCAAGCAGAGCCCGGAGTCGGCGGGGCCGGGGGGAGCGGTTCCTGCGGGGCCGGGAGCGACAGGCAGCGGCGGCCGCGCGCATGGCGGGGCCGGCGGGCACGGGCTGAGGGCGGCCGGTGGGTCGGCGGGGCCCCTCGCCCGCCTCGGCGCCCCCTCCTCTGTCCCTCCCCGGCCTCCTTCCTTCCGCCCTGGCGGAGCTGGGCCGGGCCGGGGGCGCGGCGGGGCCCGCCGGCGGGATGATGCGCTCCCAGTGCCTGCTCGGCCTCCGCGCCTTCCTCGCCTTCGCCGCCAAGCTCTGGGGCTTCCTGCTCTACCTCCTGCGCCGCCAGGCCCGCACCGTGAGTACCCGCAGGGGAGGGGAGCCGGCCGTGCCGTGCCGTGCCGTGCCGCCGGAGGAGGAGAGTCTCTGCCACCTCGCCTAGAAGGGCCGGGGCTGCCCCGCCATCTCCCGCCTTCAGCCCCTGCAGCAGGCAGAGGGGGGCTTCCGCTCTCGTTTCCTGCGGCGGCTTCCCGGGGGGGGGGTCGTTGGGGGGGGGGTGCTCTTCCAGCCCAGCCCCTCTGCTGCCCTTTGGGGGGGGTGCTCTTCCAGCCCCCATTGGCACCGTCCGGCAGAAGCGACCTCTTGGCAGGCCAAAGGGCAGCAGGGGAGCAGAGAGCAACTTTCCTTTCGCCTTGCAGTGAATTTTGTGCAGTTGGGGGGACAACAGTCGCTCTATACCCGTGGTGGCGAACCTATGCCACTCCAGATGTTCATGGACTACAACTGGCCATGCTGGCAGGGGCTGATGGGAATTGTAGTCCATGAACATCTGGAGTGGCATAGGTTCGCCACCACTGCCTATACCAGTGGTGGCGAACCTTTGGCACTCCAGATGTTAAGGGCTACAATTCCCATCAGCCCCTGCCAGCATGGCCAATTGACCATGCTGGCAGGGGCTGATGGGAATTGTAGTCCATAACATCTGGAGTGCCAAAGGTTCGCCACCACGGGCCTATACCGTGTGTGTGTGTGTTGGGGGGTGGTGGAATAGGATAGATCTGCAATGGTGCACCTCAATGAAAATAAAATGTATTGTCGAAGGCTTTCACGGCCAGACTCAACTGGTTGTTGTGGCCTTTCTGGACTGTGTGGCTGTGGTCTGGTGTCCTTCTCCCTGTGATACACCTCTGAAGATGCCAGCCACAGATTCAGGCGAAATGTTAGGAGCAAGTTCTACTACACCACGGCCACACAGCCCTGAAGGCCCACCACAACCAAAACAAGTGTGTCTGCTAAGCTCGAGGGGACTCCCTCATTTTGTGCCAGTCTCCACTTCCTCCTCTTCTCCACTCACACCTTTCCTGGTAGTTTTTGTTCCCCCTTTCTCTTTCGTGTGAGTTGGAAGCCAAAGAAAGGGAAATCCATTACAGACCTACATTGTAGTCCAAGTTTGAGTCTCTCACTTAACTGCCATTGGCACAAATTGCTGCGTTTAAAGCGATTTAAGCTGGCAGCATCTTCCCAAAGCAAACGGACTGCACTTTTCTCCTTTCTTTGCTTTTGTGGCTGTGTTGTTCCAGTGTTGCAAGAAGCAAGATGTTTTCCCCTAGCAACTTGCGGGGGCGGGTTGAGAGAGAGGCAGCCGGGATGCCGTCTTCCTGGGGATCCCAGGGGCCAGTGGGCGGGGATAGTTGAGCATTGTTTTCAAGCTGAAAATTTGCTTATTCTTTTGCCTGTACAGCTGTGTGCGGCTCAAGCAGAGTGGTGAACTTGTGCTTGAGACACTTCAGGAGTGCTTGGTTTTCTTTCTAAAGGTACTGGAGAAAGTGAGGCAAGGGCGATTTCTTCTCACGTTAGGGTAGCCAGAATGGTTCTGGGATCAGGCAGCGCCTCCGAGCCTGCCTTCCTCTGCTATGGACTCCAGTTATCTTGACCTGGCCACGTGCCAGAGTTTTTCTATCCTTAAAATGGGACTAATAGAGACAGGCTGCATTGGTGCATGTTTGGCGGTAGGAGGATGAAGCTGTTGGCGGAGGACCTGATGTGGTCTGAGTGGGGGGGTTTGTTGTCAGGAGAATTCGATCCAAGCCCCACTGGCTAGCGAGCATCTTTTCTGGTTGTTGGGCGCAACTGTTAACTTATTGGACAGTGTCGTCTTCTGTTTCCGTATCCCCACCCTGCCTCCAGCATGGTGTATGGTTAAGAGCAGGTGGATTCTAATCTGGAGAACCGGGTTTGATTCCCCACTCCTCCACATGAGCAGCAGACTCTTATCTAGTGAACCAGATGTGTTTCCGCACTCCTCCTGGGTGACCTTGGGCTAGTCACAGTTCTCTCAGGACTCTCTCAACCCCAGCCCCACCTTCCTCACAAGGTGTCTGTTGTGGGGAGAAGAAGAAGAGTTTTGGATTTATATCCCCCCTTTCTCTCCTGCAGGAGACTCAAAGGGGCTTACAATCTCCTTGCCCTTTTCCCCTCACAGCAAACACCCTGTGAGGTGGGTGGGGCTGAGAGAGCTCAGAAGAGCTGTGACTAGCCCAAGGTCACCCAGCTGGCATGTGTGGGAGTGCCCAGGCTAATCTGAATTCCCCAGATAAGCCTCCACAGCTCAGGCGGCAGAGCTGGGAATCAAACCTGGTTCCTCCAGATTAGATACACGAGCTCTTAACCTCCTACGCCACTGCGAGAGGAAGGGAAAGGAGCTTGTAAGCCACCTGGAGTCTCCTTACAGGAGAGAAAGGTGAGGGGTATAAATCCAAACTCCTCTTCTTCTACCACATACTCCACGGAGATCAAAAAGTTGCGTGAGGTATGCAACTGAGCGATTTCTTTGCTTCGGGGGACTCATAAATTTAGCAGTGCAGGTGAGCTTCCAAGTTCCAATAGGAAGCCACCTTTGGTCCTGTTCTGGTCCTGGGACAGCTGCCCTAGAAGGGGGTAGAGGAAGTGCTTAAAATACTTGCTGTCGAGATAGCAGCACTGAGGCCAGCGACAGGAGCCCAGAGACACCCAAGAGCCCTCGCCTGTGCATGTTTACCGCGCATGTTCCTCCCTTACTTGCTGACTTCCCATTCCAGCAGAGCCCCGGCTGCTCGCTCTGGTTGCAGTGTCACCCTGAGGCTACTGATGCAGGATGTTTTGGAGGAAGTTGGGCAAACAGTGGGTTGCATTATGCGGCAGGGCTCCCAGTTGCTTCCTCGGGTGAAAGAGCTGCGGTCTGAGAGGCTGGAGGCTGTTGAGTGCCCTCTTTATGAGGCCCTTGTGCGATGGCCGTGGATTTCCCCACTTCCCAAGCTACCCTGGTGGGGCATTTTGAGGAATCTGGGGGTGGGTGGGAGTCTCTGTGTGGTCTGCAGTGCCTTGCTCCCCACTGGGCTCAGTCCAGTACTATCCAAGGGGCTCCAGGCTTAGTTTCTTCCTTGACAGGCAGAGAAGGAAAAGGGTGGGTGATTTTGCCGGTTTGCAGTTGTAGAAGGGCCCAGAAGTGAATACTTCTGAGCGTTCCCTCCTTGTTTGTGAATGAGACTTTCTTGCGGAATAAAGGACTGTCGGATTCCTCGGTTTCTTTATTTGTAACTTTTATATCCTCTCCAGCCCAATGTGATTTATAAACGTGATCACAGGCTATATGACGTCCACAAAGCACAGTACACAGTACTTGGCCAAAGGATTTCCAAAGACAGCAAGTCGCGTGAATCTCCTGTCAGAAAAAGACTGATCTTGTTAGATCTCGGAAGCTAAGAAGGGCCGGCCCTGGTTAGCATTTGGATGGAAGACCACCAAGGTCGCTATGCAAAGGCAGGCAGTGGCCAACCACACCTGTTCATCTCTTGCCTGGAAAACTCTGCAGGGTTGTTGTACGTCAGCTGAGACTTGATGATGCTTTCCTTCACGCATAGCAGAAGGTGCTTAGGAAGAAAGCGACCACATAAACACTCCTAAAGCACAAGTAGGTGTCCAGTCACAAAGCTTCCTGATTGCATCGGGCCCTGTTAGCTGCCCTACTAGCCATATATTTAGGTTTTAATCTTGTCCCCTAAGGAAAAGCTTGCGGGGAAAAACACAGCAACAGTCCTTGCAGGCCTTGTGAAAAATCCATCGTGTTTTGGATTACCTTGCGGGGAGGGTGTTTGTCAGGGGTGAGGGACACAAATATCCAGAAACGGGCAGGGGCAGAGGAGGTGTCCTAGGATTAAGGACTGGTGTGGGGTGTGTAGCCAGCATGGGAGGTGATTTGGGGAGGGCCGGTCCCAGGTCGTGAAGGGCTTTAAAGATGAGGCCCAGCGCTTTGAAGTGAACTTAGGGCCAACTCATGCAGCTCGGCCTTCTGAATCAAGAAGCAACTGTACTGAAGAAGAAGAGGAGGAGGAGGAGGAGGAGGAGTTTGGATTTATATCCCCCCTTTCTCTCCTGCAGGAGGCTCAAAGGGGCTGACAATCTCCTTGCCCTTCCCCCCTCACAACAAACACCCTGTGAGGTGGGTGGGGCTGAGAGAGCTCCGAGAAGCTGTGACTAGCCCAAGGTCACCCAGCTGGCGTGTGTGGGAGTGCCCAGGCTAATCTGAATTCCCCAGATCAGCCTCCACAGCTCAGGCGGCAGAGTAGGGAATCAAACCCGGTTCTCCAGATTAGATACCCGAGTTCTTAACCTCCTACGCCACTGCTGCTCCTTGTGCGCTTCTTGAAGCTTCTGGGTTGCCTTTAAGGGCAGCCCCATGCGGAATGTGCCGTAGTAATCCAGACACAAAGCCTGGGACAAGATGTCTAGGCCAGCAGAAGGGAGGACTGCATCCAAACCAAGTACAGGTGAATGAGGCCACCTGGGCACAGCCCTGATCTGAGTGTCCACTGGTGAGGCCGTTTCTGAGAATAACTGTGCTTTCACCTCGAAGAAGGAGGGTGGTTTGAAAAGTCTACCTTTCAGCCCGGACTGTCTCCAGCTTTTACCCAGTTTTCCCTATGGTGCATAAATTGTTAGCTGTTCCGGGGCCCCTTATCATGGTCACTTTCATGTCATAGCATTTTTGGGCACATCAGTAGCTGGGTTGAGTCCTTGAGTGGAGAAAACCCACAGTAGGTTAGTTTCAGTGGGTAGCTGTGTTTGTCTACCGTAGAGCAACTACGTTCGAGTCCAGAAGCACCTTTGAGGTTTTCGGGGGATAAGCTTTCAAGAGTCCAAACTCCCTTCATCAGATGTCTGATTCTTGAAAGCTTCTACCCCCCCAAGATCTTGTTGGTCTAAGGCAGCCATTCTCAACCAGGGTTCCCTGGTACCCTGGGGTGCCGTGAGCATGTCCCAGGGGTACCGCGGCAACACTACCGCACCGCCCCCTCATTTTTGTGGTGTCTCCCACCGGCGCCAGGAAGGACATGGAAATGGCCCATGGGGCAGGGCCTGCCACAAGGTCAGCGGCCGCCACCCCCCCTCCCCCCCCGCAGTGCTTCCCTTCACCCTGGGAGGGGAAGGTGGGGGGTGTGGCAAGCAGGGGCAATGGGAGGGGAAGGTGGAGGGTGGCGGCAGGGGTGCCGTGAGATATGAAGAGTGAGGTCAAGGGTACCCTGACCTCGAAAAGGTTGGGAAACACTGGTCTAAGGTGCTCCTGGACACGAATCTGCGCCTTCCAAAGCAGAAACCTGGCCCTCCCTCCATGTGCCTCGGATGAGGTATGTGTGGGTGTGCTGGCCCCTGAGGGCATGCAACGGGAAGACCTTGCTGGATCTTGTGGGCTCAGGGTTTGGCTAGAATAGGAGACCACCTTGCCAGATCTTGGAAGCTAAGCAGGCTGGGCACCGGTTACTGTTTGGATGGGGGACCACCACAGACTTATCAGGGTTGCTACGCAGAGGCGGGTGATTGCAAAGTAATTTTTAATTTTATCTATGTCCCGCCTTTCGTCTGCCGGCTTGTCTCTGTGGTTTGCGCTCAGAATGTGGGCAGCCTGCCTGGGCCGGAAGCCAATCCCAAGACCGGGGAGGCTGGGTTGGCTAATTTTGGAAGAGCGGCTGGAGGGTGTCGACCGTGCAGGTGCCTGACGGAGGCACTTGAGGGGCAGCTGTCGTCGTGCCTTCATTGGGTCCTTGCCCACCCTGGTGCCCTTACAGCTGAGGGGCGGGGCTGTTTGAGGAGAGGCAGCAGGTGGAGACGGGAATAGACTTGGGGGAGGAGAAGGGGAGCTATAAGGAGCCGTCTCCTGCGGAGTCACCCCATTGGCCCCTTCTGCCCAATGGGAGCGGCTGACTTCCACGCCCCTGGCAAAGGGCTGTGGCCAGCGTGTGCTCTGCCGCTGAGCTCTGGCTCCTTCCCAAGGGTTTGGAGGGCCTCATAAGTGTGCCAGAGGGCTCTTTCCCAGTAGGGGCTCCGGTCCTTCTAGAGCTCAGAAACTCTGTACTCAAGGAATGTTCCTGCCTCGCTGCTTCAAGCGCTGTGACTTCAGTGGTCCAGTATTTAATCAGTTGGGGTGCTGTGTGGTTTCCGGGCTGTGTGGCCGTGTTCTAGCAGCATCCTCTCCTGATCCTCTGAAGATGCCAGCCACAGATGCAGGCGAAACGTCAGGAGAGGATGCTGCTAGAACACGGCTAGACAGCCTGGAAACCACACAGCACCCCAGTGATTCCGTCCGTGAAAGCCTTCAACAACATATTTAATCAATTGGTTTATTTGTTTAGAAAATATTTTGCCTTAGAACAGTGTTGGCGAACCTATGGCACGGGTGCCAGAGGTGGCACTCAGAGCCCTCTCTGTGGGCACTTGCATGTTCATCATGTGGGGGGAATGCCCCCCCACACACACACATCTGGGCTGACCTGGGCCGCTGGGCTCAATTATTAGCATTAAACCTAAGACCTAGTTTTGGGGAAGCAGAGTAGGTAACCCTGTTACGCGCTGTTAAACCCCACTGATTTTCACGCGAAGAACTAAAGCGCGATTCTTTACCTGGGAGTAAGCTTGGTTGCTGGCAATGGGGCTTGCTTCTGAGTAAATCCTCCTAGGGTCGTGATTCACCCGTTGGAAGAATTGCACGGTTGCTTCAAAGCAAAGCCACTGACTACCACCAAGCTTACTCCCGAGTAGCGCACACCTCAGAGCCAACCATTTTTTCTAAACTAAAACCTCAGTATTCAGGTTAAATTGCCATGTTGGCACTTTGCGATAAATAAGTGGGTTTGGGGTTGCAATTTGGGCACTCGGTCTCAAAAAGGTTCACCATCGCTGCCTTAGAAGAAACTTAGTCGACCCCCCACCCTCGGAAGGAGTGTATCCCTCCCCTGTAGGGCCACACAGAGAGAACTCTGGGATCACCCTGCACAGTAGGACACAGGAGTGCCCTGAAGGGTCCCTGGGTGGAACACAGCCTAGTTCCTACTTCCCAAGTGCCTGCCTGGTTATGCTTATGCTAACCCTGCAGTTTAGCAGCAAACGGACAGGACAAGCATACTGGCAAAGAGGATGTGTGGCACATGCTGCTATGTCCTCATTGGCATTTAGTCTGGCATATTTTAAATCATCATCATCAACATCATCATCATCATCATCAACCTTTTATTGGCATGAGTTTAAAATACAACAGAGAGGTTGAGGAGAATCAAGTTAAAATAAGTAGGTTCGGACATTTCCAGCAGTTAAAACAATAAATAAATGAATAAACTAAAATCTGTGGCGAATCTGTTGTGCCAGCGCCAGGAATTTGGCAACATCTAGGGATCTCTGAGGAGACTGATCACAAAGCAGATAGAAAGATTTGACCTTGTCTGATGAGTAGGCATAGTTCTGAGTATATGGGTCTATATATTGTCTTCTAGATGAAGCATACAGTTCGCAATCTAGGAGGGTGTCCTCGATTGTTTCGGTGGCTTTTTGTGAGCAGGGACACGTTCTTTGTTGGTATGGGATCTGGAGAAATCTGCCGCTCAGGACTGCTGAGGGTAGGGCAGTCAGTCGGGCTAGCATTAAGATATGTCGGAGGTACGGCGAAGATATATTGTAAAAATACCTTGGTAGCCCTTTACTGAAGCGGAGAAGGTAGGAGCCCTCAAGTGCTCCAAACATAAATATCTTCAGAAATCTAAATTCTGGCTGTTCGACAGTGGAATTCACTGCCTCGGAGAGTGGTGGAGTCTCCTCCTTCGGAGGTTTTTTAACAAAGGCTGGATCAGCATATGTCGGGAGTGCTTTGATTGTGTGTTCCTGCATTGCAGGGGGTTGGACTTGATGGCCCTTGGGGTCTCTTCCAACTCTATGATTCTATTACTATCTCTTGCCTTGGCAAAACCCTTTGGGGGTCACCATAATTCCTGACAGCAGTTTCCGCTGTCCAAGCCTTCCTCTGCCACAGATCCTATATGTGTGTGTGTTTTCTGTTATTCCTCGTATGAATTGCTGAGCGCGGGGGCGGGGGGGGGGAGCACTCTGCAAACATTCAATCAGCTACGTTACTCTGGGTTGCTACCTTTAGTAAATGCTTAGAAATCTTTCCTTTCCTTCTGGCAGGTGATCCAGTATCAGACGGTGCGCTACGATATCCTTCCCCTCTCCAAGGTCTCACGGGAACGGCTCAGTAAGTGTGCTCCTTACCAAGAGGGGCTTTTTTATATTTCCTCCTGGGATCGTGCAGAATATTAGAGGGACAGACAGGTGGCAGACAGGTGGAGCGTCCAGATTGGCTCTGACCCCGTCTGCTCCCCTTTCCTCCCTCCTTTCTTGGCAGATCAGGTGAAGAGAAAGATTTTAGTTCTAGACCTCGATGAGACGCTCATCCACTCCCATCACGACGGGGTCCTGAGGCCCACAGTGAGGCCCGGCACACCGCCTGACTTCATCCTTAAGGTGAGAGGCCTGGCGCAACTAAGGGCAAGCCACAGCGGGGCTCTGGGTTGGGCGGGTGGAGGCCCAGCTGGTATGTGGAGGCAGAGTGGCTTGGGATACAGCAGCCAGGTGGAGCCGTGGCTCAGGGAAGAGCTGATCCTGGCCGTGCAGAAGGTCCCGAGTTCGACTCCTGGCATCTCCAGTTAAAAGGACCGGGCAGAAGAAGGAGTTTGGATTTATATCTCCCCTTTCTCTCCGTAGGAGACTCAAAGGGGCTGACAATCTCCTTGCCCTCCCCCCTCACAACAAACACCCTGTGAGGTGGGTGGGGCTGAGAGAGCTCTGAGAAGCTGTGACTAGCCCAAGGTCACCCAGCTGGCGTGTGTGGGAGTGCACAGGCTAATCTGAATTCCCCAGAGAAGCCTCCACAGCTCAGCTGGCAGAGCTGGGAATCAAACCCGGTTCCTCCAGATTAGATACACGAGCTCTTAACCTCCTACGCCACGGCTGCTCCTCCTATTTTTATTTTTATTTATTTATTATTAGATTTAATATACCGCCCTATCCCCGAAGGGCTCATGTATAAAAACATCACATATAAAACATAAATATAATATAAACAGTAAGAATTAAGCTAAAACAGCGCCCCACGAAACCCTTACATAACCCTCCTGGAAAGAAATAGAGAGAGAATAATGGGTCCCAACAATGTTAGGGACCCATAGAAAGCAGGGGAGGGTGCTGGGGCACCTTCAGCAGCTGGTCTCTCCAAAGGCCTGGTGGAACAACTCAGTCTTACAGGTCCTGCGGAATTCCCCAAGGTCCCGCAGGGCCCAGACAGCTGGCGGGAGAGTGCTGCTCCAGTTAAAAGGACTGGGCAGAAGGGAATGAGGAAGTCCTTTCTCTGCCTGGGGCCCTGGAGGGCGAATGCCAGCCTGAGCAGACAATACTGGCCCTGGTGGACTGATGACCCTACTCAGAAGGAGGCCCCGCCTTCAAGTGTTTCGAGGCTCTGTTTGGTCTAAATATGTAACAGTCACGGTTTGCCACTTTCAGGCTCCAGGTGTTGCATTTAAATGGGTGGGGCTGGATTGACCTAAATGTCGGAAGAAGGGGAGTCACCAGGGGTGGGATCCAACCAGTTCTCACCACTTCTCTAGAAGCGGTTACTAATTTTTTCTGAGTTCCGAGAAGGGGTTACTAAAGCAACCTCCCTGCCCAATAGGGACTGGAGGGGCGTGTGTGCTGCCTGTTTGAATCCCACCACCATCGGAACCTATTATTAAATTTTTGGATCCCACCACTGGGAGTCACTGCTTCTGATTCCAGGCTCCTTGGAGAAGGAGTAGCATTTGGCCCACCCCTGGCATGGGGGGGGGGGGCTTTGAAGGACCTTGCTAGAGCTGCCCCCGATTTTCCTGTCGAGCCTTCCGTTCGAGGCCCCTCTCAGTCCCCCACCTCTTGCCGCTGTCGGGCACCAGAGGACACTCCTGAGTCCAGGGGCTTCTCTTTACCCTGAACATTGGTGTCCAGCGTGGTGTGGTGGCTAAGAGCAGGTGGATTCTAATCCTGAGAACTGGGGTTGATTCCTTCTACTTGAGTGGCGGACTCTTATCTGGTGCATCAGATTTAGCTTAGCAAGCCTTTATTGACATAGACAGCAGTACAACAATAATAAAAAATGGATTAAAAAGCATGTACAATACAGGAAATAAATGTTAGGTCGAAGGAAATCTACTGGCGTTTAGTAATTTCCAGGAGAAAGTCTACCACTATCGTACAGAGAGAAGGATCAGGGTTGTCCAACAAGTAGTGTAATCTAATTAAATCGGGGAGATGGGGTAAATGTAAAGGAGTAAGATTCACATACTCGGAACTGATTTCCTTGAATCTGAGACAGTGTAGTGATTGGTGGGCCAGAGATTCAACTGAGCCATTGTTACATGGGCACAATCTTTTAGCCTTTTCTTGCTTATTGAATCTGCCATGTAACAAGGCAGAAGGCATAACATTAAACCTGGCGAGCATTATGGCTCTCCTTTGAGCAGGTTTTATTAAGCAATACAGGTAGGTGCACCAGATTTGTTTCCCCGCTCCTACATTCCAGCTAGTCACAGTTTGTTTCGAACTCTCTCAGCCCCACGTACCTCACAAGGTGTCTGTTGTGGGGAGAGGAAGGGAAAAGGCGCTTGTAAGCCCCTTTGAGGAGAGGGAGGCGGGGTGCAAATCCAAACTGTTCTTCTCCTTTGTTGCCCGTGCCTATTTTGGCTTGGAAGAGTCATGGCCGAGGGGCAAACCTGCTCTCATCAAGAGATGGCTTCTGCTAAATGTGTCTCCCTTTGTTCCAGGTCGTCATAGACAAGCACCCAGTCCGCTTTTTTGTACATAAGAGGCCACATGTGGACTTTTTTCTAGAAGTGGTAAGCCAACAGACCCTTCTCATGGTATGTGTGTATGTTTGGGAGGGTGGTGGTGGTGGAGGAATCGTGGCCCTTTCTCCTGTGGTCCAGGATTCAGAGCGGGGCTGTCTGCCACACATGTTATCCGTGACATGTGTGTAGAAGTCGTGCCCGTGTCGGCTCAGCGCTTTCCCCTTGGCCAACCTCCCCTCTGGAGGGCTACGAAGCTGGTTGGAAGTCTGGCAAACAAGCCCCGTGAGTGGAGCATGCATGAGCTAGCATGTTCTACTTAGGAAGAGGACAGTTAGGGGAGACGTGAACATTCTCTTCAAACGCAGCACGCTGCTCGAAAGAAGACTAGGCCTTAAATCTGGCTAAATCTAGCGGGCTTGAGTTGCAAGAGGCTGGACTTCAGGAGAAACTTTCTTAAAGGCAAGCACGGTTTGACTTGGGAACCAGTTAGCTCTCCTTTGCCAGAACTGTGCGCACTGAGCATGGACGCGGATCTGCCCGGGATCTTAATCTTTGGGCTCGCCCGTGTGTTGGGCTATGGTGCCAAGGGCTGATGGGAATTGTGGTCCATGAAGATCTGGAGAGCCACAGGTTGCAGACCCCTAGTCTAGATGGCCTCGGGGCTCCATTCATTCATTCATTCATTCATTCATTCATTCATTCATTCATTCATTCATTCATTCATTCATTCATTCATTCATTCATTTATTTATTTAAACTTCTATACCGCCCTTCCCCGAAGGGCTCAGGGCGGTGTCCATCAATTATATAAAAACAGTTAAAATCCATTTCACGCCCAATCCCAGTTAAAAAACCATATATAAATTATAAAAAATTCAGATGGCGATTAAAATTGTTTCCCCTTCCCCATTCTTGCACCCACGGGGCCCAGATATTTATCACAGAAGTGTGATGTTATCCCGGCTGGCCAAATGCCCCAGGCCATTCATGTCTCACCAAGGAGGGACCTGCCAGGGTCAGTGAGCCGGCTGTTGCTGGCATCGCTGAGATGACTTGAGGGACACCGCCTGGCCAGGGTCAGCTGCTTCAGCCTTTGGAAGCCAGCCTTGAATGCCGGGGAGCTGATGCGGGCTCAGAAGGAAGCGCAGGAGAGGGGGAAGCCAGCTCTGCCTCTGTTTCCTGCCCTGTCTGTTCCCTGGCTGGCAGCCAGATATCGGCCAAGGAGGCCTGTGGCGCTGGGTATGCTTGGAATACCTGGTTATGTTTTCTGGCAAGGTAGGGCTGGGACTTTTGAGTGGGAGTGGGTGGTCAGCCAGTACCTGTCTGGGAGGAGGAGGAGAATGGCCCAACCGCCTCTGCCACAGAGCCCTGGAACCCGAGATCCCTTTCAGGTGATGCAAACGCCCCGGAACCAGCTCGTCTGGTCTCTGAGGCAAGGAGGGCCCTGCTTGTGTCAAGGTTTAAACGGCAGCACTAAGCCCTTGTCTGGCTGGATCTGCCGGGCTCCCGGGGCGTCTGCCGGTCCTCCTCCTCCATGCAGAGCGGCTTCAACCAGTGGTGGGATCCAAAAATATTAGTAACAGGTTCCCCTGGTGGTGGGATTCAAACTGTGGCATAGCGCCAATGGGGCTGGGCACGACGGGGGCGTGGCCAGGCATTCCGGGGGCGGGGCATTCCTGGGCTGGGCTGTGATAAAGACGCAGCCGCTGCGCCGGTCCTTGGGCGGGAAACGAATGCACGCAGGCTTAGGCTGCCACGCACGCCGGTGCACCTCCTGCTAGACTGCTTCAAGTTCTGCGCGCTACTGCTGAGAGGAGGGGCGTAACTAAGGCCAAAATCACGTGGCGAAATCACCAATTAGTAACCCCCTCTCGGCACACGCAAATAATTAGCAACCTACTCTCGGGAACCTGTGAGAACCTGCTGGATCCCACCTCTGGCTTCAACCCCTCGGGGATGGGGCGGTATGAAAATCTAAATAATAAATAAATAAACCCTTCAGCTCTTGCTAAGTTCCTGTCCCTCTTCCTTTCCCTCACTTATTGGATTGGTGTTGTCAAGGCAGGAGCTGATATGTGCCTCTGAAGCCTGCAGTACTCACGGACACAGGATTTATTACATATGGCGCCTGCCACTCCCCAGCCAGAAGGGGAGCCAAAGTCCCTTTCAGCCACCCACTTTCTCGTTCGCGTCTCACTCAGCTGCAGTCGGCTCAGCCTTCATTCTGACTCTTGAACCTCGACGTTAACGTGATGCCAGGGGACCCCTGGGTGGGCTGCCCAGAGACTTCCGTTGGTGCAGGATGTGGGGAGCTTGCCGGGAGGGGGTGGGCCACAGCACACGGCGTTTGGAGGCGTCTCCACACTGTGCCCTGGGTTGTGCAGTATCAGGAGGGTTTCTGAGCCTATTCAGAGTGCGTCTTCTTTACCAGCAAGTGGCCACAGCTTTCCCGTCCATTGGGAGAGATCATGGAATAGTAAGAAAAGGACTCCCAGCACAGAGGACTCCCCTGGAGACTTCATGCAGCCTCTTTTCTTGTTCCTTTAACGGCAGCACATAAGCAACGGGCCCTGCCACGCTCCGTCTGGCTGTCACTGTCTACGGGAACGTGGCTTCAGCACGTGGCTCCCAGCCTGTCTGAGCACGGGGACCCCTTTTTAACCTTAAATTCTGCAGACTTCCCCAGGTGATAGGAGGTATACTATTAGTATCCCTTGATTGAGTGACAAATGGCAGTGCTTTAGTGCACCTGTGGATTCCCAGGATCCCTTGTGGCACGGGTGTCAAACTCGTGGCCCTCCAGATGTTCATGAACTACAATTCCCATCAGTCATAAGAACATAAGAACTAGCCTGCTGGATCAGACCAGAGTCCATCTAGTCCAGCATTCTGCTATTCGCAGTGGCCCACCAGGTGCCTTTGGGAGCTCACATGCAGGAGGTGAAAGCAATGGCCTTCTGCTGCTGCTGCTCCTGATCACCTGGTCTGCTAAGGCATTTGCAACCTCAGATCAAGGAGGATCGAGATTGGTAGCCAGAGATTGACTTCTCCTCCATAAATCTGTCCAAGCCCTTTTTAAAGCTATCCAGGTGAGTGGCCATCACCACCCCCTGTGGCAGCATATTCCAAACTCCAATCACACATTGCGTGAAGAAGTGTTTCCTTTTATTAGTCCTAATTCCCTCCCCCCCCGCCCCCAGCATTTTCAATGAATGCCCCCTGGTTCTAGTATTGTGAGTATCCCTCCCAACATGAGCATTGGCTATCCTGGCAAGGGCTGATGGGAATTGTAGTTCATGAACATCTGGAGGGCCGCGAATTTGACACCTGTGCCTTGTGGTAACTCCTCAGCCCCCAAGGTTGGGAGCCACGGGCTTAGACTGCAGGTTGGGGTGTTGGGCAGCCTTTTCATAGGGAACTTTTCCTCAAAGCATCCAACAAGGGTGGTGGGCGGGGCGTCATCCGAGCCGTCCGTTCTGGCTCATTGGGCTGTTCCTTTCATGCTTTGCTGCCCTTGCTGCTGACCGTTCTGCTTCCCCCCCACCCCTTCCGCAGGTGAGCCAGTGGTATGAGCTAGTGGTCTTCACAGCCAGCATGGAAATCTACGGCTCGGCTGTGGCTGACAAGCTAGACAATAATAGGAGCATCTTAAAGAGGCGATACTACAGACAGGTATGTCTTGCAGCCCCCACCCCACGGGTGATGCCCTTCTGCTGCAGTCCATGGTGATTGTGGCCCTTGACTCTCTGTTTCCGTGGTGTCCTGGGGGATGTCAGGGGAGGGGGGGGGTTGTTTTGAGAGTTCTGACCCGTCCTGCTTCTCTCCGCTCTCCAGCACTGCACTTTGGAGCTGGGCAGTTACATCAAAGACCTTTCGGTTGTACACAACGACCTCTCCAGCATAGTCATCTTGGACAATTCGCCGGGAGCGTACAGGAGCCATCCAGGTAGGGCCGATGTAACCTCAGCTTGTGGGTTCTGTGGGGCAGAACTTGGAATGAGTTTGCAACAACAAAATTTAAAAACAAAACGGGTTTACTTTCTTAACATATAACATCAACATTTAACATCACACTTCAAGGTCCTGTTCAGGTTGCGTTTTCAAGTCCTTCTAGTTACAGTCTACTGATACTGCCAAGTCCAATTCTTCTTTGCAAGGGGGTTGGCTCCTGAAGACTCCAAGGGCTTGGTGAACAGGATTCAACATGGTGAAGGTTTCCAGGAGAACTCTCACCCATTGCAAACATAAAAAGAACCCTTAACAAGGTGTTAGGGGCTTATACAAATCAAGGTCCGAGTCTGGTAGCCTCGTCTCCTCCAAACCACATGAGCTCTGCAGCCTCCTCCTGCTTTGGGTCTCCACCCCTTTCTGGGTCAACCCATTCTGAGCATGGGGGTTACACTGACACACACACACCCCGCCCAGCACCCTCCACAGAAGAGGGGTGGCTGGATTGGCAGGTCTTGTTCATTCCTGCGCTGCCGGGCCTGCCCACTGCCTCCTTTCCCTAAGCCTTGCCTGCTTCCTGTGTGTGCATTGGAGCCCTTCTACAAATAGGCCGGGGTGTTCTACTGGGGCTTAGTCATTAGAATAATTTTGTCATTAGAATAATAATTAGAATTGTCATTGGAATAATAATTAGAAAAGTTTGGATTTGTATCCCCCCTTTCTCTCCTGTAAGAAGACTCAAAGGGGCTGACAATCTCCTTGCCCTTCCCCCCTCACAACAAACACCCTGTGAGGTGGGTAGGGCTGAGAGAGCTCAGAAGAGCTGTGACTAGCCCAAGGTCACCCAGCTGGCATGTGTGGGAGTGCACAAGCTAATCTGGTTCCCCAGATAAGCCTCCACAGCTCAGGCGGCAGAGCTGGGAATCAAACCCGGTTCTCCACATTAGAGTACACCTGCTCTTAACCACCACACACCACTGCTGCTCCTGTGAAGAGAGGGTAGGCGAGGTGGCTCAAGGGAGGTATGTAGCTGAGTGTGGATTTGAACCAGAATCTCTTCTGAAACCCTGATGCCCCCGCTTCAGCTGCCTTATTCTGAACCAGACCTTTGGCCCATCAACAGCAGTATTGCCCAGCCAGGGTGGCAGCGGCTCTCCAGAGCCTGTGGCGGAGGCCTTTCTCACGACTGCCCTGAGCCTTGGAGCCTGACTTCAGTAAGGAAAGAGCAGGACAGAAATCAAACGAATAAATACGCTGCATTGTCGAAGGCTTCAGCGGCCGGAATCACGAGGCTGTTGTGGGTTTTCCTCTGAAGATGCCAGCCACAGATGCAGGCGAAACGTCAGGAGAGAATGCTGCTAGAACACAGCCAGACAGCCCGTAAACCCCACAGCACCTTAATAAATACACCACCTGCTGCCAGAGCTGCCTTGTTTACTGGAGATGCTGCTGCCTGGGATTGAACTTGAGACCTTCTGCCTGGCATGCAGATGCTCCCCCACGGAGTCACACCCCCTTCCCTGTAGGGGGATTGGAGTCAGGCCCCTGGTCAGACCGGCAGCAGCTCCCGGGGTCCTCGGGCAGAGAGAGGCCTTTTACATCCTCTGCTGGTCAGCAGGAGGGGCTCGCCCGCTTTGCTCAAGGGCCTTGCTTCATTTGGGTTGTGGACAGGCAGATTTTCTGGGTTGCAACTAAATGTGGGGTGGGATTGGGGGGGAGAGCATCCCTCAGTGAGAACAAGGCCAGGGTTAGAAATAATCCAAGCAGCGGTTGACGCCGGTGTGTCCTTTGGCAGATAACGCGATCCCTATCAAGTCCTGGTTCAGCGATCCCAGCGACACAGCCCTCCTCAACCTGCTCCCAATGCTTGATGCCTTGAGGTAAGGTTCTTGCGTTGGATCTTGTCCACGTCTGCTCGCTTTTCCAGAATCTTGTTGACTTCTATTTCTACATTTTTTTTTGTTGCTGCTTCTCTTCCCAATTGGGAGTCATCTGCAAATTTAATAAGCGGTCCCTCCACCCCTTCATCCAGATCATTTATAAGAAGAAGAAGAGTGAAGAGTTTGGATTTATATCCCCCCTTTCTCTCCTGCAGGAGACTCAAAGGGGCTGACAATCTCCTTGCCCTTCCCCCCTCACAACAAACACCCTGTGAGGTAGGTGGGGCTGAGAGAGCTCCGAGAAGCTGTGACTAGCCCAAGGTCACCCAGCTGATGCAGGTGGGAGTGCCCAGGCTAATCTGGAATTCCCCAGAGAAGCTCCTTCCACAGCTCAGGGCGGCAGAGCTGGGAATCAAACCCGTTCCTCCAGATTAGATACACGAAGCTCTTAACCTCCTAATGCCACATTGAGAAGGGGCTTAATCCTCCAGTGGTGGAACCTTGGTACTCTATAAAGACTATATTCCCATCAGCCCCTGCCAGCATGGCCAATTGGCAGGGGCTGATGGGAATTGTAGTCCATAACATCTGGAGTGCCAAAGGTTCGCCACCACGGTCCTACGCCACACTGACCAGTCCCATGCCCAGAACGGAGCCATGTGGCCCCCATCCGGACACAGTCAAATGAAATCCCATTGGCAGCTCCTCTTTCGTCTTACTTGGTATTTATTCCACCTGATCAGGATCCAGAAGGAGTTCAACGTAAAAAATTAGTGCACTTGAGCCATTACAGATACAGTTAAAAGTCATAAAGAAATTCAAATAATAACACAAACAAAAAAAGCAACGGAAGGTTGTTGGGGGCATGCCAGATGAAACAGAGCGAAATCATCACCCACAGGCAGAGAACAGCAGTAGAGAGGGAACAAATGAATCTCCCTGGGGAGGGAGTTCCACTGTTATGTGCTCCTCCCCCCTGGAACAGGGCAGGTGGTGAACTAGAACCCTGTGGGGAGGAGGGAGAGAGTTGCATGACGCCCCCTCTGTTGAAGCAGCGGATTTACTCGGAGTAGATCACCTTGTAGGACGCAATGTAGACAAGAACTGATAAGACACACAGTCACCAGTGCAGTTCTTTTTATTGCTATCTACTAAAGCAAAGCAAAGCCTTTATTGGCATACATAGAACAACAACAAAACACAACAAACATAAAAAATTTTAAACGGCAAAAAGGATAACCTCAGATAAATACATATTGTTACTGGCTCTGAATTATTTCCATAACAAAGCTTGCAACCTCTTCACAAAAAACAGAATCAGAGTTATTCAACAAGATAAATAATCTAATCAAATCTGTTAACTCAGATTGGAAGAGAGGCTATCTACTAACAAAGTGCTTCGCCAAACCACAGGTGTTTTTAGGCACACACCACACTGCTGTCTGTGCTAACTATATACAAATCAGGTGCCCTCACCTTATCAGGTATGAACACGGTACAAGCTTTGCACTCGGTACTAATCTGCACACGGCACCTGTTAGAAGGCGGGTCCAGCTGTCATTTAGATTTTGTTCAGAATAAGATACTGCTTAAATAATATAAAATAGAGGAAATAAAAAAGAAATTTAGCAGAATAGTAAGGAAGATATAAGAACAAGCCAGCTGGATCAGACCAGAGTCCATCTAGTCCAGCTCTCTGCTACTCGCAGTGGCCCACCAGGTGCCTTTGGGAGTTCACATGTAGGATGTGAAAGCAATGGCCTTCTGCGGCTGTTGCTCCCGAGCACCTGGACTGTTAAGGCATTTGCAATCTCAGATCAAAGAGGATCAAGATTGGTAGCCATAAATTGACTTCTCCTCCATAAATCTGTCCAAGCCCCTTTTAAAGCTATCCAGGTTAGTGGCCATCACCACCTCCTGTGGCAGCATATTCCAAACACCAATCACACGTTGCGTGAAGAAGTGTTTCCTTTTATTAGTTCTAATTCTTCCCCCCAGCATTTTCAATGAATACCCCCTGGTTCTAGTATTGTGAGAAAGAGAGAAAAATTTCTCTCTGTCAACATTTTCTACCCCATGCATAATTTTATAGACTTCAATCATATCCCCCCTCAGACGTCTCCTCTCCAAACGAAAGAGTCCCAAACGCTGCAGCCTTTCCTCATAAGGAAGGTGCTCCAGTCCCTCAATCATCCTCGTTGCCCTTCTCTGCACTTTTTCTATCTCTTCAATATCCTTTTTGAGATGTGGTGACCAGAACTGAACACAGTACTCCAAGTGTGGTCGCACCACGGCTTTATATAAGGGCATGACAATCTTTGCAGTTTTATTATCAATTCCTTTCCTGATTATCCCCAGCATAGAGTTTGCCTTTTTCACAGCTGCCATACATTGAGTTGACATTCCCATGGAACTATCAATTAAGACGTCCAAATCCCTTTCCTGGTCTGTGACTGATAGCACTGACCCCTGTAGCGTGTATGTGAAGTTTGGATTTTTTTGCCCCTATGTGCATCACTTTGCATTTTGCTACATTGAACTGCATTTGCCATTTCTTAGCCCACTCACCTAATTTATCAAGGTCCGCTTGGAGCTCCTCGCAATCCTTTGTGGTTCTCACCACCCTACATAATTTGGTATCATCTGCAAACTTGGCCACCACGCTACCCACCCCTACTTCCAGGTCATTTATGAATAGGTTAAAGAGCACTGGTCCCAATACGGATCCTTGGGGGACACCACTCCCCACATCTCTCCATTGTGAGAATTTCCCATTTACACCCACTCTTTGCTTCCTGTTTCTCAACCAGTTTTTAATCCATAGGAGGACTTCCCCTCTTATTCCTTCATTGCTGAGTTTTCTCAATAGTCTCTGGTGAGGAACTTTGTCAAAAGCCTTTTGGAAATCCAAGTAGACAATGTCCACTGGTTCCCCCTTATCCACATGCCTATTTACATCCTCAAAGAACTCTAGTAAGTTTGTAAGACAGGATTTGCCTCTGCAAAAGCCATGCTAACTCTTTCTCAGCAGGTCTTGCTTTTGTACATGTTTTATAATTTTATCTTTAATGACAGATTCTACTAATTTACTTATATGTTATATAAGTTTTATAAGATGATGGTGTAATGTTAGTTAATGCAAAAAGGAATTAGGAATAAGATGAGGAAGTAGATATGATTTAATTGAAAGGCATTTGTAATATTTTAAAAGGACTTAAACAATGTATGTCTGATTTATGTTGACTTATCAATAAAATTAATTTTAAAAAATAGATTTTGTTCATCTAAACATTTCCACGTGTTCTGACACCCTCTTTCTCACCTGCGGCAGGTTCACAGCAGACGTCCGGTCGGTGCTCAGTCGGAACCTCCACCAGCATCGCCTTTGGTGACGGCGGCTCCTCCTTTCTTCAGGGTTTGGCCCACGACCTCTGCCTTATCCCGCCATCGGGCCCGCCCCGCCATCCTTGCCACTTGGACTCTGGGGACCGTGTTTGGACTCAGCGCGGCGCCCGGGGATGGGCTCGGCCCGAGCCAGCCTCCCCCCGCGCGAGCTCACGGCCGCCTGCTTCTACCGCCTCCCGCGCCCTGGGCACACCGGCTGCTCCTCGGCCGGGAGAGTGGAGGCTGACAGAGATATTGGGGGGAGGGGGGCACTGGCACCGTTGGCCTGACTCCAGCTGCTTTGGGGGCAGATGGGCAAGAAAGGGGGGTGAAACAAGCCAAACGCACCCCGGAGTGCAACGGACACTTTGAGACGAGGCTTCGTTTCTCATTTTAAAGACCTAGCTCCCTGTACAAAGAACTTCCTTCTCTGGTTTCTTTTTTTCCCCCCTCTATTTCGACCCTGTTTGCATATAAAAAGAGAGAACCCCCCCCCCCCTTTCACTCGATAAGAGCTTCTTAGATCATCTGGCGTAGCTTTTTGTCAGTTGACAGAAGAGGCTTGTCCTGTCTGTTCCCCTGGAGTGGGCTAAGGATACCACTCCTTTGTTGCAGTGGGGGGTGGGGAGGGACCAAATATCAAGCAGTTCTAGCCTTGGAACGGGTGTGAGAAGGAGGGCTCTGAAAACGTAGCTCTGGGAGGTCCTTTTGCCAGGCAGGGATTACATTGATGCAGTGTTCTTTAGTGGCTGACGGCACGGGATGATTAGTGAAACAGTTTATTCTTCCCCATCCAAGGTGACGTCCGTAGGGAAAGGGGCCCTTTGCTCTCCCGCGCATCTTGGGAGTCACTGCGCAGGTGAGAGTTGAGCTTCGTGCACAGTTTGGTGTCCTGTCGTAACACTGCACAGGTACAACGGATTGGAACTGGGCAGCAAGAGAAGCCCCTGAGTGGGTGTGGGTGGGGAAGGCAACTCAGTGGCAAAAATGAGAAACTGCTCTGGACACCACCACCCCCAGTGCGCTTTGGTTACTGTAGCCAACGTGTTGACCTTTTGCTCGATTCCTTCGTTGTCACTTGGAGCCGAACTCCATGAGGTGGTGGGGTGGGGAGCTGGACACACAACACGGGTTTGAACTGAGGATAAAGCAGTTCCGTGCTCTGGTCTTGGGCAAGCAGTTATGCACCCCTGGAAGCTGGCTGGGTTCCCCTGAGGCCCCCCCCCCCAAAATCAGACCCTCTTTGGTTGATGGTTTTCCCTTCCACTTTGAGAGTTGCCGGAGCAGATGTTGAGGGGGTGTTTGTGTTATTGGTCCAGCATCTCGCAGAAGAGCAGCTGTGCCCTGACTCAGACCTCTGTGCTTCACCTGTGCAGTGCAGGAGCAGGGCCAACAAGTTCGGTTATTTAACTCTCCGTATTTCTGCTGGGGGGTTATAACTTAAAGCACAGGTGTCAAACTCGCTGCCCTCCAGATGTTACGGACTACAGTTCCCATCATCCCCTGCCAGCATCATGCATCATGCTGGCAGGGGATGATTGGAACTGTAGTCCATAACATCTGGAGGGCCGCGAGTTTGACACCTATGCCTTAAAGAGAAGGTGGGGCTTCCTTCGCTTCAGCTTGTTCCCTGATCCTTCCTGTCCCCACCTGAGGCTGTCCTCCCCTCCCATAGAGCTGCTTGGATGCTTTAGTGAAGCGACTTCGTCATTGGAACACCGCTGGCCCACCTTACAGGGCTGTTGCACGGACTTCCGCAAGAGACGTGAATGGGGAAAGGTGCCAGCCCTGCCACTCAGCAGGGCGCCGCCCCTCACCTTATTGGTCCTTTTTTCACGTGACTGCCCTCCAGTCTGCCGGATCTATTATTCGGGGCCAGTGCACGTGATCATTCCTCTCCGTTGACGTCAGGCACATGACCTGTCAGTTTACTGACTCGCCTCCTCCCCGACATATCCTTCCGCGCCTCTTCCCCTGACCTTTCCTCCCTCCACGGTGGGCTGAGGTTCCCCCGTCCCTTGAGTGCCCCGTTCCCCCCCCCGCGACTACCGGCCACACGCTCCCCGCCCCCCATCCCAGCGAGTACACCCGAGGACCTTCCGCGGACTACTTTGTTTTGGTGTCAACGGGTCAACGCCAGCGGAGCAGCGCTTGCGCAAGAGGCGCCTTCGTGAATTCCACCTGGCGTAGCGCCCGCTGGTGGCTCGTGTTGCGCAAAAGGCGGCCTGGCGAGGGCTCGAGGCGCTGCTGAACAAAGCGCGACCGAGCGCGAGAAGAGGGCGCCGTCCTTTACGCAGCTGACGTAGCCCTCCCCGCGTCCATAGCGCAGGGCGCGTCTACTTGAGCCATCGCCTGTTGTGACGTCTGGCCCGCAAAAAGCGTACTCCGTCACCCTCCCTCCCCACCCACCCCTCCCTCCCGCAACCAGCGTTTAGTGCCGGCAACAGGGTTACGGCTTTTGCGCAAGGCTGTGGCCGAGGCGTCGTTTCCGCAACGCGCTTTACGCCGCCAGCGGAGCAGCGAGGGGCCGAGTGTCGCAACCACGCCAGCGGCGGCGGCGGCGGCGGCGGCGTATCATTGCGCGCGCGCGCGGGGGAGTGTGCGTGTGTGTGAGTGCGGTGAGGCGGCCCCGGCCTGCTCGGTCCCGTCGCTGGTCGGCCTCGGTGCTGCGTCGCTCTCCTCTCGCCGCCATGAAGTTCGTCTACAAGGAGGAGCACCCCTTCGAGAAGCGCCGCTCCGAGGGCGAGAAGATCCGCAAGAAGTACCCCGACCGGGTCCCGGTGAGCGAGCCCGCCCGCCCCCAAAAGGAGGGTGTCATTCCGCCCACGAGAAAGAGTCCCCCGCCGCCCCGCCGGGGAGGGAGGGCGGGTCGCCTCAGGACCCCCGCCCCGCGTCCCCCCAGCCCTGCAGGGGCGGCCTCGACCCCCCCCCCTCCAACCCTCGGCGCCCCTCGGCTGTCAGGTGGTTTTAACCTCTCGTATCCCTCCGCGGCCCCCCCCCCCCGCGAAGCAGCCAGGAAGGTGACGGCTTGTTTGTTGTTCTCCACCTGGGGACTCCTCCCCCTCCACGCCCCCTCCCCGGAAATGGGAGTCCTCTTTCATACGGACCCCCCCCCCGACACAGACACACGGTTTTAATTGGGGGCTTCTGCCCCCCCCCCCCCCCGGTAGCCCTTCCTCTTCCCACGTCAACGCCCCCCGAAGACCCCCCCCCCGAGCTTCTCCTCCTTGACCTCCCCTTCACATCCCCTTCCCTCCCTCGCCCCCCTCCCTCCGCCCCTGGCCCCCCCTCCCCAGGTGCAGAGGAAAGGGGCGGGGCTGCTGCTGCCCAGAGGCCCGGAAGAAGGGAAGGGAGGGGCAGGCGTCACCTGCAGGGCAGCCAGGCGGTGTCCTCGGAGCAGACTGGCTCTCAGACTCCCCAGGGGGGCGCCCCAGAGGGCTGGTGATGGCCAGGGCGGTCGGGGTGGCAGTGCCAGGCAAGAGGGGCAGAAATGTAGGAAGCCGCCTCCCCTGCTGTCTCCACATTCCTCTTCTGCCTCTCAGGAACGTGCACCCCCTCGCTGGTGCGGCTCCAGCCGTGGGGAGCCTGTGGCCCCTTTCCCACCCCACTGACGTCCATTGGCTTAGAAGGGACACGACTGTAACATTGTTTAAAAAAATCAAATAACTTGTCTTGACCCGGCCACCCCAGGCTAGCTCTGCTCTGGGATGCTGAGCTTAGACAGCCCTGGTTAGTACTTGGATGCGAGACCACCACCACCACCCCCACCCCCCCAGGAAGGCCAGGGTCACTATACAGAGGCCAACAGCCACAAACCACCTGGGAGCGTCTCTTGTCTTGAAGCCCCTACAGGGTCATCTGCTGTGACTTTAGGGCTCTTTCCACCATCCCCACCACAGTGTATTGGACCCGATGGCCCTTGTGGTCTCTATCAACTCTGCGATTCTAACTTAAAATCCATCTTTCCACTTAAATGCTGTCCAAGCACTGATAATATGTAAATAAACCTCAGCATGTCTGCAGAACTGTCAGACATTCTGAGAACTACGGATGTTCCTTTGCTGCGCTGCGAACAACAACCCTGAAGGGAAGTTCAGCATTATAACTGAGTGGCGGTGGCAGGCCAGGGCAGAAGGGAGAGTCCAGTGGGCCACAGTTGAGTCCGGCAGTGTCTGGCCCTTGCGGTGATGTTCCCACCGCTGGCTGTGATTCACGAGAACTGGTAACATGATTGTATTCTGATTCTCCCCTTTCCTATCCCTATGAACGCCCACAACAATATTTAAATCGGCAAAACGATTCCCTTTCCTCCTCCCTAGTTGCGTTGGGGGGATACTTCTCAAGAAAAAGTTTGTCCCTTTGCTGACTCATATCAGTTTGGGGCATCATAGATGCCAGGAGTTCCTGGTCCATCTCTCCGCTTTTCAGCTTTTGTTGAGCAACCAAATCTTGTTGCACAAACGGAAGCATTCCGGGGGTGGGGGGTGGGGTTTACAGTTTGGATCATTCAGACTTGGAAGCTGAATTGCTATATTTGTGAACCTTCCACAGCCACTTAACTGTATAATAGACATGTAGCAGCCCAATTTTTTCCTTCAGATGGGGTTCCAGCAGTTGGTGGTGGGGTGGGAAGAGATTTACCTGTTTGTTTTCTGCCTGCGAAGCATCTGCTTGGGGGAAAAAAACCTTGGAATCGTGGGTGAAGTTTAAATAGTTTTACAGCAGGAGGGGGTTTTTTTTGCTTAAAATCTCATTTGAGTTTTTTGATGATGATAGCCTTTATTGGCATTCCAAAATACAATAAATACAATAAATACAATAAAACAATTGTCCATAAAAGACAGATAGTTACAGCAGCCATTCAGAGTCTCATCAATAGTTTAGTCCAAATGGACTCATCAAAAGTGCCATTCTTATACACCTCTCCACAGACCTGACTAAAAACCCACCAACAGAGCCCAGGCATCACAACAGCATACAGTATCAACACTCCACTATAAAACACAGAGTTTGTTAGAGTGGCACCTAACCCTAACACAGAACAAGGGATAGGGGGCGAGATCTCATTTGAGTTGGTGACTGTGGTGACCTCTGTGTGCCTGGCTAATGTTTTTTTCTCTGGTGTGGTGAGAGTCACAGAAGGGATTTAAAAATGTGCAGGTCAGGTTTCTGAGGGTCTGTTTTGCTTCCTCGCCCCCGTCTTTGACAGACTCCCATGAGTTGTGCTGTCTCACCAGGATGTCCCGCTTTAACCCCGAGCCTCTCCTGGGGAGGGTGATCCCTTGGGCGGGGTCCAAACTCGGATTGCCCCACCGTTCTGATAATGAGGAGGCCTCTTCTGCTGCCTGTGCTTGATTTCTTCCTGCTGCTTCGTGCCCTTCCTTGATGCCAGCTGTGTCTGTCAACCTTGCAGGTCATTGTGGAAAAAGCTCCGAAGGCCCGGATAGGCGACCTGGACAAGAAGAAATACCTGGTCCCTTCAGATCTGACAGGTACACACCTGGGCCAAGGAATGGGGGGCGGGGAGCTGACTAAGCCGGGGCCTCATTGCGTGGCCAGCCTTTCCTGGCTGGGAGGGGAGGTGTGGCCATTTTGGCTGTGCAAATATTAACAGTGGGCCGTTCAATTCCATCTATCCTCATGAGTTTGTTGTGTGAGCTCCGCTTTGTTTCGTTCTCGTGGTGGATTGACACTGGTGAAATGGGAAGGCTGGGAAGCCCAGGGGCGCCACGACAGGGACTCCCAGCTCAGCATCTTTTTCCCCTCCCGCCTCAGAACGTTCTCTTCCTTCTTTCCCCCCAGTCGGGCAGTTCTACTTCCTGATTCGGAAAAGGATCCACCTTAGAGCCGAGGACGCGCTATTCTTCTTTGTGAACAACGTCATCCCCCCAACCAGCGCCACCATGGGGCAGCTGTACCAGGTACGTGGGGGGGGGGGGGCCTGCTGGCACTGCTTGGAAGCTCCTCCACCCCCAGCGTTGCTGCCCAGCACCCTGAAGGCTGAATAAGGAAGTGGGAAAAATCTCCGGGGGAGGGGGGTGTGTGCGGTGGGTGGAGCTGGCTTGTTTGTGAATGAGCCATTTGGTGAATTCCTTCTTGGCCTGCAGCAGCCTCTTCCTCTTCTCCCCCTCCCTCTCCCAGGAACATCACGAGGAGGATTTCTTCCTTTACATTGCCTACAGTGATGAAAGCGTCTACGGCAGCATGTAAGGCCGGCCGCCACCTGCTGCCGCCACCGGGGCAGCATGTGCTCCTGAAGGGACCTTCACTTTTTTGTTGTTTTGTTGATTTTATGTTCAAGAGCCTTTTGACCCAGGACTGGGGAGGATTGTGGGTTTTTTTTCCCTCCTTTTCTTCATTTTCTGCAGTGCCCCCTCCCATCCTTTCTAACCCTACCCCACCCACCCACCCGTCCGTTATGACTTCTCACACTTTTCTTTCGCTTAACCCCTTGCCCTGGGCTTTCTGTTGAAGTGATTGTGGGATTGTGGCTACAAGAAAATATACCTCTCTTTTCCCGCATTCCCCCCCCCTTTTTTTCCCCTTTGGTCTTCCCATTCCATTTCCCCCTTTTCTTCTTGGAGGAGGTTTGGGGGAGCCTCAGATTCTCAGCAACACACACACACAAATCCTCCCCCCGTTTCAAAACTTTCAGCTCCACTTCCATGCCCTGATTTTGCTCTTATCTGGGAGTTGTGCTCTTCTGCCTGGCATTTTCTGTAACCAGAGCAGAGGATTGGAGAATGCTAATAATTAAAAACAAAAAAAACCTTAAGATACCTGAGCCTCTAAGGAAGTTATTTGTACTGTTTGACGAGGAGGGGGGGGGGGTTCCTAATATTAATTGCAAATTATCCGTCTGTATTTTTTGACATAACGAAAAAGACCTTTAGCACCTTGTGGCTAGGTTGTTGGATTAGGTTGGGGGTCAGTTTGGGAAGGAGGGTTTGCAAAAATGATCCTTGGGTGTAGGGACACACACACACACACACACACACCCGGTCTGGGGGTTCTGTGCAGATTAGACACCCAAGATGTGGATTGATCAGTTACTGGAGCCCTGGAAGGGTGGCTTTTAATCCTCAGGTGTGTGTGTGGGGGTGGGGGGGAATCCCTGTTAATTAAATAATTGTGAGCAAGTGATCCCACCGGGTGGGGGGCAGGCGGTGCGGGGGACGTGGACATTCCTGTGCTGGGAATGACCAATGTGGATAGGGTTAGGGTTGATCCCAACTACTGGGCTGGGGCAGAATCAGGCTTGCCAGTTGCCCTTGCAATGGGTCTGGGGAGAGGGGGCTTGCTGCAGATTGGAGGGCGGGTCGCCCAGAACCCCTCTGGACGCGGTTCAAACGGTGGCTTCGAATCGCTGGGAGGGGCCAGCCGCCTTCGGGTGTTTTGCTGCGGCCTGGGCGAGGAGGCGGAGGCAGAAGGAAGTTCTGCTGGGGAGGGAGGGAGGCAGGAGGCCAGCCCGGCTGCCCGCGGCCCGGAAGGTGAGCCGTTCCCGGCCTGCTTGGGATGTTCCAGCCCTCCCCCGTGTTTACACCGGTGTTGACATGAAACGTGAGGACGGGGAGCTGTCTCCGTAAGAGGCGGGGTGTGCAGTGACTCGACCCTCCCTCCGCGTTTTCCGGCCGCGCCCTTTGGAGGAACGTCGCCGCCGGAGGTGGGGGGGGGGGGTATTTGGGCCGGCCCTCCGCGCAGACTACGACTCCCGCCGTCCTCGGGCTCAGCCCTCGGGCATCCCGGCAGGTGAAAACTACGATTCCCGGCGTGCCCTCCGCTCCACTTCCCCTGGGAGTTCGCCGAAAAGCGGAAGTGAGGGAGCGGGCGGGGCAAGCTGTCGGCTTTCGCGCGCGGCCTGACGGGACTAGTAGTGCGGTCCGCGGCGCCGCCTCTGAGCGTTCGGCGGCGGGGGAACTCCATGTCCCGAGATGCTCGGCGGCGGGGCGGGGCCAGGACTGAGCGAGCCGTGAGAGAGGGAGGGAGGGAGGGAGGAGGCGAGGGGCGGGGGAGCGAGCGAGCGAGCTCGGGCTGGACTCGAGTCGGCTCGGGCGGCACCGGACGGAGCGAGGGGAGGAGGCGGAGGAGGAGGAGAGCCGAGCGGCGGGGGCGGCCGGGCCACAAACGCGGGCGGGCGGGCGGGCGCGGACCGGAAGAAGGAGGGGGCGACCGGGCCGGCGGGGGGTCCCCGAGCCCCGCCGTCGCGGGCGAGGAGGGGGCGGCTGGCTGGCTGGCGGGGGGGCCGGTCATGGCGGAGCCCAGCCCCGAAGGTAAGGGGAGGGGGCGGCCCACAACGGGGCGGAGGAGGGGGGGAGACTTGGCCTCCGCAGGCGGGGAGAGCGGGAGGGGGTGGGGGAAGCCGCCGCCGTCCCCGCCACATGGAGGAGGGCGGGCTGGGCGCCCCACTCTTCTCCGACCTGGGAGAGAATTGGCGGCGGCGGCGGCGGCGGCGGCGCGGGGGGGGGGCGAGCCCCGCGGCAGTTCCCTCTCGAGAGCTCGAGTAAAGTTCCCGGGGGTGGGGGAGGGAGACGGGACCGGATCTGGCGGGAACACCCCCCCCCCGGTTTTTCCGCGTGTCCGTTGGGGGGGAGGGTAATGCGGGTGTCTCAGCCCCCCCCCCCCCAACCCGCCACCCGCTTTCTTTTCCAGATCCGCCTCCGAACCTCAAGCCGGAGACGCAGGTAAAAAAAAAGGGACGAGAAAGTCTCGCTAAAGGCCTGGGGGCTTCCTACTCTTCCCCCCCCCTCGTGGAAAGCGGCCCTCCCCCCCTCTCGCCGACTTTGGGCGCCGCCGCCCCCCCCCCCCGGGCCGGGCCGCGCTTCCTGGCGGGGGGGGGATATTGCGACATCCCCGCGGGCGCCTTCGAGGCGCCGCCACCGACAGGCGCCTCCCCCCCTTCCCCTCCCCTCCCGTTGTGCCTCGACCCCTTTGCTGGGGGGGGGGGGCGGCGGGCGGAGCGGAGGTCGCCGGTGCTGGTCCGGCCGCCCTGTGGAGGGGAGGAGGGAGGGGGTGTCTCCGCCGGTGCTGACGCGCCTCCCCCCCCCCCCTCTTGGCAGCCCCCCGAGAAGCGGCGCCGGACCATCGAGGACTTCAACAAATTCTGCAGCTTCGTCCTGGCCTACGCCGGCTACATCCCGCCCCCCGCCAAGGAGGTGAGTGGGGTGGGGGCGACCCTTCCCCTCCGCCTTCCCGTGCGGGCGGGGGTCCTTTCTTTCCCATAGCGGGCGGGGCTGCTGGGCGGGTGGGGGTGGGGGTGGGGGGGCAGCTTTCCCTGCCGTTCAGCCGCCTGCCTGCCTGCCTGCCTCCCTCCTGCCTTTGGCGTGTTTATTCCTTTGCCTTTTGCTTTGAGCTCTGGAGTCCGTGAAGACCACAACTCCCAGGCGCCCCTGGGGCGGGGCCATTTTGCTCAGAGCCTTGTGCTCGTTGCATGCTGGGAAATGTAGGCAGCTGCTCTGGGAGCGAGAGGGCGACAAGCCCTTGTTTGGTGCGCCTTCGGGCTCAGACACTTTCCTGAGAGCATTTTGGGAGCTGTAGTTCACGTGGCTGCTCCTTAGTCCAGTGGTGCTGGCCTTCCCAGAGCTGTGGTAGTCCTTTCCCGTGCTGAGCGTCACGTGCGGAAGCTCAGCAGTGAAAAGGTGCATCCGAGAACGTACAGAGTTCGTTTAAACCGCTGTGGCTTAATGGACGTGAGATGGAGAAGTCGATTTATGGCTACCAGTCTTGATCCTCTTTGATCTGAGATTGCAAATGCCTTAACAGACCAGGTGATCGGGAGCAACAGCCACAGAAGGCCATTGCGTTCACATCCTACATGTGAGCTCCCAAAGGCACCTGGTGGGCCACTGCGAGTAGCAGAGAGCTGGACTAGATGGACTCTGGTCTGATCCAGCTGGCTTGTTCTTATGTTCTTATGGTTGCCATCTTCCACCTGGGGCTTGCATTCATCTCAGAATGCCAACTGACCTCCAGGCTGCAGGTATCCCTTCTCCTGGGGAAACAGCTGCTTTGGAGGGTGTGTTTTGGGGAGTGGCACTCCAGTGAAGGTCCCTCAACTCCCCAGATCCCACCTTCCCTACCTTCCACCCCCAAACCTCCAGGAATGCCCTTGACCAGAACTGGCAACCCCAGCAGATGTTGAGGTTCCTAGACAAGTCAGCTTTGTCTGGCTTTAGGAATTTAGGCCTCTGCTTCCTGGGTGGGATTCTTCTCTGAGCTGTGTGCTACTTTAGCATTTCCAGCCATGCAAGGATGTGTGTGCAAATTGTCTCACCTGGTGGTTACTGTCTGAAAACTTCAGGTGTAGCCGAGTGGCTCTTCGAAGGTCTCTTTTCTTTCATCCCAGCACAGGACATATTTTTTGAGCAGCCGGGGAACGTAGTTGAGATGTTTTTTTAGTTTGGATTTATATCCCCCTTTTCTCTCCTGTAGGAGACTCAAAGGGGCTTACAATCTCCTTTCCCTTCCCCCCCCCCAACAAACACCCTGTGAGGTAGGTGGGGCTGAGAGAGCTCAGAAGAACTGGGACTAGCCCAAGGTCACCCAGCTGGCATGTGCTGGAGTGTACAGGCTAATCTGAATTCCCCAGATAAACCTCCACAGCTCAAGCGGCAGAGCTGGGAATCAAACCCGGTTCCTCCAGATCAGAGTACACCTGCTTTTAGCCACTACACCACTGCTGTCGAAGGCTTTTGTGGGTGGATTCAACCGGTTGTTGTGGGTTGTCCAGGCTATGTGGCCGTGGTCTGGTAGATCTTGTTCCTAAGGAACGTCTTCCTAAGGAACAAGATCTACCAGACCATGGCCACACAGCCCGGAAAACCCACAACAACCAGTAATTGTGATGCTTGGTCTGTGAGCAGGCAGAGAAGCTGCCCCAAACTGACTGCCTCTGTCTGCCTCGCAGGAGAACGACTGGACACCCTCTGGCTCAAACTCCCCCATCCGTCAGGAGAGTGCGGCGGACAGCGATGGCTGGGAGTCCACCCACTCAGACCTGCACACCATTGAGACCTTTGTGAAGAAGGCCAAGTCTTCGAAGAAGAAGGCGGCTTTCCGCCGCCTCAAGTCAGACAGCTCCCTGCTGGAGAAAATGAAACTGAAGGACTCCCTTTTCGACTTGGACCCGGTGGGCAAGCAGCCGCTCCCACTGGCGGGGCCCAAAGCGGGCGCGGAGAGGAAGAAGGACAAGAGGAACCGCAAAGCTGCCCTGGAGGCCGGGGGGCCCAAACGCAGCCGGGGGGACCCAGGGGGGGAGAAGCGCTCGCGCATCAAAAAGAGCAAGAAGAGGAAGTTGAAAAAGGCGGAGCGCTCTGAGAAGAAGCATAAAGCTTCGCTGAGCGAGACGGACTCGGAGGAGGAGGCGGCGGCAGCAGTGGTGGTGATGCCTCTGGCCGGGGGGCCGGCTCTGCGGCCAGGCAGAGAGGAGGAGGGGGCAGCCACCGCACTGATGAGCGCGCCGGCCCCCCCGGAGCTCTTGGCGGCTGGCTTCCCCATTAAGGGTGAGGACACAGAAGGGAAGGAGGGCATCAGCACGGAGACCAGCCAAGACGGAGACGGCAGTTCCAGCGAAGGGGAGATGCGAGTGATGGACGAGGACATCATGGTGGAGTCAGGTGAGGAGCTGAGAGGTGCCTCAGGGCTGGGGTTTGGCTCGGAAGCTGCTGATTTCATTCACGAAGGGCTCTCCAGATGTTTTTTTTTTCAAGATTTTTATTTGTATTTACAAAAAACAAACATATGGGTCGAGTCAATCTCTGATGTCAATCGTCATTATAATTTTACACTATCACATATACAATCTTTAAAAAGATAAAAAATGTAAAAAAGCTAAATAGACTTCCTTGTTGTAGTTCAGGAGTTAATTTGCCTTTAGAATATGCATCTTATTTCATTCAGTAATCTATATCTCATTTTGATCTCTAGGTTTCTTCCTAAGATGGGCTCTCCAGATGTTAATGGACTACAAATCCCATCAGCCCCTGCCAGCATGGCCATGGCCAATTGGAATTATAGTCCCTGAACATCTGGAGATCTGCAGGTTGCAGACCCCTAACCCTATTCAAAGGGGAGAAGAGCCTGAATTTGCCTTGTCTTTTGGGCTAAGTGGAATTGGAGGGGCCCTCTGCTGGGTCTCTGGTTCCACGGCCCAGGGCATCAGACTTCCATGCCCAGCTTAGCTCACATCTTGATAGGCCTGGTACAATCGTAGGCCGTCCTGAATGCGGTGTGGTCTAATTGAACTTGGAATCCCTGTGTAGCATTTGAGGTCTCCTGAAAGCGAAATGCGCGTTATCATCTGTCAATGTCCAATTTCCTTAAGAAGGTGATAACTGGGTGTCTGGAGCCAGAGAAAGAATCTCAGCCACTAGAGGGCCTGAGGACGACTCCAGCGCCTGCTTCCTTGCCTGCCTCCAAGTAATGCCCAGTGACACCTTTCAGGTCCTAACCAGTGTTTTTAGGAGGCGGGCAGGGCCAGGTGACACTTTTGCCCAGCAAGGCCTCTGATTGGCCACTGGAGAGTTGTAGGCTGTGCTGATTTTTAAATTACACCTGTCATCACAACGCAAGAATCTCTACCGTGTGATTGAATGTAAGCCCTGGCAGCCATTTTTGGGCTGGCTCCGGCATACTGTGAATTCCAAAGGTGCCCAGAGGCACAAAAAGGTTGGGGGGACACCTGCTCTAATTGTGGATTGTCTAGGACCAGGTCGGCCAGAATCCCGTTGCAGATCAAGTTTGCATCTCCCTCTGCCAGAATTCTCCTTTTTTTTTCCAACCCCCACAATTGGCTTTAGTCATAGAACTGCTGGATTTTTTTATTATTTCCTTTTGTCAGCTGCAGAAAAAAGCTTTGCCGCTTTAAACTCTACAGCATACTGTAAATATAATCTAAATTATGCAAAACTTCCTTGCTCACGTTCCTCGTTTTAGACATGGGGCCTATCCGAAGGAAAATGGCTGGAGCACTGTGATGCATGTCTCAAATGGGAGCAGTAGTGGCTAAGAGCAGGTGCACTCTGATTTGGAGGAACCGGGTTTGATTCCCAGCTCTGCCGCTTGAGTTGTGGAGGCTTATCTGGGGAATTCAGATTAGCTTGTGCCCTCCTACACACGCCAGCTGGGTGACCTTGGGCTAGTCACAGCTTTTTGGAGCTCTCTCAGCCCCACCCACCTCACAGGGTGTTTGTTGTGAGGGGGGAAGGGCAAGGAGATTGTCAGCCCCTTTGAGTCTCCTTACAGGAGAGAAAGGGGGGATATAAATCCAAACTCCTCCTCCTTTCTGTTTTTCACACTGTTTTTCAGGGTCCATTATAATCTCAAGCTTGTTTGCACCACAATGAAGAATAGGGACTTAAAAACGAGCTACTAGAAAGACAAAAACTGACATTCTAGTATTAAATCAGTTTGTGCCAGATACCTTGTGCGAAGAACGGGTCGGACACGGGCCTACTTGCAAGCCGATTTCTGACCTTGCCTCTCCTTTTCCTCCCCCCTCCGGTTGCTGCTTCTTCAGGGGACGATTCGTGGGACCTCATCACATGTTACTGCCAGAAGCCATTTGCTGGCCGACCCATGATTGAGTGCAACCAGTGCGGCACCTGGATCCACCTCTCGTGCGCCAAGATCAAGAAGACCAACGTTCCCGACATCTTCTATTGCCAGAAGTGTAAAGAAGGGTCTCGAAAGCAGCTCCCCCCGTTGCTCCCAGCAGCAGCTCCTGGGGCTGCAGCGGCCATCGCATCCAGGGGAGGTGGGGAGACCTAGCCTGTCAGGGGATGGTGGCTTTAAACCAGACTTCCACCCCAGAGGGACGAAAGACTGGGCGGGGTGGGGCGTCTGTTCTGGATTGGTATCCACACGAGCCTTGGTTCATCAGGGCATTTGGGCTGGTGATAGATCCAGTGTTGAATGGGATGGGGTCGTACCCTCACAAAATCTGCAGATACTATCTGGCAGTTACATGCCTTTCACCTCAGCAACCCCCCCTCCCCCCGATCCTGGCTCACCTCCCTGTTCTTGGAAGGCATTGCCAGGCTGAAACCAGTGAGGAGAATGAAACTGGCCAACCAAGAGGTTCCTATTTTGTACCTTGGGGTGCGCAAAATGTTGCAAGGAGAGAAGACAGTAGAAGAGCAGGGGTTAGAAGCGTCTTCATTTTTCTTCTAGCTCTTTCCGTGCAAAGTTCACTTGTAAATAGACAGGAAGCAAAGGTTAGGTTCACACACACACCCCACCCTACACTGGGATTTTGTCTGTTTCATGTTGGAAAGCTTTTTGTACAACCCCCCCCCCCCCCCCCCCCCCCGTTAAACTCTTTAAAGTATTTGTCTCATTCCTCCAGAGACAGGGTTCTTTCTAAGGCACGAGGTGTGCCTCCTGTAATACACTTAGTTACTAGTTGCAAAAGGAGGAGGGGTTCAGGCAAAAATATTACTTATTTTTATTAATCTTTGGGGGGGGGTTGCTCGATGCCCTGAAATTTGATTTTTTTTTAAAAAGGCTCCTGAGGAAGGTTAGGGAAGGAGACAGGAGAGGGGAAAACTGAGTGACAAGAATTAACCCCTGCAAAGATATTGGGGTGTGTGTGTGTGTGAGAAATAATCCGGCGGGGGCCATGCTCTCGAAATAAGAAGGGGCAACACTTAAAGAGTGTTTTCTGACTTGCCAATTCTGGAAGAGCAGGGAGGTTAAGTATTTGGGTTCAGACACGGAGCCAGGCAGCTTTGCAGCAAACGGAGACCGCAGAGCTGCCGCTCTGGATTGGCAGGCTCCCCACACCAGGCTAGCCCCTGCCCCTTCTGATGATGCCCTCCCAGCCGACGGCCCTGCTTGAGGTTAGTCTTTTGATGGGTGTGGGGGGAGAGGATTGTTTTTGAGGTCCAAACCCCTGATCCACGTGTGCTCGGATATTCATAACGGTGTACATGGCAGAGTTTTTGAATGTAAATAAAAGATGTGGACCCTTTTGGCGTTTGTACAGACAGTTGTGATGTTCGTTCAAATTCTTTGTGGGGGGGGGTGTGGGTGGGCTGGTGACTCCCCAAGGGCGGCTGTGCCAAGGGAAGGAAGCCTGCCTGGCCACGCAGGTATGACAGCTGTCATGTTCCTGTAGTGTGTTGGGAGTGGGGGCTGCTCGCTCCTCTTCGGCCCCAGCTCGGTCCCTTCTAGGGCCTGAATGGCAACCTGACACGCCTCCCCGCTCCGAGGGCCTCCAGGAGGATCAAAGGTCTGCAGATGCTCTGAGCACGTGCAGAATTCCGTTTCCAATCCCCGGCGGTCTTCTAGGGCCTGAATGGCAGCCCCACACGGCCCCTCCCCCCCCGGGAGGTTCTGAAAGGGCAGCAGGGGTCTCTGAGCGCGTGCAGAATTCCGCTATCCTGACTCACGCCAATTCCTTTCGCTCCCTCCCACTTCCTGCGCTCGGTGGGCGGGACTTCCGCTCCTCAGGTGACAGCAGTAGGGCAAACAAAGGGGCCCTTTTTTTTTTTTTCCCCTGCTGCGCTCCGCCCCCGCCGGCCACACGTCAGTTTTTGTCCCCTCTCCGTCACGTGACACGAACGTCACTCCGAGGCGGGACCCCCCTCGTTTCGTCACGTGACGCGCCCTCCCGACGACTGTTTACGTTGCTACGCGATGACGTAAGGACGCGCCGGGAAGGGGCCGTTGCCGCCGTTCTTGCGCCCGAGAGCGGCCCGCGACGCGCTCCCCCGCCCCTCCGCGAAGGTCTCTGTCGCGTCCGCGCGCGCGCGCCGTTGCCATGGCGGCGGCGGCGGCCCCCCCCTCCGGGCCTGGCGCGGCCCCCCCGGTGGCGGCGGCGGCGGCGGCGGCGGCGGGCGAGACGAAGGTGATCTACCACCTGGACGAGGAGGAGACGCCCTACCTGGTCAAGATCCCGGTGCCCGCCGACCGCATCACCCTCGGCCACGTCAAGGCCGCCCTGGCCCGCCCCGGCGCCAAGTACTTCTTCAAGAGCATGGACCAGGACTTCGGGTGGGTGGGGCGGCCCCACTCAGCCCCCCCACACGCAACCCCCCCCACACACGCAGTGGGCGCTGGGTTGCCACCTCCAGGCGGGGAAATTCCTGGAGTTTTGAGGGTGCAACGCAGGGAGGGCTCTTCTCAGGCTCTGAGGCCACAGAGCGGCCGCTTTCTCCAGCGAAACACATCTCTGTGGCCTGGAGGTGGGAGATCGACTCCAGGCACCACCAAGAGAGCGACAGTCTACCTGCCTGAGTGCCCTCCTCTGGGCTGGTGCACCCGTGGCTGCCTCTTTGCGCTTCCCAGCAACCACAGGGCGATGGTGGTGGCGGTCCTTTAAAAACCCTTGTCTCTTTCTGTTGTAGGGTCGTGAAGGAGGAAATCTCGGACGACAGCGCCAAGCTGCCCTGCTTCAACGGCAGAGTCGTTTCCTGGGTACGAAACTGGCATCGTCCCGTGAAGGAGGGTTTCGATAACCCTGCAGTTGCGTTGTCTATCCCTAGCTCCAGTAGCTGATAAACCACTGGAGGGCACGTAGCGTCGGGCCTGAGAGAACTGACTGGTTCCAAGATGGCCTAATGCCAACTCTTCTTCTCCTTCAGGCACATCCTTGCATCTGAAACAGAAAGATAGCTGGACAGGTGTTCTTCACAGGGCTTGTTTACAGAACGTGCTGCAGGAACGCCAGCTATTGCTAACCTGATGCGCAGGCGCAAGCTGGGTTTTGGCTCTGCTCCTAATGCCATTGAGCAAGTCACTAATTCTTATTGAGAATACGCAAACCCACAGCATAAGGTTTTTGGGTCCAGAAAATGAGAAATAGCGACACCGTCTTATGTATTGTTTTAGCTGTATATGATTGATACGATTTTTCTCTTAGAATATATCTGTGTGTATACTAGAAATGACATGCATCATTATTAAGTTTTGTTTTAAAGGATCTATTTTTTTTTGTTTGCTTTTGGCTCTTAGGATTCCTTTGTGTCTTTGACAGCTAGATTCAGTTAGCTGGGAGCAGGATTCAAGTCCAGTTGGCGCCTTCGAGATTGCCAGAAATCAAAAAGTCAAAACTCCTTTCATCACATGAATGTTTTTGTGGAGATTTCTGAGTTCTTGTATCCCAGTGAGAAGGTGGGAGGGGAGTTACAAACAAGGAACTCAGGATGCAGAGATATACGTTCGCATTGTAGTCAGCTACGTTAGAGTGGAGGAGAAATGCTGGGCCAGAATTATTAGCATTTTGCGAATCCCTAAGATGCTACTGTACTTGAATTTGGTTGTTCTATTGCAGACCAGCAGAGCTACCCTCAGAAAGTGTAACAGACGCTCGGTCTGTTCAGTTATTTTGGAGAAACAGAGTTGTGTTTCTAGCTTGTTGCCTGTTTCTGGTCTTCTAAGATTAGTCCTGTGTCGCACCTTTGTGAACTAGAAAAGGAGAAAAAATGTCAGTGTTTCTACGGCAGGGGTAGGGAACCTGCGGCTCGAGAGTGGCTCCACGAGCCGAGCCCTTGCACTGCCCTTGCACTGTGGCTCCACGAGCCGAGCCGCCAGCCCCATCCTTGCCCGCCCTGCAGGCAGCAGGGTGGGCGCACCAACTGCCCGCGGTCGGCTGGGCCGTGCCATAGGCTTCCCCTCTCGCCCGCCCCATTGGAGCGGGGTGGGCGCTTTCCCAGCGGCCGGCAAGGCCGAGCCGCCTTCTTCATCCTTGCCCACCCTGCAGGCAGCAGGGCAGGCGCATCCATGCGCTTCTCAGAATGAGTGGAGTAAAAGGTTAAAAAACCCCAATATATATATATAGTGTTATCTTTATTTTTTTAATGTCAAAAATTATTTGCGGCTCCAAGTGTTTTCTTTTCCCGTGGAAAACGGGTCCAAATGGCTCTTTGAGTGTTAAAGGTTCCCTACCCCTGGTCTACGGCAATTGTTTCCATTTGTGATACTGTGTGACACTTCCAGCAACCAGCTTCCTGATGTGCTTGGTGTAAATGTGTTGCTGTGAAGTCTTGTAGGCTCCATTTGATTCTGTGCCAAATGAGTTTTCATCAAGGAGGCAGACTGGGAAAGTCGTATCTAGCTCGTGTATACCTTCTTTTCACCCTGCGCAGCTTGTGTCTTCAGAGACTCCTCAGCCCGAACCTCTGCCTCCACCCCCTCCCATAGAGGTACGACCAGAGCCTTCACCACCCCCGCCTCCTCTTCCTCCATTGCCCGTGGAGCGGACAAGTGGCATTGGGGACTCCCGACCCCCTTCTTTCCAGTGAGTAAAGGGAGATGGAATGTGGGGTGCCCCTCTCTCCTGGCCATGTATCCCAGGAGAGGAAGTGATTTAGCCAAAGAGAACTGCCATGTTTATTTTCTTATGTTTGTGGGAAATGTTTCTGGGATCCCAGAGTCAGCTGACTGTGGTGGTTCTGGGAAGGAGCCTCCCGGCAAAGTCTGAACAGGGGTTGCTGGGAAGAGTTCATCAGCAGCCTCTGCCTTGGTTTTGCAGTCCGAACATCACAGGCAGCCGTGAGAACTTAGACCATGAAACCGAGCCGGAGTCCGTTGTGTCACTCAGAAGGGAGAGGCCACGCCGCCGGGAGAGCATGGAACAGGGAGGTAATCATTTATTTTTGTTTATATTATTTTGTTGTACGCATAGCCCGCTTTTTAAGTGAAACTGAAGGTAGATTACACTGTGAAAGTTGGTGTTGGCAGGGGCTGATGGGATTTGTAGTCCATGAACATCTGGAGAGCCTCAGGTTGCAGACCCCTGTCCTAGAGCTAACTTTTTTGGGCCTAAAGAGTGTCCCAGATTGACCTCTGACAGACTCACTTCAGCCTTCGTTTTGATTCAGTCTGGTAAACTCTGCCCACACTTCTGAGCAACAGATACCTGCACAAGGTATAGTGTCAACCTGAAACGATTCCAAGGAGGCTTCTCTGATGACTTTACCATCTTTCTTCTTGTTTGTCCCTTATTTTGCCATTTTTATTTGTTTAATTTTTAAATAAAGTAAAAGAGTCCACTGCCTTGATCCCTCTTAAATTTTTATCAGAAGAATAACCCAATTCAGGGATTTTCCCCGTTTTGGTTGGAGAAAAGACTTGGCCAACTCTTGTAACGGGGCAGCTCCCAGCGAGTAGTTGCTCTAAGTCAGGGGTCTTCAAACTATGGCCCTCCAGATGTTCATGGACTACAATTCCCATCAGCCCCTGCCAGCATGGCCAAGTGGTAGGGCTCATGGGAATTGTAGTCTATGAACATCTGGAGGGCCATAGTTTGAAGACCCCTGCTCTAAGTCAAGAGCTCTGTAATAGGGTCATCTCTGACTGTGGAGCAACTGATAAGCAGCACGAGAGGATTAGGATTTCTGAAGCAAAGCTGGAGAGGTGGGGAACCGGCGGGCACTTGGGCATTCACCCGACTTTTCTCCTCCCCGTGCCAGGGAGCCACCGACTGAACGGGCAGTCACGGCTGGAGCGGCACCTGGCCGGCTACGAGAGCTCGTCCACTCTGCTCACCAGCGAACTGGAAACCACCAGCTTGTGTGACTCCGAAGACGACGACACCATGAGCAGGTAAAGGGAGCAGGCCCTGGACTGAAGCGGCACCTCTGTAGCTGAGGGCTGACTTTAACACTTCCTTTGGGATCTCAAGATTTCCTTGAGATATGAGAGGGGGGCCCTCACCAAAGGCATTGCCCCCGTCTCCCCACACCTGCTGTGAATTGGCAGGAGGTGATGGCATCTAGGAATAACTCAGGCCAGGGTGGTGGGGGAGAAGAAGTAATGTTGAGGTGCTTGTGTAGCAAATGCTGCATGGCTGGATGTTATGGCTTCTACAGCAGTCCAGGAGGAGTTGCATTTCCACCTCTGTTTTGCTATGTAACAAAAACCCTTTGCAGCAGATTGTGTTGCTGTTCCTTGAGGAAGCTCCCTTAGTTTTATTTATTTATTTATTATGAGATTTCTAATCTGCCTCACCCCCGAAGGGCTTGAGGCGGCTCACAAAATAGCTGCTCTTTAAACAACAATCAGCAAAACATTTCAAATACAAGAATGCAGCTTAATTCATTAAAAACTTAAAACTTTAAAAGCTTAAAAATCAATTACAAGTTACATACCAGTTAAAACAACAAAGAGCCCGATCTAAAGGCCAGCGGAGGGAGGGGATAGGTAGGACCCAAGATGGAAATCAGGGCCCGACCAGATGGAAGGCAGCAGCCTCAATGGGGGGTAATAAAACCGCGGCCAGCCCCCCCAAAGGTCCGGTGGAATAGCTCATTCTTAGGCCCTGCGGAACTCACCAAGGTCCCGCAGGGCCCGGACAGCTCATGATAAATGGACCGGAAGTATTTTGGAATTTGAAGGTGGAGAAGTGAGGGCGAGCGGGTCAGTTTACGGGCTTCCTGTGAGCTCAGTGGCAGTGGCATTCCTGATGTGGTCCTTTTCGCACATCTTGCCTCTCTTCCTGTCCGGGGCGGGCAGTGCTGTGGCAGGGCTCAGGGCGTACAAGCAGCTCTGATCTAAGCTCGCTCAGGGTCGGAGGTGCCAGCGGCCCAGGATGGGATTCTCGGATGCTTGATGGTGGCCAACTGGGGAGCGGCGGAGCTTGCCGGGGCGTTGGGTCTGGGGGCAGCTGTCCTGTACCTCCCTGCCTGTCCATCAGGCACGGAGTGGGGGGGATGCGATGAAGAAGGCTGGGACTCAGGTCGATGGCAAGCAGGCCACCCTAAATAGGGGAGGAGCCAGCAGGATAGGCCGACCCGCTGAAGCAAATGGCCTTTGAAGTGAAAGCTCTGCTAGACAGGAAAGAAGCGCAGCCTGTGCTTTTCCCACAAGGCTTTGGTTTAGGAGCCTGTATTTCCCTTGCCAGGTTCAGCAGCTCCACCGAGCAGAGCAGCGCCTCCCGCCTGCTGAAGCGCCACCGCCGGCGACGGAAGCAGCGCCCCCCACGTCTCGAGAGGGTAGGGACAGGGGCTGCCGAGGGCTGGCTGCAAGGGGCGTCATGTGACGGGGCCGCCCAGGCTGCGGGGGCGGAGAACGAGAGGGGAAGGTGGCTTTCTGTGCCCAAAGGGGGCTTCCCACCACATTGACTTTCCCTGCCTTCCCCCCCCCCCACCCCTGCAATCTGTTTGTTTCAGACTTCCTCTTTCAGCAGCGTCACTGACTCTACCATGTCGCTCAACATCATAACGGTGACCTTGAACATGGGTAAGAGAATAACCGCTCTGGGGGAAATGGTTGGGAGTTGGACATGGAGTAGAAGATGGGGTAGAAAATGTTGACAGAGAGAAATTTTTCTCTCCTTCTCACAATCCTAGAACCAGGGGGCATCCATTGAAAATGCTGGGGGGGAGAATTAGGACTAACAAAAGGAAACACTTCTTCACGCAACGTGTGATTGATGTTTGGAATATGCTGCCACAGGAGGTGGTGATGGCCACTAACCTGGATAGCTTTAAAAGGGGCTTGGACAGATTTATGGAGGAGAAGTCGATCTATGGCTACCAATCTTGATCCTCTTTGATCTGAGATTGCAAAGGCCTTAACAGACCAGGTGCTCGGGAGCAACAGCCGCAGAAGGCCATTGCTTTCACCTCCTGCACGTGAGTTCCCAAAGGCACCAGGTGGGCCACTGCGAGTAGCAGAGAGCTGGACTAGATGGACTCTGGTCTGATCCAGCTGGCTCGTTCTTATGTTCTTATGGAGGATTTCGAATGTGGAGCAGGGCATGCAGGGTCCTGAGCGCATGGGGGAGAGGTCCACAGTGGCAGGGCTTCAGTCAGATCTTGAGCGACCATTGCCACGGGTTGGCCGGAAAGGCGGGTATCGTGGCAGAGGCACGAGAAACTCAGGATCTCTCTGTGTGAGGAAGTCTCTCAGGCATCAGTCCGGAGCAGACTTGAGGTGCGCCGGCCCGTTGGGCAGCTGGCTGGATTCCTGCCTGCAGGGCTGTCCTTTCCCTTGAGGGGAATCCCAGCCTTCGCCTTGGTTTCCTCCCCTGCTCAGAGAAGTACAACTTCTTGGGCATCTCCATTGTGGGCCAGAGCAACGAGCGAGGAGACGGCGGCATCTACATCGGCTCCATCATGAAGGGCGGGGCGGTTGCGGCAGACGGCAGGATCGAGCCTGGGGACATGCTGCTGCAGGTGAGCCCGGCGGGAGGCGGAGGCGCTCAGTCCCTGCGGGATTTCCACTCTGGCAGTGCGGGGAACAGGAAGCCGCTGGGTGGGGGTCCCTGCGTGGACAGACTCAGGCGGGGAGGGGGGGAGCAACACCTCCACGGATCCCAGGCCTGATGTGCTTGCCTGCTTCTCTCCTCTCAGGTCAACGACATTAATTTTGAGAACATGAGCAACGACGACGCCGTGAGAGTCCTGAGAGAAATTGTCCACAAGCCTGGGTAGGTCTTGTTTTGTGAGAGTCCTGCGGGTTTGCCGGAAGCGGTGGGGGGAAGGGGCGTCGTGGCACTCCCGGGGCCTGGCTCACATCCTCCCTTTCTTTGCAGCCCAATAGTGCTTACCGTCGCCAAGTGCTGGGACCCCTCCCCTCAAGGATACTTCACCCTGCCCAGAAGTAAGCAACAAGCCCTCAGCTGCTCCATTGAGGGGCTCCTGTGGTTCTCCCCTCCTTTGTGACTGCCGAGGGAGAGCGGCCAGCCAGAGAGCTTTAGAACAGAATAAGGAAATGAGGCTGGGTCTCCTTCATGGCCCCCGAGCAGGATGATCTATGAAATTAATGTGCTACGTCCAAAACAATATAAGATTCACAAACACGCGTGGCACATAGGCACTGACTCAAGCAATTTATATTACCTGTTAGTTTCTTGTAAAGTATGCCAAATTGTTGGCTATTAGACTTATCAAACTATTATATCTCCATAACACATATATATCTCCACTTTAAATCCAATTCATTCAACAATTTATTACGTCGACCTTCTCTCAAGTCCATAATCATGTATTTGTTAAACCAACAATGTCCATAATCTTGTAAATATTATTGCGTCAATGACCTCAGCTTGACTTATACTCTGAGACACTGTCACTTAGCTGTAAGCTGTAAAAAAAGCCAGGAAGGACGCAGTTACTTTATAAAAAGAAATAAACCTTCACTCATGGCAATAATAAGATGATATAAGGATTATTATGTACAGAATCACCTGTTGAGGGTTCCTTATCAAGTGCATGAACACTTCCCTTGAAGAAGACAGACGAAAACACGATAATCAGCGTGAAGCGTTTGGGAAGCACAATGGAGTGGATTGAAATATATACAACTGAAAATGATGAGAAATTTGACTGCCCTTGAATTGGGACAGTATTTATAAGTAATTCAAGCCACCAAACCAGGATTTTCATTAATTGTCATGAACTTATATTACAGTCACAACGGGTGACATTGACGCAATAATATTTACAAGATTACGGACATTGTCGGTTTAACAAATACATGATTATGGACTTGAGAGAAGGTTGTCTTGTAATAAATTGTTGCATGAATTGGATTTAAAGTGGAGATATATATGTGTTATGGAGATATAATAGTTTGATAAGTCTAATAGCCAACAATTCGGCATACTATACAAGAAACTAACAGGTAATATAAGTTGCTTGAGCCAGCGCTTATGTGCCACGTGTGTTTGTGAACCCCGAGCAGGATGGTCTGGGGATGGGGCAGCGGAGGTTCAGGATAACCAGAGGGTGAGGCAGATTCTGACTCAACCAGACCTGGGTGTATAAGAATCTGTCACTCCATGCCTGCTGAGACCAGCACATCGGGGCCCGCAGTGTTTTCTGGTATCGCAGCCAGGCGGAGGAGCAGTCTCCCTGCTTTGGCCCCATATGTGTTTATTTTTAATTTTATTATATTTCTACCCTGCTCCTTCTGGCCAAAGCTAGGCTGTCTGCTCTCTCTGTCTTTTGTGTCCCTTTAGGACAGTGGTGGCGAACCTATGGCACGGGTGCCAGAGGTGGCACTCAGAGCCCTCTCTGTGGGCACACGCAAGCAGAGTTCCCCCCCCCACACACACACATATCTAGGCTGGCCTGGGCCGCTGGGCTCGATTATTAGCATTAAATTATTATTATTATTATTATTATTATTATTATTATTATTATTATTATTATTATTAGCATCAAACCTATTAGCATTATATCTAAGACCTAGTTTTGGGGAAGCAGTGTAGGTAACCCTGTTAAGCACTGTTAAACCCCACTGATTTTCATGCAAAGAACTAAAGCACGATCCTTTACCTGGGAGTAAGCTCGGTTGCTGGCAATGGGGCTTGCTTCTGAGTAAACCCTCCTAGGGTCATGATTCACCCATTGGAAGAGTTGCATGGTTGCTTCAAAGCAAAGCCACCGAATATGACTAAGCTTACTCCTGAGTAACGCACGCCTCAGAGCGAACCGTTTTTTCTAAACTAAAACCTCAGTATTCAGGTTGAATTGCTGTGGTGGCACTTTGCGATAAATAAGCGGGTTTTGGGTTGCAATTTGGGCACTTGGTCTCGAAAAGGTTCGCCACCACTGCTTTAGAACATAGGTGTCAAACTTGCGGCCCTCCAGATGTTATGGACTACAGTTCCCAGCATCCCCTGCCAGCATGATGCTGGCAGGGGGTGATGGGAACTGTAGTCCATACCATCTGGAGGGCCGCGAGTTTGACACCTGTGCTTTAGGGCCTTCCCCCACTCAACTCGGACCCCCTCTTTCCTCCTCCAGATGAGCCGATCCAGCCTATCGACCCAGCCGCTTGGGTGTCGCACTCCGCTGCCCTGACCGGGGCCTTTGCTGCTTACCCGGGGAGTAGCTCCATGAGCACCATCACCTCAGGGACCTCCGTCACAGAGACAGAGCGTGAGTGCCCGTTGGGGCCGCTGGGGGCCGGGGGGCAGCACAGCGGCGCGGGGGAGGTGGCAGGCCTCAGGGTGGGGCCGTCCTCTGTGCTGCAGAGTTGGTGAAGCGACGGCAGGCGCCAGAAACGCCCTCTCCTGCCTTTTGAAAGGGCGTGGCCGCAGGTGAAGGGGCTCAGAGGGCAGCAGGGATGTATTCTAGGCCAACACATCTGTGGGCAAAGCTGGGAGGGGGCTGTCTCTTGGAAGCTGGCAACTGTGTCCCCTTGGAAAGAGTTTTATATCATTTCGCTCTTCCGCCGGGCTGACTCCAGTGGACGGAGGCGGCAGTGGGCGTTTGCCGTCTTCCTGAAGGCAGGGGGGCTTTTTTTTTGGTCTGCCTCTTTGCAACCTTTGGAGTGTCCAGTCGCTGAGTAGGGCGCCCCCCTCCTTACTCACTCACTTTACCATTCTATTTTTGTTTACATCTACGTTACCCTCCTAGGGAGGAGTCCGGCCATTCCCTCTTTTTGGGGAGGCTTATGGGTTATGGGATGCCTGTTATTATGTATTGACCGCTGTTTTAATGGATTTTAATGGATTTTAGTACATATAATAATTGTTTTGTGGTCACTATTGTGGTCTTTTGTTATAAACTGTACGTATGTTGTTGTGCACCGCCCAGAGCCCCTTGCGGATGGGGCGGTCTACAAATCTAAACAATAAATAAATAAATAAACCCCATCTTTCTGCAGAGAGGCTTCTGTAGGGCTGTGGGAAATCCACCTGGACCAGGGGTAGGGAACCTGCGGCTCTTCTGCCCTTGCACTGTGGCTCCATGAGCCGAGCCACCGGCCCCATCCTTGCCCGCCCTGCAGGCAGCAGGGCGGGCGCACCAACTGCCCACGGTCGGCTGGGCTGCGCTGCGGGCTTTCCCTCTCGCCCACCCCGTTGGAGCAGGGTGGGTGCTTTCCCGGCGGCCGGCGAGGCCGAGCCGCCAGCTTCATCCTTGCCCGCCCTGCATGCAGCAGGGCGGGCGCATCCATGTGCTTCTCAGAATGAGCGGAGTAAAAGGTTAAAAAAAAACCCAATATATATATAGTGTTATCTTTATTTTAAATGTCAAAAATTATTTGCGGCTCCAAGTGTTTTCTTTTCCCGTGGAAAACGGGTCCAAATGGCTCTTTGAGCGTTAAAGGTTCCCTACCCCTGGACTCTTCCCTTTTCGTACGCTCCCCTGGGTTGTTGGTGCCTCTCTGCTTAAACGTGGGAGAGGAAGGACCGCCTCACGCCTTGAAGGCCTGCAGCCTGGTCACCAGACTCCCTCACCCACTCCCGGCTCCCTTTTGACGAGGAGCTGGTTTTGGTGCTTGCTTTGAAATCCGTGAGTCTGCTCACTTCCCTTAACAACCCCCCCCGCCCTTGTCTGTCTTTAGGCTTCGATGACTTCAATTTGTCCATCCACACGGATATGGCCTCGGTCACCAAGGCAATGGCCTCTCCCGAGTCTGGCCTGGAGGTGCGTGACCGGATGTGGCTGAAGATCACCATCCCCAACGCCTTCCTAGGTAACAGCATAAGAACATAAGAACAAGCCAGCTGGATCAGACCAGAGTCCATCTAGTCCAGCTCTCTGCTACTCGCAGTGGCCCACCAGGTGCCTTTGGGAGCTCACATGCAGGATGTGAAAGCAAGGGCCTTCTGCTGCTGTTGCTTCCGAGCACCTGGTCTGCTAAGGCATTTGCAATCTCAGATCAAGGAGGATCAAGATTGGTAGCCATAGGTCGACTTCTCCTCCATAGATCTGTCCAAGCCCCTTTTAAAGCTATCCAGGTTAGTGGCCATCACCACCTCCTGTGGCAGCATATTCCAAACACCAATCACACGTTGCGTGAAGAAGTGTTTCCTTTTATTAGTCCTAAATCTCCCCCCCAGCATTTTCAATGAATGCCCCCTGGTTCTAGTATTGTGAGAAAGAGAGAAAAATTTCTCCCTGTCAACATTTTCTATCCCATGCATAATTTTATAGACTTCAATCACATCCCCCCTCAGACGTCTCCTCTCCAAACTAAAGAGTCCCAAACGCTGCAGCCTCTCCTCATAAGGAAGGTGCTCCAGTCCCTCAATCATCCTCGTTGCCCTTCTCTGCACTTTTTCTATCTCTTCGATATCCTTTTTGAGATGTGGCGACTAGAACTGAACACAGGACTCCAAGTGCGGTTTCACCACTGCTGAGGGCGGGGGGGGGGGGATGTTTCAACCCCCCCACCCTCCATTTGCCAAAATGAGACAGCCAGCAACAGCAGGGACTGGACTAGCATGGTTGCTCTTGAGATTCTGGCTGGCTGTGTTTGGGGAGAGGGCAAGCCCCCCCCCCCCCTGGCAACCTGACCTGGGGCCTTCCCTCCTCCCCAGGGTTCCAGCACACAGTGGTGGACTGGTTTGGCACGCCACCCGTGTGAAGAGGCCTTCCAGAACACTTGGCGAGGAGCCCAAGCCAAGTAGAATGCGCCCAGCAATCCTCCTGAAGGCCGGCTTCATCCGGCACACGGTCAACAAGATCACCTTCTCGGAGCAGTGCTACTACATCTTTGGGGACTTCAGCGGCTGCGAGAACTGTAAGCTGGGAGCCTTTTCCCTGGCTGGTGGGGCTGGGGATCTGGTCTCCTGAGCCTCCTGGGTGTGTTTAGTTTGCCCGGTTTGTTTAGAGCTGGGTGTGCTCCCCTTTCTGGGGCTGGTAACCTTTTTTTGAGAGTCCTTCGTATGCTTTGAGGCTGTGCTAGCCCAAGCTCTGTGGGCACCTTTAGCAAGGCTGCCAGCCGCCAAGTTTAGACGGGAGCTGTTCAGCCATTTAAGCAGTGGCGGGAGCTGTTCAGCCATGGAGCTGTTCAGCCATGGAGCAGCAGTGGTGTAGGAGGTTAAGAGCTCAAGTATCTAATCTGGAGGAACCGGGTTTGATTCCCAGCTCTGCCGCCTGAGCTGTGGAGGCTTATCTGGGGAATTCAGAGTAGCCTGTGCACTCCCACACACGCCAGCTGGGTGACCTTGGGCTAGTCACAGCTTCTCGGAGCTCTCTCAGCCCCACCCACCTCACAGGGTGTTTGTTGTGAGGGGGGAAGGGCAAGGAGATTGTCAGCCCCTTTGAGTCTCCTACAGGAGAGAAAGGGGGGATATAAATCCAAACTACTACTCTTCCTCTTTTCTTCTTCTTCTTCTTCTTCCTCTTTTCTTCTTCTTCTTCTTCTTCTTCTTCTTCTTCTTCTTCTTCTTCTTCTTCTTCTTCTTAAGCCCCAGCCTAGAGGAGGCCGCTCCGTGCTGCTTCTGCTGCTCCCACAAGCAGCCTGAGGATAGAAGGTCCCCGAGTGTTGTCAGGATTTGCTAGTTTCTGCCCTCTGCCCTGCGCCTGTGCCTCAGACTCTGCCCTTCTCCTCTGTCTGCCTCCCTTGTTGCTGGGCGCTTTGGGATGTCTTGGGTGCTGGAAGCAGAACTGTGTTTCCTCCCCACCGCACACCTCCGGCACCAGAGACACCTGGAAGTGGTCAGAATTGCCTTCGGCTGCTCCTGCTCTCCAGCCTCCGCGCCACTTGGTGGCTTCACGCCTGGTTTCTTCTTTCCTTCCCCAGATATGGCCAATCTCTCCCTGAACGACAACGACGGCTCCAGCGGCGCATCTGACCAGGACACCCTGGCCCCTTTGCCTCTGCCGGGCACGACCCCGTGGCCCCTGATGCCCACCTTCTCTTACCCGTACCCAGCCCCTCACCCGTACAGCACCCAGCCCCCACCTTACCACGAGCTGTCCTCCTACAGCTACGGCATCGGGAGTGCCGGCAGCCAGCACAGCGAAGGTAGGGTGGCTGGCGCGTGACTCCTTGACCAGAGAGCCCTCTGAGGTTCCTGGTTGGGGCCAGTGTGGGGTGTGGCTAAGGATTCATCTAGGACCATGGTGGCGAACCTTTGGCACTCCAGATGTTATGGACTACAGTTCCCATCAGCCCCTGCCAACATGGCCAGGCCATGCTGGCAGGGGCTGATGGGAATTGTAGTCCATAACATCTGGAGTGCCAAAGGTTCGCCACCACTGAGCTAGGACCTGGGAGAGCCAGGTTCAAAAATCCCCACTCTGCCGTGGAAGCTTCCTGGAAGACCTTGGGCCAATCACAAACTCTCAGGCCCTAGCCCTAGCCTACCTTGTAGGAGGGTTGGCGTAAGGATAAAATGGAGGAGAAGAAACAGTGTTACAGCTGATTGGGGGCAAAAGGCAGGTTACGAATGAAGAAAATAAATACGTCAATCCAATCCAATCCAAAAACCTTTATTAGGCATAAACCAGAAGTACCGTACATTCCAAATACAAAAACAGGATCATTGTTACATATCATGTAGAACATGGATTAAAAATGTAGCAACTGCTTCAGACATTTCGACATGAGGGCTGTTCAATAGCTTAGACATTTTTTGTTTGTCTGAGAGAAACATCAATTCTAAAGGTAGTAAAGCTCCCAGATCGGTTCTAATATCATTATACCTCGAACAGTAAAGCAGGATATGAGGGATTGAGTCCATAGCGTTGGGACAGTACCGACAGCAACGCCCACTTTGTGGGATGTTCAGGAAACGACCTTGAAGGTAGACAGAGGGGAATGAGTTGCACCTTGCTCTGGTCATGACCCATCTGCACTTATAATTAACAAGCAGTTCTAAGTATACAGCAAGGCTAGATTTCGGGGTGGGGGGGTGATCCCAAAGTATAGAGGGGAACAGGAGCTTTGTGCAGCACTCAGGAGAGATTGGTTTTCCTGGTCGTAAAATAAATACATAAGTACTGGAGCTTGCTGGGTAGAGCAGGGACTGTGCTGGCAGCTTCTGAGCATTCTAGGGAGGGTGTGTGTGTGTGTGTGTGTGTGCGTGCGTGCGTGCGTGCGTGCGTGTGCGTGTGTGTGTGTGTCAGTCCAGTGGGGTTGCCAATTTTGTGGGCCCGGAGTCTTCCTCCTTTTGTATTCCAGTTGTCTTTGTGAGGGGCAGGAAGGAGAGGCGGGAAGAACCACCCCGGCCTCTCCGCGGCTGACGTTTCTTTTTGCTTTTTGCCCTCCTCACTTGCCACAGGTAGCCGGAGAAGGCTCCTCGAACCAAGCATGATGATGGAGGCCAGGGCGGCTTGGGCAACCGAGGGCTGTGGGGCTGGCAAAGCACCCAGAGGAGGGAGAGAAGGCAGAGGTGCAGATTCAAAGTCGGGGCACTGGCGGGAGCTGCGAAGTCCGCAGTATTCGAGCCAGTTCCAGCGGCAGCCAGCGCGGGGGGGCCCTGGTGGGGCACGGCGGGGAGGCGGCTTCGCAGCGGAGCCAGCACAGCCTGCACTCCCACCACTCCCTGCATGCGGCGTACGCGGCTCCCGGGGGCGTGCCTCTGGCCTACAACCCCATGGTGGTGATGATGGTCCCGCCCCCCGGGCCCCCTGCCGCCGCGGCAGCCGTGCAGCCCCCCGGGGCCCCTCCTGTACGCGACTTGGCCTCCGTGCCCCCAGAGCTGACAGCCAGCCGCCAATCATTCCACATGGCCATGGGCAACCCCAGCGAGTTCTTTGTCGACGTGATGTGACCCAGAGGTCGCCGGCTGCCCCCCTCCCACTCTCCACCTGACAACTCCGGCCTGCTTTTTTGTGGGGTTCCAGCCGTGGAAGTTTTTTAGCTCCAAGGCTGACCAAAAACTTTGCCTGCTGGTGCCCTGTGAAACGGCCCCTGCGGATATCTGACCACCCGCCCTACCAGCGCCCCGCCTGGTGGCCGGACTGCCCTTGTTCCCTGCCCCCGCCCGGCTCCTGCTCTCGCCTTAAAGCTCCTTCCGCCCCCAAGTGGAAGGACTTGAGTTCCATCCTGGGCCAGCAGAGCCGCTCTCTTCCGAGCTTCTGCCGCCTTCCAGACGGCTCTCGGCAGATAAGCCCCCCTCAGTTAATCGCATTTGACCGGCTCAACCCTTCACCTGGTGACGTCCGTATTTTTTTTTGAGCCTAGCTTTAATCAAGCAGTGATCTCAGAGTCCTCTAGAATCCTGCTAATTCCTCTGCCCTCTCCTAGTTTCCAGTCTGCCTACTGTAGCTCTTCAGAATGACTCCTCATGGTGGTCTTCTGGGAACAGTCGGGCCTGTCTGGCCCTGGGGCTCCTGCTCGCACTTTCCAGTACTCATGGTCGCCCTTCCAGTTTTCAGGATGCTAGACGACGCCATTAACCTGCCTGCTCTTTCCCTCTTTCCTCCTGTCACATGACCAGGGCTTTTGGAAGGGGGGGCTGTGATGGGGGGGCCTCTGTGCCTTACCTAGTTATTTGTCCCAGGGCTTCCACCTAAACTTTCCCTCTCCGCTTGTCTTGAGAACACTGAGAAGCCGGGGAAGGGGTTGTTTTTTTATCTTTGGTGTTTCTGACTCCATCCCACCCCCACCCCCACTTCCTGCTCTTGATGAACACAAAACCGGTATCAATGAAGGTAGGAATTCTGTTTGTTTGTTTGTTTTTTCTAACAGTTTTTTTAAAGAACGCTTTTTTACATTCATAATGTTTTCAGAGTTAAGTTGGTTCGAATTCTTTTTTTAAAACTTCCTTTTGTATAAAAAGCCTGTCCCTCCATAGCTCCTTTTTTAACACAATATCTTGCCCCTCCGGCAACTGTAGCCTGCCTCTTTGCCTTTTGTAAGGGTCCAGAACCAAAGTCTCACTTGAAAAGGGTGACTCCCGGGTCACCCTTTCTTGCACGGCTGCGATCGCCTCCCTCCTCCTCCGGGTAAGCTGCTGGCTGCTTCCTCCCCGGCTTGTTTCTCCCGTGGCTTCAGGGCCGAGCTGTCACTCTCGAGGGGCAGGAAGTCCCAAGCTGCTACTCAATTGGCGCACGAGTCTATTGATGTGGTTATAGGTACGAGTCTTGGGAGTGGAACTCTGTGGCTGCAAGAAGTGTGAGGTGGAGCCTGTGCCGGGCCACCTCTTGTGGAGGGGTACAAGCCGACAGGCAGAGTTTGTGCCCAGAAAGTCTTGAGCGCATTCCCAGCCTTGGATGGAGGGGCTATGGCAGTGATGGCGAACCTTTTCGAGACCTAGTGCCCAAATTGCAACCCCAAACCCGCTTATTCATCGCAAAGTGCCAACATGGCAATTTAACCTGAATACTGAGGTTTTAGTTTAGAAAAAACGGTTGGTTCCGAGGTGTGTGTTACTCAGGAGTAAGCTTGGTGGTAGCTGGTGGCTTGGCTTTGAAGCAACCGAGCAACTCTTCCAACGGGTGAATCACGACCCTAGGAGGGTTTACTCAGAAGCAAGCCCCATTGCCAGCAACCGAGCTTACTCCCAGGTAAAGGATTGCGCTTTAGTTCTTCGCATGAAAATCAGTGGGGTTTAACAGTGCTTAACAGGGTTACCTACACTGCTTCCCCGAAACTAAGTCTTAGGTTTAATGCTAATAATCCAGCCCAGTGGCCCAGGCCAGTCTAGATGTGGGGGGGGGCACTCTGCGCATGCCCATAGAGAGGGCTCTGAGTGCCACCTCTGGCACCTGTGCCAGAGGTTTGCCACCACTGGGCTATGAGGACAGCCCTGCCCCTGGCCATTGCCAGTTAGAGAAGGCACGATGAAGAGGCACAGCCAGTGCTGGAAGGCAGCTTCAGCTGACCCTACGGGAGCTGTCCTCCCCCCCTGCCCCAGAGGAATCTGTAGGGAGCAAGCTTGTTTTCTGCTACTCCAGAGAGTAATGAATTGAAGGTGCAAGAAAAGAGATTCCACCTAAACATCAGGAAAAACTTCTATCCAGTAAGGGCTATTTGACAGTGGAATGCACTACCTGGGCGAGTGGTGGAGTCTCCTTCTTTGGAGGTTTTTAAAGAAAGGCTGGGTGGCCAGGAGTGCTTTGATGGTGTGTTCCTGCATTGTGGGGGGTTGGTCTTGATGGCCCCTTGGGGTCTCTTCCAGCTCTGTGATTCTGTGACCACCTCAACTGACAACTGGCCTGCCTTGCCCTGATCTAAAAGTTTTGCTGGGGGGAGGGAGGAAAAGTTGTAGGTGCACGTGCCTCATTTCTCCCTCAAACCCTATTCTTTAAAACAAAAGAGACATTGTATTGTCAAAGGCTTTCACGGCCGGAATCACTGGGATGCTGTGTGGTTTCCAGGCTGTATGGCTGTATGCTGCTAGAACACGGCCATACAGCCCGGAAACCACACAGCACCCCAGAAGAGACATTATTTAGAGGGGCGTCGCCATTAGGAAGTCTTTTTGTGAAGGAACCCCTGTTGCCTGGGCGTTTGGGGCATTTTGAGAGCGCAGGACTCTCTCGTGGGACACGGGCTCACCTGCCCACCCTCACTCCGCGTTGCCGGTTCTGACTGGCAGCTGCTTTCCAGCCCCCTGAAACTGGGAAAGTCAGGAAATGATCCGTGTCCCCCTCCCCTAGGCAAGGAGATGCAAAAGAATTTGAACTTCTTGCCCAGATTTGATGGGGGCAGTTGCTGTTAGGGCTTCAGGCCCCCCTGTAGGGTTTTCAAGGCAGGAGACCAGAAGAGGTGGTTTTGCCAGTGGCTGCCTCTTCGTAGAGACCCTGGGCTTCCTTGGTGGTCTCCCATCCAAATACTAACCAGGCCAGCCCTGCTTAGCTAACTAACAAGATTGGGCTGCTGAGGGTTGTTGGGTCCACCATTTTTACCGGGTAGGGCAGTGATGGCGAACTTTTTTGAGTCTGAGTGCCCAGATTGCAACTCAAAACCCACTTATTTATCGCAAAGTGCCAACACGGCAATTTAACCTGAATACTGAGGTTTTAGTTTAGGGAAAATGGTTGGCTCCAAGGCGTGCGTTACTCGGGAGTAAGCTTGGTGGTTGTCAGTGGCTTTGCTTTGAAGCAACTGAATCACGACCCTAGGAGGTGAATCACATGGGTGAATCACGACCCTAGGAGGGTTTACTCAGAAACAAGCCCCATTGCCAACAACCGAGCTTACTTGGGAGTAAGCTTGGTGGTAGTCGGTGGCTTTGCTTTGAAGCAACCGTGCAACTCTTCCAATAGGTGAATCACGACCCTAGGAGGGTTTACTCAGAAGCAAGCCCCATTGCCAGCAACCAAGCTTACTCCCAGGTAAAGGATCGCGCTTCAGTTCTTCGCGTGAAAATCAGTGGGGTTTAACAGCGCTTATCAGGGTTACCTACACTGCTTCCCCAAAACTAGGTCTTAGGTTTAATGCTAATAATCGAAACCAGCAGCCCAGGCCAGCCTAGGGGTGGGGGGAGGGCGACTCTGCACGTGCCCACAGAGAGGGCTCTGAGTGCCACCTCTGGCACCCGTGCCATAGGTTCGCCACCACTGGGGTAGGTGTATAGAAAGTACAACAGTAGTAACTGCACCCTGGCATACATACGCTCAACATTAGAGTACAGTATAAATAATAAGTTATGTATACAGTCTCAATTTGCAATTCTATCCAACAGGTGAAGCAACGAGTAAGGCAGTAGAGGTTTATAAGCTGAAGCCGAGGCTATAAAACCTCCAGATTAGGTTTTATTTCAAAATCATGTCCTTTCTCAAGCCAGTTAAATTATGCTTTGCCAACAGCCTAAAAGAAATATTTATTTCATGTGAAGGCTCTTCTTAAAGTCCTTATGCTGTTCCCATAGACAGCAGGTTCTTTTCAGTTGTTAGGTGACAATAAAATCCCACACACACCGGGGGACTGAAGGGGCTGTGAGGAATATTTTAGCAAGTGTTTTCAAAAAACCAAACCCAACGGGTTATTTCTGACCAGGTTATGCAGAGGGGGCAGAGTTTGGTGCGCTGGGACCGCTTGGCAGGTCTGTTTGAAATCCAGGCGGGCCGGCCGAGAAGCAGAATCGCTCCCGGTCTCGTTGGGCGGGCGCTGAAGGCCGGCAGCACTCGCAGCCTCCACTCCCGTTCCACATCCGTGCCAAACAGTATTAAAGGCAGAGCAGCTGTTGCCGTTTGCAGACGGCCTCTTGGTCGGCTCCCGGGCTTTGGTCCGAGGTGCTTTTAAATAGCCTCAGCGGCAGTCCCGTTTGGCCTTGCTCGTTGTCTTGGACCTCTGCCTCTTTGCCCCACGGACAGCTGCAGCCACCCCCATCAGTGGGGGGGGGGATGGAAAAGGGAGTGTGCAGTGTCTTTCCCCCAAAAGGGTACGATCCCCCCTCCTCCTCCAAGGTGCTGTACGTTTCCCACCCAACACACCGTTCCCGGGGGCCGTCCCTTGCCTCCGGGGAGGTCGGGTGTGAGTGAATGTGTGTGATCAGTAGCAGATAACTATTTTGTAATAACATATTTATTTTTTAGCTCTTTTTTGTGTACAAAACATCAATAAAAACAATCTAATAAAATCCTAAAGGAGTGGTTCTGAATGGCCAGGAGATTAAGGTTGAGAAGGGGAGGGGGACCAGAATGGGGGTGGGTGGGGAGGGAAGACACCAGCAGTCCTGGGAGCCACCCAGCAGAAAAAGAAAAGTCCCTCTTTTCGGACTGTCCCTTCTCTGCAGGGTGGGTGTTATTATACTGATCTACATCACAGGTTTCCAAGGACCGGGTTCCAAGAATATGGGTGAAGTGAAAGGTACTCAGAATTCCTCTGATATGAACAAATAGTTTGTGATGTTTTAAGCCATATATCACCTGCTAGTGGCCTGGCACTGTGGCTACAACAGGTTCTGGGGGTCCGGTGACGGTCAGCGTGGTGGTAGTGGTTAAGAGCAGGTGGATTCTAATCTGGAGGAACCGGGTTTGATTCCCCCTCCTCCACTTGAGTGGCAGAGGCTTATCTGGTGAACCAGATGTGTTTCCGCACTCCCACGTCCCTGCTGGGCGACCTTGGACAGTATGGGGGTCTGCAACCTGCGGCTCTCCAGATGTCCATGGACTACAATTCCCAATTGGCCATGCTGGCAGGGGCTGATGGGAATTGTAGTCCATGAACATCTGGAGAGCCGCAGGTTGCAGACCTAGTCACAGTTCTCTCAGGACTCTCTGAGCCCCTCTTGACGAGAAAGGGGGGGGGGGTCCTGTCAGCCCCTCCGCCTGGAGCCGCCCCTCTTTCCCTGCTGCGAAGAGGCCCCCTCCTCTGGCGCAGCCGACTACTCCGCGGACAGGGCGAGTCCCGGGAGCGCCACGTCCGCGCCCGCAAAAAACTACAACTCCCAGGATGCTCCGCGGCCGGCGGGGGGCGCGGAAGACCTTCGCCCCGCCCGCCCTTCCTGTCCCGTCCTGGGCCGTTGCTGGGGTGGGTGGCAGAAGGAGCCGGCCCGGTAGTCCGCCCGCCCGGCGCCATGCAGGGTCTCCGGCTGCCCCCGCTCGCCTGCTGGCGCCTCCTGCGCCTCGGCCCCCGCGCCCAGCGGTGAGCCCCGGGAGGGGGGCAGCAGAAAGTGGGGAGGGGGCTATTTCTGCAAGGGCACGTTGGTCGCGCACAACTCCCCCCCCCCCCCGGGCGGTGCTCCAAGCAACCCCAGGGAAGGCGCCCTCTTTGCAGGGGGGGGGGGCATGGGGATAAATTGGGGGGGCTTTGCACCCCCAGTCTTACTTTGTGCCCGAGATCGAACCTCACCTGTTCTTCTCCCTCCCTCCCTCAGGTCCGGGGGGGTCTCTGCTTTGGGGCACCCCCCTCTGCAACCTCTCGGGACGAGGCTCTACGCGGCGCAGGCAGCTGAGGTAAGGGGGGGGGGGTCGGGGGGTGTTCCGGCCATGCCAGCCTGGGGGATCGGGTCCCTGGACCTTGGGTGCGTGGGGAGGGGGGGGGGCACCTGATGGCCACAAACAGGGCTGACTGCTCGTCACCTGCCCGTCACCTGGTGCCTGGTGGCAGCTAATCGCCTTGCATTAAAGGCTGCCTGATCTTTTACCCGGGGGAGGGGGTGAATCAGGGGATTTGGTCCCTCTCCGGGACCCCCCTGAATCTCCCGGCACCCCACCCCTCAGGCGGGGTGTGTGTGTGTGTGTGTGTGTTAACACTTTGGGAAGCAAAACAGGCTGTGTTTCCTGGTGGCCTCTTTGGAGATCCTTAAACTGTGCAAGCAGTGCCCCCCCCCCCTTTTTTTTAAAAAGCGTACTTTCCCTCCTTCTAGTAGTTATTTATTTCCTTTGTTTATATTCTGTCCTTCTTCCCAGCGGGGCTTACAGCATTCTCCCCGTTTTTATTTCGTCCTCACAACATCCCCGTGGGGTCGGCTAGGCCAAGCGTTTGTGACTGGTTGCCTCGCAGGCTTACGTAGTGGAGTCAGGTTTCGAACCCAGGGCTCCCAGATCCTAATCTGGCACTTTCCCACAACTACAGCCCCCTGCCCGCAGTGCTGGCTGGCTCCCAGGCTTCCTCTAGGGGGAAGGTTCATATTATTCTGGGAGTATTTAGGGCAAAGGTGACGGCAGGAAGTTTGGCAGGTTTGCCCGGGAACAATGGCCGCCCGCAGCTTGCAATATTCCAGTCCTGGAATCGTTGCCAAATTCTCCAAATACCTTTCAGAGCAACGATGCAGGTCCCTCCCACCCCCTCTGCTGCAGCTTTTCAGAAATCTGGGTGACAGACCCACTCCTGTGTGTTGTAGAAAGGTCTTCCATGCCTGGCAGTTGTTAGATACGCCCTGCTGGATCAGTATTCCAAGGTAGACCGTGTTTGACTCTGGAGGTTCTGTTTAGCTATCTGGCAGGATGCCACAGTTGATGGTGCTGGAAGCCACCTGGAGGTCCTGGGGAATCAACAGGCCGTCTCTTCCGCAGGGCCCAAAGCCATTTCTATCCCAAAGCTGGCCCTGAGTCTGGATTGAAATGATCTAGAACAGGGGCCAATTGGCCATGCTGACAGAGGCTGATGGGAATTGTAGTTCCTGAACATCTGGAGAGCCGCAGGTTCCCTACCCCTGATTTAGAAGAAGAAGAAGAAGAGCTTGGATTTATGTCCCCCCCCCCTTCTCTCCTGTAGGAGACTCAAAGGGGCTGACAATCTCCTTGCCCTTCTCCCCTCACAACAAGCACCCTGTGAGGTGGGTGGGGCTGAGAGAGCTCCGAGAAACTGTGACTAGCCCAAGGTCACCCAGCTGGCGTTTGTGGGAGTGCCCAGGCTAATCTGAATTCCCCAGAGAAGCCTCCACAGCTCAGGCGGCAGAGCGGGGAATCAAACCTGGTTCCTCCAGATCAGAGTGCACCTGCTCTTAGCCACTGCTCTTAGCCACTACACCACTGCTGCTCTACCTATGGCACTCCAGATGTTCATGGACTACAATTCCCATCAGCCCCTGCCAGCATGGCCAATTGGCTCCTTCTCTTCCACGGGTGCAAAACCAACATCCTTTTGAGCCTGTTGCCCAAGAGGAGAGTTTTGTCCACTGTGGGGCAATTATGCAGTTCTCTGGGATCCAGGAACAGGTTTTTCAGGATCGGTCCCTTGCGCCTTCCCGCAGAGAGGTGTTTACCTTCAGTCTCTGACTAGATCCCATCAGCCACATCCTCATTTATTTATTATTAGGATTTATTCCCCGCCCTTTACCACAGTCTCAGGGCGGGTTGCAATAAAAACCATAATAAAATCCCATACAATCAAAAACAATCCTGAAACCATAAAGAAGAAGAAGAGTTTGGATTTATATCCCCCCTTTCTCTCCTGCAGGAGACTCAAAGGCACAGACAATCCTCCCATACACTTCCCCCCCTCACAAGAGCCCTCAGAGTGGGGTGGGGGCTAGAAGGAAAGCCTCAATGCTTCTTGTGACCCAGCCCAAGGTCACCCAGCTGGCGTCTAGTTAGGTGCAGGCTAATCTAGATTCCCAGATAAGCCTCCACAGCTCAGGCGGCAGAGCGGGGACTCAAACCCGGTTCCTCCAGATTAGAATGCACCTGCTCTTAACCACTACGCCACTGCTGCTCCATAATCATAAAGCATTCTAAATTCTAAAACTCCTGCCCCCAAAGTGGGAGGAGTCTGCAGGACCCGTGCGCCCCCCCCGCCCCCCCGTCCCAGTGCGGGGTGGGATCAGCAAAACACTCCTGTGAAAAGGTTGGGCTTCACCAGGTGCCAAAACAGCAGGGGAGGGTGCTCCTGGCAGGGATCTCCAGAGGGTGTGTGTGTGTCACATAAAGGGGGAAGGGGGCATTCCCCAGCGTCCTGCACCTGTCTTGTCACCTGGCCGGCTTCATCAGGTGGAAGTCACCCAGACAGCTAGGATGGCCTCAATGTGAATATTATTATTATTATTATTATTATTATTATTATTATTATTATTATTATTATTATTATTATTAACTAACTAACTAACTAACTAACTAACTAATTAAACAAACTTCTCAAACGCCTCACTTGAGAAATCCCTCAGAGGCTGATTCAGAGTGCTGTTCTAGCCCAAGACAGCAAATCAAAACAACATAAAACTTAAACCCATTAAAACTTAAGCTTGTGAATCTGAATGTAGGGTTTAGAATTTTATTCATGTATTTATGGTATTGCTGTTATTGGAGAACCAGTTGTACCCTATGAGCCTTCTCCCGGAGGCCCTTTCAGTGAGGCGCCCATAACCATCCAATAAATAAATCCAGTAAATAAATAAATATGGCACCAGGTGGCTTTGCGTGGAGGAGTTTTAAACACACGGAGCTGCTTGAAACAGAATCAGACCTTTCCAACCCCTTGATGTCAGCACTGCCGACTCAGACCGGCAGCTGCTCCCCCAGGTCTCAGGCCGAGGTCTTTGGCATCGCCTACTGCCTGGAGATGCTGCCAGGGACCCTCTGCCTTCAAGCGGGGGCTCTACCACTGAGCCCCAGCCCCTCCTCTTGGTCTGTGGTCTTGGTGGGGCAATCTGTGAAGAGGGAGAACATAAGAACTAGCCAGCTGGATCAGACCAGAGTCCATCTAGTCCAGCTCTCTGCTACTCACAGTGGCCCACCAGGTGCCTTTGGGAGCTCCACGTGCAGGATGGGAAAGCAGAGGCCTTCTGCTGCTGCTGCTCCTTCAAGCACCTGGTCCTGCTAAAAGGCATTTGCAATCTCAAGATCAAGGAGGATCAAGGTTGGTAGCCAAGAGATCGACTAACTACTCCATAAATCTAATCCAAAGCCCTTTTAAAGCGTTATCCGGGTGAGTGGCCATCCACCCTCCTGCTTGGCAGCACATTTCCAGAAACCCACCAATCCCAATGCGTTGCGCTAGGAAGAAGTGTTTCCTTTTATTAGTCCTAATTCTTCCCCAGCATTTTCCAGCGAATGCCCCCCCTGATTCTAATTATTGTGAGAAAAAAGAAAAAATTTCTCTCTGTCAACATTTTTTTCTACCCCAGGCATGAATTTTATAGACTTCAATCCTCATCCCGCTCAGCCGTCTCCTCTCCAAACTAAAAAAGGAGTCCCAAGCGCCAGCAGGGCCTCTCCTCATAGGGAAGGTTAGCCAGTCCCTCAATCATCCTCGTTGCGCTTCTCTGCACTTTTTTCTATCTCTTCGATATCCTTTTTGAGATGTGGCGACCAGAACTGGACCACAGGACCAGGGGCGTAATGGGGTGGCTCTGGGCAAGCCTTGGCCTAAGGCAAAACCTGAGTTGGCGCCCCCCCCCCCCCCCCCATGGGCGGCCACTCCACCATGACCAAAAAAACTTTTTTTGCCACGGGGACGGTGGTGGTGCCTGCAGGGTGCATTTTAGACATAGTCAACACCAAAATGTCAGCATATCTGGGAGACTGTCTTTATGCCTACTCCCCCCAGGTTTGGTGAGGGTTTGGTTCAAGAAGTCCAAAGTTATGGACTCCCCGTAGGGGATTGCCCCATCCCTCATTGTTTCCAATGGGAGCTAATAGGAGATGGGGGCTACAGTTGCTTGAGGTCCATAACTTTGGCCCCTGAGAAACAAACTGCACCAAGCTTGGGGGGTGCCATCATCTCCAGATGATACCCTGAAATTTTGGTGCCAATGCATCCAAAAAATGCACCCCACTGCAGGTACATCTAGAAATTTGCCCAAGAATCTTTGTTCTGCGGTAGGTTTTCTGCATTTCTGTCAATGGGGGTTGCAGGCTGGGGGGTGAGCACATTGAAGGCACAGTCTCCAAAACTTTCAGAATACTCATCGGAGACTGCCCTAATGATACCCCCAAGTTTGATGCAGTTTGGTTCTAGGGGCCAAAAGCCTGACCCTCAAAAACTGTAGCCCCTATCTCCTATTAGCTCCCATTTGGAAACAATGGGGGGATAGAGAGCACCCATTTGGGGAGTCCATAACGGACTCCTGAACCAAACATCCTGACCAAACTTGGGGGGTAGCATGGGACAGTCTCCTGATGGTGGCTGAAATTTTGGTGCTGCTAACGTAAAACTCTAAGCCCCCCTACAGGCCAATTATTGAAATGGAAAACCACTAAAAATGCCCAAAACTGAACCCAGCATTTTGGGTGCCCCCACAAGGTGATGCCCTGGGCAGCTGCCCACCTTGCCCAATGGGCATTACGCCAGTGCACAGGACTCCAAGTGCGGTCGCACCACGGCTTTATATAAGGGCATGACAATCTTTGCAGTTTTATTCTCAACTCCTTTCCTAATTATCCCCAGCATAGAGTTTGCCTTTTTCAAACCAGAGGTAGGCTTGCTTGGGCTGTGGTATCCAGAGGCTGAGGCGGCTGGCAGCCTGCCCTTGGAATGGCCTTTCCAGTGACGCTCACACCGGGGCTAGATGGTGAGGGGTGGGCCTCACCCTTGGAGAACCCTCCGCTGGCTGGAGGTGGCTGGTGACTCAGTGCAGGCCGTCGGTGTTGCAAGACGGGCCTGCACAGTCAGTTCTGACTTGTGCCTACTGAGCTGACTCAGCAGTGGTTTGCACAAGGAGTATTTCTTCGCTGGTTATCAGTGCTGAATAAAAGGGCCTCATTCTCGTCATGCTGATGAGCAAACTGTGCTTTACAGCTGCTAGAAAACGTCTTAAGCCTTTGGCCAGCGAAGATGAGCCCCTGCCCCGCCCCTCAGAATTCACCGTGCCCAGCAGACAAATGTGAGGTTGTCTGTTTTGAAGGTCCCTTTCAGCAGTGGCTCAACAGGCAGAAACTCTCAGTAGGTTCAGTTCTTTACCCCCTGATAGATGTCAACGGCACCTGAGCTTCCTCAGTGGACTTTGTAACTGTTGTGCACGTAATAACGGCAGACAACTCGGTGCCCAAGTCAGGAGATCTAAAATCAATCTACACACAGTTTTTAAAGCCCCATTAGGTATTCTTGTAGTGGTGGGGATCCTAAAATTTTAATGTAACAGGTTCCCCAGGTGAGGTGGGATCTCAAACAGTGGCGATGGCCCATGGGCCAGGTGGTGGAAGACGCAGATACGAGGCGTGGCGGGCATTCGAGGCGGAGGCATTAATAATTTCTCTGTTACTGTAAAAAACGCTTATTGTAAAAAACAAGTTCCTAATTTTCAGCTGATATCTTTCTGTCCATAATTCAAACTCGTTATAGCAAGTCCTATCGTCTATTGCCAACAGAAACAACTACTTCTCCTCTAATTGACTGCCTGTCAAATACTTCATACTTTCAAATACTTCATTTTGTTTCTAGAAATCAAAAGAAGGAGACTTTCCTTAAACAAGGAACTTGACCCTATTTCTAAAACATGTTTTTAAAACAGCCCAACAGGGAGAATTATCCCGTTTTCTACCTTCGCTAACCAGCCACATAGGAAACAACAGGACTTTGTGATTTTTGGACCTAATGGAATTTCTAACGGAAAAGCAGACCCAATTAGTAACCCCCTCTCGGCACACACAAATAATTAGTAGCCCACTCTCGGGAACTGGTGAGAACCTGCTGGATCCCACCTCTGGTCGTATTGTCCCCACCAAGGTTATTGTTTTTCTTCATTCCTTCCTGGATCATTTGAGCTGCTCTATTTTCCCCCCAGATTCCTCCCATTTCAACATGGGGTGTCTGCAAGAAGATTTTATCCCGTATCCTAAGTGCGGTTGATCCAGGGCTGCTGGATCTTGTCTGTCTTGTGTTCACTCTCCATCTTCGTCCTTCCTAGCAGGAGCGCCTGAGATACACCTGTGTGGCTGGATAACCGGGGCTTTTGTTTCCCTTTACAGGCAGTGCTGGATAAATCAGGGGCCCACGTGGCTTCTTCTCAAACTGCGTCGGAGAAGAAATCGCTTCATGACAGTAGGGTGCTTTGGGTACAGCTGGGTGGAGATGGATGGTGCCTCATTAAAATATTGATCCCGCCCCCTCTTTCCTTAGAAACAAACCTTCAAGGTATCTTTCAGTGAGCTATTCAGTGCCCAACCTTCAACCCCCTTCCTTAAAATCCAGATGACCTTAGAAAAGCCCCGCCTGGCCCCAAGGCTGACCCGGAGACCTCCTGGAAATACAACTGATTTCCAGACTACAAGCTGTTGAGGAGACCCTTCCCCCCCACCCCACCCCAATCGGCAGAATTTTTTCACACCCTGGTGCGGCACCTCTACTGCAACTGGCGTGCCATTAGAACACGATAATATCCAGGTGCTCGGGGGGCAGCAGCAGCAGCAGAAGTCCATTGCTTTCACCTCCTGCACGGGAGCTCCCAAAAGGCACCTGGTGGGCCACTGCAGTAGCAAGAGTGCTGGACTAAGATGGAGCACTTAAGAAAACACTTAAGAACATAAGAACAAACCAGCTGGATCAACAGACCAGAGTCCATCTAGTCCAGCTCTCTGCTACCGTGAGTGGCCTGCACCAGGTGCCTTTTGTGGGAGCCTGGGGTCACATGCAGGAATGTGAAAGCAAATGGCCTTCAGCGGCTGCGTTGCTCCCGGCGCACCTGGACTGTTAAGAGCTGATTTGCAATCTCAGATCAAAGAGAGGATCCAAGAGATTGGTAGCCATAGATCGACTTCTCCTCCATAAATCTGTCCAAGCCCCTTTTAAAGCTATCCAGGTTAGTGGCCATCACCACTTCCTGTGGCAGCATATTCCAAACACCAATCACACGTTGCGTGAAGAAGTGTTTCCTTTTATTAGTTCTAATTCTTCCCCCCAGCATTTTCAATGAATGCCAGATGGACTCTGGTCTGATCCAGGAGGCTCTTTCTTATGTTTTTAAGCCCCTTGCTTTCACATCCTGCATGTGAGCTCCCAAAGGCACCTGGTGGACCACTGCGAGTAGCAGAGTGCTGGACTAGATGGACTCTGGTCTGATCCAGCTGGCTCTTTCTTATGTTCTTATGTTCATTCCACCTGGTGGGTAGCGCAGCCGCAAAAGGGGATCCTCTGCAGGTGTTGGAGGGGGAGAAACAGACTGGTAAAATGTGACTGGCAAGTGAGCTCAGATGGGGGAGTTCGTGTGAGGCGGATTTGCGGGTCCCGATTTTCCTAGGGCTTCCGGCCAGGCTGTCGATTGAGTTTGGAGTTAAAAAAAAAAGCCGCCAGCCCAATTGTTTTGGAGCAGATCTCCCTAGCTCCCTTTGATAATGGGGCCGTTTTGCACTCCTGCAGCGTCGAAGTTGCCTTTCCCAGCTTTCTCTGGCCAAGCACCTCACAGAAATCAAACTCTGAGATTACACAAACAGTCCCCTCCTTTCAAAACAGTTCCCCTCATATTTTCTGGGAGAAAGGACTCTGTCTTTGATATAGGACAGTGATGGCGAACCTTTTCGAGGCCGAGTGCCCAAATTGCAACCCAAAACCCACTTATTTATCGCGAAGTGCCAACACGGCAATTTAACCTGAATACTGAAGTTTTAGATGATGATGATGATGATGATGATGATGATGATGATGATGATGATGATTGATTTATTGATTTATTGATTAAATTTAATATACCGCCCTATCCCTGGAGGGCTCAGTTTAGAAAAAACGGTTGGCTCCGAGGCGCGCGTTACTCGGGAGTAAGCTTGGTGGTAGTCGTCTTTGCTTTGAAGCAACCGTGCAACTCTTCCAACGGGTGAATAACAACCCTAGGAGGGTTTACTCAGAAGCAAGCCCCATTGCCAGCAACCGAGCTTACTCCCAGATAAAGGATCACGCTTTAGTTCTTGAGAATCAGTGGGGTTTAACAGCGCTTAACAGGGTTACCTACACTGCTTCCCCAAAACTAGGCATTAGGTTTAATGCTAATCGAGCCCAGCGGCCCAGGCTAGCCTAGATGTGTGTGGGGTGGGTGGGGGTGACTCTTGTTTGCACGTGCACACAGAGAGGGCTTTGAGTGCCAACTCTAGCACCCGTGCCATAGGTTCGCCACCACTGATATAGGAGTTTGCCTGTTGGGAATGGCAGATGTAGGTCAGGTGATGAGTTGTACACTGCTTTGCTGGCACTGTGGAATATTCACAAACGTTCCAGCTGCTCAGGGGCGGTAAGGGTAAGTAAGGGCCAGAGCAAGCGTCAGTCACTGCTAGCCAGGTAATTCTGTACAGGCCAGGTGTAATTCCAAAGTGTCTATACAATACAACAACCTTTATTAGGCATATTAAAATAGGCTCCAGAGCATTACAGGCATTTCTGAAGTACAAATCAAAAGTACATTCAAAACACAGACAGATAAACTGTATCTAGCACTGGACATTACTTAGAAAGTTCTGTCACTTGTAAAAGAAATTTTGCTACTTTTCCCAAGAGCACGGCCTCTGTGTTATTTAACAAAAGCTCCACAACAGAGTTGTCAGAGTCTCCTTCAGGTTTGTCTAAGACCCACCCAGGAGAGAAATTCCTAGTACCCACATATCTCGGACAGTCAAGTATAATGTGAGCAAGAGTCTCCACTTGGTTTTTGCAGTGTGGACAGACCCGATCCTGGAGAGGGATATTCCAAAGTGTCTTATCTGTGTATTGTCAAAGGCTTTCACGGCCGGAATCAGGTGAAATGCCAGGAGAGAATGCTGCTAAAATACGGCCATACAGCCTGGAAACCACACAGCACCCCTATCTGTGTTCTCACCTGGACCAAAGTTAGCACACCCGAGCCTGTCTTCATTTGAGTCAGGCCCCCGTGCTCCTCTGAGGTCTGTCCTGCCTCCTCTGACCGGCGGCGGCATCCCAGGGTCTGAGAAGGGAGATCTTTCCCATCAGCTGCTGCCTGGCCCTTTTAACTGAAAATGCCGGGGGTTGAACCCGCGGCCTTCTGCATGCCAAGTAGAGGGCTTGGACAGATTTATGGGGGAGAAGTCGATCTATGGCTACCAATCTTGATCCTCCTTGATCTGAGGTTGCAGATGCCTGAGCAGACCAGGTGCTCGGGAGCAGCAGCAGCAGCAGAAGGCCGTTGCTTTCACCTCCTGCACGTGAGCTCCCAAAGGCACCTGGTGGGCCACTGCGAGTAGCAGAGTGCTGGACTAGATGGACTCTGGTCTGATCCAGCAAGCTAGTTCTTATGTTCTTATGAGCTGCAGCCCCATTTCTCAGTAACTAATGCTGCTGCGTGCCTTTTATTCCTCATTTTTTTTAAAAAAAAACACATTTTCTTTTTGATTGTGTTTCGGAAAACGTATTTTATCTGCTGCTGCTAAGAAAGGCACAGGTAATTGCCGCACGTACATAAATCACGTTAGTTGCAAATGAAGGTGCCAGTAGGCACCGCCAGCATTTGAATGTTGTGTCCGGAGGAGGGTCTCTGTGTAGCCTGGAAGCCGCCTGCTGTCTCTGATCTCTTCTTCCTTCCCATCCATCCAGGAGTCCAAGTCGTTCGCTGTGGGCATGTTCAAGGGCCAAATCAACACTGAGCAGGTCTTCCCTTTCCCCTCAGGTAAGCTGGGGGCTGTGAACGGGAGGGGTGGGGTGTTTCTGCAACCACCAGGTGTCTTTTCCGGCTCTTTGATGTCCTTTTTCGGGTCTTCCAAATGCACCTCCTCCCCAACCAGGCCGCTCGGCCAGTCTGTCAGGGGGCATTACTCTGTCGGCTGTGTTGTTTTCAGTCTGCCACTTGGGATGGGGCAGGAGGCAAACAGCAGGGCCGATCTATTTATTTATTTTTATTTATTGTGTCACGTTTTCACCCCTCCCTCTCTGGAAAGGCTGAGGGCCGGTTGCGACAATCAGACACCGTGAAATATTTAAAAACAACATTGCCATCATAACCTATAACAGTGATGGCGAACCTTTTCGAGACCGAGTGCCCAAACTGCAACCCAAAACCCACTTATTTATCGCAAAGTGCCAACACGGCAATTTAACCTGAATACTGAGGTTTTAGTTTAGAAAAAACGGTTGGCTCCGAGGCACGCGTTACACGGGAGTAAGCTTGGTGGTAGTCGGTGGCTTTGCTTTGAAGCAACTGTGCAACACTTCAAATGGATGAAGCAAGCCCTATTGCCAGCAACCGAGTTTACTCCCAGGTAAAGGACCACGCTTTCGTTCTTCCCATGAAAATCAGTAGGGTTTAACAGCGCTTAACAGGGTTACCTACACTGCTTACCCAAAACTAGTTCTTAGGTTCAATGCTAATAATCTCCCTGAAATAATTACACTATTATCACATGACGAACTCTGTGCACGCGTGCCCGCAGAGAGGACTCTGAGTGCCACCTCTGGCACCCGTGCCATAGGTTCGCCACCACTGACCTATAACCTATTAAAACAATAGATTAATAAATAATGTATAAAAATAGGTGGCGTTTTAAGAATCAGATCGTCTCACCCACATTCTCCCACCCACCCACCCACCCACCTCTGGTTTTGGTGTCTTTTTTTGTTTTTTGCAGCCCTCAGTGAAGAACAAGCCCAGACGCTGCAGGAGCTTGTGGGGCCGGTCTCTCGCTTCTTTGAGGTGAGGAGTTTGAGGGGGGGGGGGCAGGGGGGCTGAGCCTTTCCGGAGGGGCGAAATGAAAACACGGCAGCTGTGATTGGAGGGGGGTGGTGGTGGCAGAGATGATTCCCCACGGTGACCGTTTATCTTCTCCTTCCTTTGCAGGAGGTGAATGACCCAGCTAAGAATGACGTGTTGGAGCAGGTGGAAGAGCGGACGATGCAAGGCCTGAAGGAACTCGGCGCATTCGGCTTGCAGATTCCAGTCCACCTGGGCGGGCTGGGCCTCAGCAATACCCAGGTGAAGCTCAGGTCTCCTCCGGGGTGGGCGTGTTTTTGTCAGGTTCCTCATCCCCCAAAAACCTCGGGGGACTGTGAAAGGAGTCCACAAAGGCAGCTGCTGATTCCCAGATTCTGATGAATCCCAGAAGCCTTCGTGTCGGCCGGATCAGGCTGCTGGTGTGGGGGAATGGAACGTTCACAGACATCCTGACTGAGCAGCAGTGGCGTAGTGGCTAAGAGCAGTGGCTGAGAGCAGGTGCACTCTGATCTGGAGGAACCAGGTTTGATTCCCAGCTCTGCCGCCTGAGCTGTTTGAGGCTTATCTGGGGAATTCAGATTAGCCTGGGCATTCCCACACACGCCAGCTGGGTGACCTTGGGCTAGTCACAGCTTGTCGGAGCTCTCTCAGCCCCACCCACCTCACAGGGTGTTTGTTGTGAGGGGGGGAGGGCAAGGAGATTGTAAGGAGAGAAAGGGGGGATATAAATCCAAACTCCTCCTCCTCTTCTTCTTCTTCTTCCTCTTCTTCTTCTTCTTCCTCTTCCTCTTCCTCCTCTTCTTCTTCCTCTTCCTCTTCCTCCTCCTCCTCTTCCTCTTCTTCTTCCTCTTCCTCTTCTTCTTCTTCTTCGTCCTCTTCTTCTTCTTCTCCCTCCTCTTCCCCCTCTTCCTCTTCTTCCTCTTCTTCTTCTTCCTCTTCCTCTTCTTCTTCCTCTTCTTCTTCCTCTTCCTCTTCTTCTTCTTCTTCGTCCTCATCGTCGTCCCCGTCATCGTCCCGGGACAGAGAAAGCGTTCCTTTCCCATCCCTCAAGGCAGAGTTGGGCTGGGCTGGTTCAGAGTTTAGAAGCTGCCTGGGATTATAGATGCAGGGATTATAGATGCAGTGGCGTAGTGGTTAAGAGCAGGTGCACTCTAATCTGGAGAACCGGGTTTGATTCCCCGCTCTGCCACTTGAGCTGTGGAGGCTTATCTGGGGAACTAGATTAGCTTGTGCACTCCAACACACGCCAGCTGGGTGACCTTGGGCTAGTCACAGTTCTTCGGAGCTCTCTCAGCCTCACCCACCTCACAGGGTGTTTGTTGCGGGGGAGGGAGGGAAAGGAGATTGTCAGCCCCTTTGAGTCTCTGTACAGGAGAGAAAGGGTGGGATATAAATCCAAACTCTTCTTCTTCTTCTCCACGCCGCAGTATGCCCGGCTGGTGGAAATCGTGGGCATGCACGACCTGGGAGTGGGCATCACCCTTGGGGCACACCAGTCGATCGGGTTCAAGGGAATCCTTCTCTTCGGCACCCCAGAGCAGAAGGAAAAGTACCTTCCCAAACTCGCTTCTGGTACGTAGATGTGACCCCAGGAGCTAAGAAGGGGAGGAAGGGGGAGTGCTAGAGGGGGGCCCCTCAATTCCAGCCCTGGGGTCAGCTGGCTCCCCTCAGAAAGGGTTCCCCTCCACCCCCGGCAAGTGCTTTCTCACACCCGCATCTCCTCCCTGCCCCCTCCCCAGGGGAGACCATCGCCGCCTTCTGCCTCACGGAGCCTGCCAGCGGTTCGGACGCGGCCTCGATCCGCACAACGGCTGAACTGAGCCCCTGTGGCACCTTCTACACTCTGAACGGGGGGAAGATCTGGATCAGGTCCCTTTGTTTACTGATTGCATTTATACCCCGTCTTTCTCCCCTGTGGGGACTCAGTGCGGCGTACGTCATACCCCTCTCTTCTGTTTTTTATCCTCACAACGGTCCTGCAAGATAGGTCAGGCTGTGAGTGCTCAAGTCGCCCAAGCTCCCCCTAGGAGTGGAGGGCTTGGCTCTCTGTGCGTGCTCAGGGGCACTCTGTTGCAGCTCTTCCAGAGCTGACTCCTGACATTGGGAAAAGGCTAGATCTGCGCTTGAGCCTTGTGGGGGGGGGGGGGCACTGGAGGAGGGGCCTTGGAGCCTGCAGGGTCAGCCCCCCCCCCCCCCCGTCCTGACTCAGCCGTCCCTCACAGCAATGGCGGCATTGCGGAGATCTTCACGGTTTTTGCGAAGACGCCCCTGAAGGACGAGGCGACCGGCGAGGTGAAGGACAAGATCACAGCGTTCATCGTGGAACGAGCTTTCGGGGGCGTCACACAGTAAGTAACTGGGAGGGGGGGGAGAAGGGAGAGTTTGGGGATTTTGCCATAGCCCAAGGGCAAGGCTGACCCTTTAGCAAGAGGGGGACCCAATTCACAGACTGCTCCAATGCAGCAGCGGCACGACTTGTGTCTCCTCGTGGGCCCTCGCTCCCAGCGGCTGGGGCCGTCCCAGGAAGCTGGGGTGACAGGAAGGGGGCAGCCGTACCTTGCTTAGGGTTGATGGAAGAGGCCCTGGTGGAGACCTGCTTGTGGGAGGGGCGCTCAAGCGCTCCCTCTGCCCCTCCAGTGGCCCCCCCGAGAAGAAGATGGGCATCAAGGCATCGAACACCGCAGAGGTCCACTTTGATGCCGTCCGTGTCCCCGTGGAGAACGTCCTGGGAGCCCCCGGGGCTGGCTTCAAGGTCGCCATGAATATCCTCAACAACGGGCGCTTCGGCATGGCCGCCGCTCTGGCCGGCACCATGCGCGGGGTCATCAGCCAAGCGGTGAGTCACTCTGGGGAGATGGGGGGGGGGCTTACAAACACCCCCTGCATCACACAGACGCCTTCCCTGCCCGATCTTCCCCTCAGCTTGACAGCTGCCTTCCCTCTCTGTCTCAAAGGTTTTTAGGATATCGAAGAGATAGAAAAAGTGCAGAGAAGGGCAACGAGGATGATTGAGGGACTGGAGCACCTTCCCTATGAGGAGAGGCTGCAGCGTTTGGGACTCTTTAGTTTGGAGAGGAGACGTCTGAGGGGGGATATGATTGAAGTCTATAAAATTATGCATGGGGTAGAAAATGTTGACAGAGAGAAATTTTTCTCTCTTTCTCACAATACTAGAACCAGGGGGCATTCATTGAAAATGCTGGTGGGAAGAATTAGGACTAATAAAAGGAAACACTTCTTCACGCAACGTGTGATTGGTGTTTGGAATATGCTGCCACAGGAGGTGGTGATGGCCACTCACCTGGATAGCTTTAAAAGGGGCTTGGACAGATTTATGGAGGAGAAGTCGATCTATGGCTACCAATCTTGATCCTCCTTGATCTGAGATTGCAAATGCCTTAGCAGACCAGGTGATCGGGAGCAGCAGCAGCAGCAGGCCATTGCTTTCACCTCCTGCACGTGAGCTCCCAAAGGCACCTGGTGGGGCCACTGCGAGTAGCAGAGAGCTGGACTAGATGGACTCTGGTCTGATCCAGCAGGCTCTTTCTTATGTTCTTATGTTCTTAAAGGTGGCTCATGCGGCAAACCGGACCCAGTTTGGAGACAAGATCTATAACTTTGGAGCCATCCAGGAGAAGCTGGCCCGCATGGCGCTCCTGCAGTACGTCACAGAGGTGAGCAGTCCAGGTGTGTGGGATTTGTACGCCACGGCAGGGCAAGGGGGTAGAGTCCCGGCATTCTTAACCCAGTGCTCAGAAACACATCTGGCCTTCCAAATATGAAGACAGCTGTCGTCCGGACGTGCCCAGAATCAGTTCCTTTCATTTTTGCCATTTGCCATTTGCCTCCTTTTCTATTGACTTTCAGCAAGCCTTTATTGGCATAGACAGCAGTACAACAATAATAAAAACAGATTAAAAAGCATATACAATACAGGATATACATGTTAGGACGAAGGAAATCTACTGGCATTTAGTAATTTCCAGGAGAAAGTCTGCCACTATCATACAGAAAGAAGGATCAGGGTTGTCCCACAAGTAGTGTAATCTAAATAAATCGGGGAGATCTGGTAAATGTAAAGGAGTGAGATTCACATACTTGGATCTGATTTCCTTGAATCTGAGACAGTGTAGTAATTGGTGGGCCAGAGATTCAACTGAGCCATCGTTACATGGGCACAATCTTTTAGCCTTTTCTTGCTTATTAAATCTGCCATGTAACAAGGCAGAAGGCATAACATTAAACCTGGCAAGCATTATGGATCTCCTTTGAACAGGGTTTATTAAGCCATACAGGTAGTGTGCCAAGTGGCCCCGTTCAAATGGGAGAGAAAAATACAGGGGGGAGCACGTTTTCTTTGCTGCGGTGATTAGGGTAGAGAACTTTCATTTCTGGAAGAAGGTTAATGAGAACGTAGCAGGACTTTGAGAGGCTGAGTTTGGGGTAGGGAGGTTTTGTTGCAGGGGAATTGCAACTCAGCAACCTGACGCCATTGCTCCAGTCCGGGGGGGGGGGGGGGGGGCAACCTTTTTGAACGCTCAGGCACCAGTGGAATTGAGAGGGAGTGGAAAGCGCCACCCCAAAATGGCTGCCACAGGAGATGGGAATGCAATCACACCCTCCCCACTTTGCAGTCAGGGGAAACCGTTTCATTCATTAAAAAAAAATACTTTATTAAATGTCGGGCTCAGGGCAGCTTACAAAAATGTAAAACATAAACAAGATAATAAAACCTTCCGATAAACCAGTGATGGCGAACCTTTTCGAGACCAAGTGCCCAAACTGCAACCCAAAACCCATTTATTTATTGCAAAGTGCCAACACGGCAATTTAACCTGAATACTGAGGTTTTAGTTTTTAAAAAAAGGTTGGCTCCGAGGCACGCATTACTCAGGAGTAAGCTTAGTGAAGCAACCGTACAATGCTTCAAATGGGTGAATCACGATCCTAGGAGGGTTTACTCAGAAGCAAGCCCCATTGCCAGCAACCGAGCTTAATCCCAGATAAAGGATCATGCCTAGGCCAGCCTAGATGTGTGTGTGTGGGGGGGGATGATTTTCCACCCCCCTCCCACATGATGAACTCTGTGCGTGAGTGCCCACAGAGAAGGCTCTGAGTGCTACCTCTGGCACCCGTGCCATAGGTTCGCCACCACTGCGATAAACTAATAACACTAAAACCTAAATTACGTAGCGATGGCGAATAAGAACATAAGAACGAGCCTGCTGGATCAGACCAGAGTCCATCCAGTCCAGCACTCTGCTACTCGCAGTGGCCCACCAGGTGCCTTTGGGAGCTCCCATGCAGGAGGTGAAAGCAATGGCCTGCTGCTGCTGCTGCTGCTCCTGAGCACCTGGTCTTCTAAGGCATTTGCAATCTGAATAATCAAACTGCAGCGTACTATCAAAATTTGAACAAGAGGAGCCGGTACCAGACCCTGCCTTACCCACTTTCTGAAAAGCTCCACCCACTTTCTGAAAAGCTCCACCCACTTTCTGAAAAGCTTGGTGGGCACCTTAGGAATTATTGGAGGGAGATGCCGCAGTAGCCCTTTATGAGGTTGGAGAATCCTAGGCCCAAATCGCCCAGTCTTTCAAGAAGCTCCCTGAGTGACTTCAGGGCAGTCACTGGTTCTCAGCTGCTCCTGTGAGGACAAAATGGCACCCGGGGGGGGGGGGGGGGGGGGCAGCCTGGACTTCTTGAAGAAAGGGGGAAATGCAGATGGGGTGTGGAAGGCTTACGGAGCAGACCCTGATCCGGCCCTCTTCTTTCCACAGTCCATGGCTTACATGATCAGCGCCAACATGGATCAGGGAGCATCGGACTTCCAGATCGAAGCGGCCATCAGCAAAATCTTTGGCTCGGTGAGGAAGAGGTCAAGGTGGGGGGAGAGGGATGGGCAGTCCCAGCTAGAGCAGCCCTGTTCCTGGACAAAGCCCCCGCTCACAGCCCTGTTGGTTCAGAAGGCCCCTTTTCCTGACTGGTTTGTTTCCCTTCTGCGTTTCCTAGGAGGCTGCGTGGACTGTCACCGACGAGTGTATCCAACTCATGGGCGGCATGGGCTTCATGAAGGTAAGAGGGAGGCTGCGTGGCCGGTGGGCAAAGGTCTCCCCCCCCCCCCGTGCCTGTTTGGTGGGTGGGTGCAGGGCAGCTTACAGCCAATCGAGACCCCCAGAAGGCTGGAGAGGCCCAATAGAATAGGGCAGTGGTGGCGAACCTATGGCACGGGTGCCAGAGGTGGCACTCATAGCTTTCTCTGTGGGCACGCACGCACAGAGTTTGTCATGTGATAATAGTGTAATTATTTCAGGAAGCATTAAACCAAAGACCTAGTTTTGGGGAAGCAGCGTAGGTAACTGTAAAACCCCACTGATTTTCATGGGAAGAACGAAAGCGCGATCCTTTACCTGGGAGTAAGCTCGGTTGCTGGCGATGGGACTTGCTTCTGAGTAAACCCTCCTAGGGTCGTGATTCACCCGTTCGAAGCGTTGCACGGTTGCTTCAAAGCAAAGCCACCGACTACCACCAAGCTTACTCCCGAGTAACGCGCGCCTCAGAGCCAACTGTTTTTTCCATACTGAAACCTCAGTATTCAGGCTAAATTGCCGTGTTGGCACTTTGCGATAAATAAGTGGGTTTTGGATTGCAGTTTGGGCACTTGGTCTCGAAAAGGGTCACCATCACTGGAAAAGGGGGAGAAGAAAACCTGATTATTAAAACATTTATTTCCTACCATCCCTTATAGTTCAAGCCAGTTTGTAGTAATAGCTGGAAATGTTTTCAGTTTAAAAACCAAAAATAAAACAGCGCCTCACCTCAAGAAAAAAACGCTTGTCGGATAACTGTTCTCTGTACCCCAGACTTGACGGCTTAAATGTTATAACTGAATGAATTCAGCAACTGGGGTGTGTTAACACCTGTGCATAGGTTCAAGCCTCTTTACTGAACAGCTTTATTCTATCCTGTAAAAGTAATCTGTCGGTGTCCTGATTACTCACTGGGGTGCACGGGGCATTTGCGTGCGCTCAGAAACAATCTTGTCAAACACTCAGGGGCCCCCCACTAGATTTTGGGGGCTGATCTCTGGTTGTTCGGACTCCAGCTGCGTAGGAGGTGAAGAGCTCGTGTATCTAATCTGGAGGAACCGGGTTTGATTCCCCGCTCTGCCGCCTGAGCTGTGGAGGCTTCTCTGGGGAATTCAGATTAGCCTGTGCACTCCCGCACACGCCAGCTGGGTGACCTTGGGCTAGTCACAGCTTCTCGGAGCTCTCTCAGCCCCACCCACCTCCCAGGGTGTTTGTTGTGAGGGGGGAAGGGCAAGGAGATTGTCAGCCCCTTTGAGTCTCCTGCAGGAGAGAAAGGGGGGATATAAATCCAAAACTCTTCTTCTTCTTCTGTCTCCCTGCAGGACGCCGGGGTGGAGCGGGTGATGAGAGACCTGCGTATCTTCCGGATCTTTGAGGGAACCAACGACATCTTGAGGCTGTTTGTCGCACTGAACGGGTTCCAGGTTGGTGGATTGGGGGTGGGAGGAAATACTGTCCCTGTCAGGGAGGGTACCTAGCGCTCCAGGGGTGAAGGGACCCCTGTTGGAAACTGTGGGGGGGGGGGGAGAAAGGGACAGCTGTTGTGACCGCACAGAAGGGCAGATTTGATCCACAGAAGTTGAGAGGCCTTTGCAGTCAAACCTCCCCCATCTGCAAATGCCTACTTAGGATCGGCTTGGGTAGACAGGTGCAGTGGTGGGATTCAAATCATTTAGCAACCAGTTGTTTACAAGCACCATTTTTAACAACCGGTTCCGCCGAAGTGGTGCGAACCGGCTGAATCCCACCCCTGGACAGGTGGTTTCGGAAGGTGCAGGAGTTGCAGGTGGGAAGATGGCCGCGCCCTTTGGGGACGGGGTTCAGCTGGTTTTCCCGATTCGCGGCTGAGTTGCCGACTGTCGGCTGCCTGGGGCCACAAAAAGAAAGGCCGGAGTTCAGTATTACATTTTTTCTCTCTTTCTCACAATGCTAGAACCAGGGGGCATACATTGAAAATGCTGGGGGGAAGAATTAGGACTAATCAAAGGAAACACTTCTTCACGCAATGTGTGATTGGTGTTTGGAATCTGCTGCCACAGGAGGTTTAAAAAGCTTTAAAAAGGGCTTGGACAGATTTATGGAGGAGAAGTCGATCTCTGGCTACCAATCTTGATCCTCCTTGATCTGAGGTTGTAAATACCTTAGCAGACCAGGTGCTCAGGAGCAGCAGCAGCAGCAGAAGGCCATTGCTTTCACCTCCTGCACGTGAGCTCCCAAAGGCACCTGGTGGGCCTCCGAGTAGCAGAGTGCTGGACTAGATGGGTTCTGGTCTGATCCAGCAAGCTAGTTCTTATGTTCTTATGTTCTTACATACATAAGCCTTTATTGGCATAGTCAGAAAGAGTTACATAAATTGGGAACAATTGCATGGATACACGGTAGATAAAAGGCCCCATAGGGAGCACAACAAATACGTTCTACTGGGAACTCTCAACTATCTCCGCAATGAAATTGGCGATCTCTTCACAAAGACTGGGGTCCGAGTTGTTTAACAATAGAGATAACCCTAGTCAGATCAGGCAGCCCAGATTAGAAGAAAAAAAGTAAGTTGGTGTATTTAGATCTGATATCAAATCTGGTGCAGTGCAAGAGTTGGCGAGTCAGGGTTTCAACCACAATAAGTTTGCAACTGCATAACCTTGCGGAGCATCAGTGGCGTAGGAGGTTAAGAGCTCGTGTATCTAATCTGGAGGAACCGGGTTTGATTCCCAGCTCTGCCGCCTGAGCTGTGGAGGCTTCTCTGGGGAATTCAGATTAGCCTGGGCACTCCCACACACGCCAGCTGGGTGACCTTGGGCTAGTCACAGCTTCTCGGAGCTCTCTCAGCCCCACCCACCTCCCAGGGTGTTTGTTGTGAGGGGGGAAGGGCAAGGAGATTGTCAGCCCCTTTGAGTCTCCTGCAGGAGAGAAAGGGGGGAGATAAATCCAAACTCTTCTTCTTCTTCTTCTAAATTGCTGAACCTACCCTTTAATAGGGCAGAGGGCATAACGTTAAAACGCGCAATGGTAAGCGCTCTCCTTGCACGTGGGTTCGTTAAGGTATGGAGGTAATAGGCCAGTATTTAAATAAATTAGGGGGTCGCTTGGGGCTCAGGCTGGGTTCGAGATTCTTCCGGCAGGTTTTCAGGGCCTTGTCAAAGCAGGAAGGAGCGGCCGGGGGTCTTTCTGAGCAGTTGCACCGTCTGCGTGACTTTTCCCGTTCCCGTTTCTCCTAGAACGCCGGGAACCAGATGCGTGGCCTACAAAAGGCCATCAAGAACCCGCTGGGAAACGCAGGCCTCATCGTCTCCGAGGTCAGCAAGCGGATGCGCAGGTAGGAGGGGCCGCGTGCCCTTTGTGGGGTTGCGTTGAATGGGCATTAGCTGCAAACGGCCGGGGGATTTTGTGTCTCTGGTCCCAGGAGACCGCAACATTTGGTGTGTTAAATTTGGTGTGTTGAAAGCCAGGCACTCTGATTGTTGTGGTGCGGGAAATGCCTCTAAAGGCACCAGCCACAGATGCGGGTGAAATGTTAGAAGCAAAAACTACCAGACCTCGGCCACCCAACCCGGAAGACCCACAACAGCCAGTCGATTCCGGCTGTGAAAGACTTCCGCAGTACCTCTGGCATCTGATATCTGGGGAAAGGCTGCCCTTGAACATGGAGGGTCTGTGTTCAGCTGCCACGGCTTTTGAGTATCCAGTCCGTCTCCAAAGAACGGGTCTGATCCTCTTTCCGAGCCACGTTGGCCGGAGACCTTGGCCGCACCTTGCGCTAATGTCATACTGCCGGGCAAAAATGCTTCCTCCCGTCGTCCTCGCGGTCACTTTTGCGAGACGATTGTGGCAGCGTAATGGGGAGGATAAGTTCTTTCTTCCTGTGCCATTCATGATTTCATGCAAAGAGGGAAATAAGTCCTGGCTGTTCCCCGGTTGAGTCACCCTTTTTTATCTCGCTCAATATGCCCAGTTCTAAGCATTTTCTTAATGATTCGTCTCTCCCCTGCGTATTTGAAATGTCCTTTTCGCTGCGTATCGTCTGGCGACTTCACTTCCAGCTGGCCGGGAAGGGGGAGGGGGGGGGGACTAAAGAAAACTGAGTTGTAGTGGGAGGGAGATTCATGTCTTCCTCTCTGCCTCCCCCCCCCCCCAATTGCTAGGAGAGCCGGTTTTGGAACAGGAATTACACTGAGTGCTGTGGTGCACCCGAGCCTGAATTCAAGTGCTGAACGGGTGAGTGTGTGAAACAGGCTCCCAGTGGTTGGCATGGGATGGGGGGGAAGGGCATTCTTCCCAGAAACTCCATCCCCCCGCCCCCCAAAAAAGTCTTGCTTCTGTCCAGCATGCATTTATCCTAGAGTCCTCTCAGTAGCAAAGGTTGTTGAACTCTAGCAACAAGCCGGGGAGCTGTATGCGTACTTCTTATCGGGGAGGGGTGCTGACGTAGGGGTGGGGGCCACAGCCAGGTGGCTGAGCAGTCCGTGGGATGCTGAGAGGATCTTTTCTCTGCAAGCAAACCCTTGGAGAGCTCTGGCCGGTCAGCCGGGACAAGAGAGGGCCACGGGGCTGGTGCCGGCAGCTTCTCCGGATGGCCCAGCCCAGGAGGCCCCGGCCTTTTGGAGCCTGCCGGCACCTTTCCAGTTCTGCCCCAGGGTGGTCTTCGCACCCACAAATTGGCAGCCGCAGGAGGTAGAGGCAGGCTTGACACGGCAGCCACGGGTTCCCTTCAACCGCCCAGCGAAGATCCTCGTGGTCTGGTGGCAGCTGCCACCAAAACAGAGTTTTAAAGAATCCGGACAGCTGACTGTGTATTCCTGCTCCGTCAGAAGCCTCGCTGGGCCACAGCATCACAGAGCCCCCCCCCCCGCCCTTTTTCTAAATGCACCAGGAAAAGCGTTGGGTCCCACGTTGGGGACTGATGGTGTCACGCTTCCAGTTCCCCGTGCAGACACCCCGTGGCTCAGGAGAGAGCAGGCCCCTCAGTCCTCGGCTGTAGAGCAAGGTCCTCAGCAGATGCCTCTCGAGGGAACCAGATGCATGGGGCGGAGGCCAGGGGGCTGCCCCTTCCCCTCTCTCTCCCTCCCTCCCTCTCTCTCCCCCCTCTCTCTCTCCCTCTCTCCCCCCTCTCTCTCCCCCTCCCTCTCTCCCTCTCTCCCCCTCTCTCTCCCCCTCCCTCTCTCCCCCTCCCTCTCTCCCTCTCTCTCTCCCCCTCTCTCTCCCCCTCTCTCTCCCCCTCTCTCCCCCTCCCTCTCTCCCCCTCTCTCCCTCTCTCTCCCCCTCTCTCCCCCTCTCCCTCCCTCCCTCTCTCTCTCCCCCTCTCTCCCTCCCTCTCTCCCCCCTCCCTCCCCCCCCTCCCTCCCTCCCTCCCCCTCCCTCCCTCTCTCCCCTCTCCCCCTCCCTCCCCCTCCCTCTCTCCCCCCCTCTCTCTCTCCCCCTCCCTCTCTCCCCCTCCCTCTCTCCCTCTCTCTCCCCCCTCTCTCTCCCCCTCTCACTCTCTCTCTCCCCTCCCTCTCTTTCTCTCTGTCTCTCTCTGTCTCTGAGTCTTCTCACTTTCAGCCTCCCTGCCCCCCTTTTTTCTTTCCCTCCAGACTGTCCAGGCGATCGACCTCTTTGCAGGGGCTGTGGAGGAGCAACTTCTGAAGCACGGCAAAAAGATAATTGGTGAGCAGCTCAGTTTGGTCTGGAGCCAGTTCGCTCCAATGCGTGCATTACTCAGGAGTAAGCTTGGTGGTAGTCGGTGGCTTTGCTTTGAAGCAACCGTGCAGCTGTTCCAACGGGTGAATTACGACCCAAGGAGGGTTTACTCAGAAGCAAGCCCCATTGCCAGCAACTGAGCTTACTCCCAGGTAAAGGAGCGCGCTGTAGTTCTTCGCATGAAAATCAGTGGGGTTTAACAGCGCTTAACAGGGTTACCTACACTGCTCCCCCAAAACTAGGTCTTAGGTTTAATGGTAATAATCGAGCCAAGTGGCCCAGACCAGCCTAGATGTGTGCCCACTGAGAGGGCTCTGAGTGCCACCTCTGGCACCCGTGCCATAGGTTCGCCACCACTGATATAAGACCTCAGTGAGGCCCCTCCCCTCCCCAAGCCCCGCCCTCCCCAGGCTCCGCCCACAAACCTCCAGGAATTTCCCAGCCTGGAGCTCATAAGGCTCCCCCTGCTGGAAATGGGATGTTGGGTCTGTGACGCTTATCTTCTTATGGGCCAGACTTCTGTCCCTCCAGCTGACCCATGTTCCCACCCCGCCCCCCCCTCTCTCTCTCTCTCTCTCTGTCTGTCTGTCTGCCTGAAGATGAGCAGTTTGTGCTGAAACGCATTGCTGACGGCGCCATCGACCTTTACGCCATGGTGGTGGTTCTGTCCAGGTGAGTCTGGCTCTGCAGCAGGCAAGAACGGCCATGGGGAGGGGAGCGGACCCTCTGCAGCTGACGCGCTCTTCCCCTGGGGAGGGACTCTGCTGGCCCTCTGAATGAGTCCTGGTGCCTCCCCTGAGCTCCCATTCCCACGTGTCTCTCTCTTTGGACAGAGCTTCCCGGTCCCTGGAGCAGGGTCACCCCACAGCCCAGCACGAGAAGGTGCTTTGTGACACGTGGTGTACGGAGGTGAGCCCCCGGTTGCAAGGGATTGTGGGTAACTGGGAGGCTTCCGTCGGCTGCTGCGGGGTTGTTGTGCCCCCGTGGTCGGGAGGTGCGGAGAGTCCGGGGGCTGTGAATGTGTTCAGTGAGCTGCATCCCTGTTTATGTGGGTAATTCTCTGGGGGGGTGATTTGATTGATTGATTGATTGATTGATTGATTGATTGATTGATTGATTGATTGATTGATTGATTGATTGATTATTTAGACTTTTATACCGCCCCCTCCCCGAGGGGCTCCGGGCGGTGTACAACATAAAATCTCAATACAGTTATAAATATAATTGCTAAAACCTTTAAAAACAGCAGTAAAAATAATAAGAGGCGTCCCGCAAAATCCCAGTTTTTAAATCCTCCCCAAGAGGGAGGAACGGCGAGTCCCAATTAGATGAAAAAGGGCCCAGATGTAAAGAGCCCAAACAGGGGGGCGGGGGGGGGGGGCCTTCAGCGGCTGGTCCCTCCAAAGGCCCGGCGGAACAACTCCTACAGACCCTGCGGAACTCGCCAAGATCCCGCAGGGCCCGGACAGCTGGAGGAAGAGTGTTCCACCAGGCCGGGGCCAGAGCCGTAAAGGCCCTGGCCCGCATGGAGACCAGCCGCATCATTGAGGGGCCAGGGACCACCAGTAGATTGGCCTCCACCGAACGGAGAGGCCGTGTAGGGACATATGGGGTGATGCGGTCTCGAAGATACGAGGGTCCCAGGCCGCGTAAGGCCTTAAAGGTCAGCACCAACACCCCATATGATTGCACCATAGCCACCACTGTGACTTGGGACCCATTTCTCGCCCTTCTCTCCCACAGGCTGCGGACCGGGTCACTCAGAACCTGACGTCCCTGCGGGCCGACTCCACCCGGCAGCTCTTCAAGAACCTCCGGAGCATCTCCAAGGCAGTGGTGGAGAACGAGGGGGTGGTCTCCCCGCACCCCCTGGGCATCTGAAACGTGCCTGTGCTTTCTAGCAACCCGTTGCAAAACTATTAGGGCCCGTTAATCGGGGGGAGGGGCTCTTCTTCTTCCCTTTCTCCCCCCCCCCCCCAACCCCACATCCGAAGAAGCTAGCAGCCCCTTTGGGGAATATACCTCTTTGCTCTGTAAATGCCTTAATGCGCCCCAGAGTGGGGGGAATGTGGCAAGCCATAGTTGCCGGCGCCCCGCTGGGCAGTTGCCCTTGGGGGGGCGTCTTCAATTAATCTGTAGATCTGGCACAACTTGAATGTAGCATTTTGAATCTGTCAACGGCGAGACTTTTCTGTCACCCCGGCTGTTAAGGAGGCTCGAGGCAGAATTTTTCCAGTGGGAATAACTCCAGGCGGCTCCTGAGCCCCCCCACGCCTCCCTGTGGCCTCTCGTGGCTGCCGGGTGACCGTGTTGAGCCACGCAAACAGCAGCAGCGGGTGCTCCGGTACTGACGACGGTGTTTTCTGTGAATAATTAAACTCAGTTACTTTGGCAAACGTCTGGAGTGATAGAATGCCGCTGAAGGGGGCCTGGGGGGGGTGTGTGTGAAAAAGGTTGGGAAGAACTTGCCCGCCCCCCCCCCCACACACACACACACATGCAGCATTGTCGGTGGTCTGCACACATTTGGTTGTGCAGTGTGGTTTTGACGAGTCTAGGCTCACTGTGCCGAGGCAGGCAATGGCCAAGCCCTCTTCTGTTTGCCTTGACCTGACTCGGATCTCGTGAGTTCTTTTTACGCAAACAGCGTTGGTCCTGGTTTGTACTCGGGAGAGTAGAACATCAAGGAAGCAGAGGCGTAGCTACCATGGGGCCGGGGTGTGTGCGTTGCACCAAGCGCATGCTTGGGAGGGGGTGGAAACCCCCCCCCCCCCACGGCATCCCACTCCCCCACCCCCACACTTATTTTATTGAAACAGTTCAGGCTAGAGAAGCGGCCTGTTCCCTTCGGGCTAAAAACAGCCTGGTGGGAACTACACTTCCCAGGAAACCTTGCGAACCCCAAGGTCTCATGGGAAGTATAGTTCCAACCAGGCCGCTTTTCCAGGCTGAACTAAGGTAAGTGTGGGGCGGGGGGCAGAAAACATGCACTGGGCGCACTCTGTCCCAGGTACGCCTCTGCCAGGAAGTCCATGGTTGCTATGCAGAGGCAAGCAGTGGCAAACCACCTCTGAACGTCTCCTGCCTCGACAGCCCTACACAGTCATCATAAGTTAGCTATTCCTTGAGGGCACTTTCCACTAACACCAATTTTCCTGTCCCTGCTGTAGCGGGAAAAGAATGTCAGTGCCATGAAACCCCGTCCCACGGCAGACGTCTCTCTGGCCCTCCCAAGTTTTGTGCACCTTAAATTTTATCCACCTCTTGTCTGCCTTCCTCGCCAAACTCCAAGGAGGTGGCAAACATTTTAGTGGAGGCAATTTAACACATGCAACCGTAGCAATTGTAGCCAACGTGGGAGAAGGTTGCACTAAGAGAGGCAAAGAGCAGTGGTCACTAATCTGGAGAAGTGAGTCTGTTTTCCTTGCTCCTGCTCATGAAGCCTGCTGCGTGGCCTTGGGCCAGTCACAGTTCTCTCCGAACTCTCTCAGCCCCACCTGCCTCACAAGGGCTCATTCCACACATGCAGAATAATGCACTTTCAAACTGCTTTCAGTGCTTTTTGAGGCTGTGCGGAATAGCAAAATCCACTAGCAATCAGTTGTGAAAGTGGTTTGAAAATGCATTATTTTGCGTGTGCGGAAGGGGCTAAGATGTCTGTTGTGGGAACGGAAGGGAAGGAGTTTGTAAGCTACTATTGAGAGTTCTTCTAGTTGAGAAAAAAAGGTATAAAAATTACAAAATTAGCCAGCAATGCAATACAGCATAAGATAGAGAGCCTTAAATTCCAGTGATGTGTCCACGGCCCGTGCAAAAATTTAGGATGGCAGTCTCACGGACACTCCAGTTCGAAATTATTCATGCGTATTTTTAAAAAGAAATAATGCTGAGAAGTAAATCTGCACGTTATCAAATTTGCAAGCCGTCCTCCATTCTCTCAAATAGCTCGTTTTCAATGTTCCCAGTTAACAAAAACTGTCAGACGGAATAGTTTTTTTTTTAATGAAAAAAAAACTAGGTGCGAGGAGTGTAGAATTCAGCAAGCTGCCATTTGGTTCATTAACCAGAGTCTAGGATTTGGTTTTCTAAAACCCCTCCTTGGAGCCGAACCTTTCAAAAGTGCAAAATAAATAAATAAAAAGAAGTCGTTTTTGGAACGCAAATTTTTTTTTTTTGGCCAGATTTCAAATTGGGGTGAAGCCCCCAGCTCCGTTTTTCCAAGTGGCCCCTGACACTACATTTCCCACAATGCTGGGCGGGGTGAGGGGGGAGAGTCAGGTTTTCAATCTGTCCAGCAAATCTTTTAAGCTGGCAGCTGTTTGGGAGGGAGATAAGGAGATTAAGGTTGTTCGAACTGCTTGCGAGATGCCCGTAAAAAGGCAAGGTAAGTCGGCTCCCTGCTTTTTTTCCCCCTTCTGGTAGCTGCACCTCTCTCCAAGCCACGCACTTTGTGGGGGGCTAACCTCAGTTGGGGGCTCGCGCCCCTTCCCTGGGGAGCTTCCACGAGCCCCGAGCGTGGCTGGCAGGCCTCTTCTTTCAGCCAAAGGGACTAGAAGATCTGTCTACTCAGGATAAGATGGCTTTGCCACCCCTGAACACTTTTCCTTGTGGCGGTGGCTTGAAGGCAACGTCTCTTCTCCCCTCTGTTGTGTTGTGCCTGCTCTGCTGATATTGTGGGGGATCTGAGCACACTATTTTTCTTGAGCATTCGATAGGGTAGCCGTATTTGCAGCAGAAGAGCTCGATTCAAGGCCGGGAGCCCCTTACAGACCACCAAGATTTGGGGGGGGGGGGTGCGCTTTTGAAACTCTTGAAAGCTCAGGACCCAAAAACCTTGCTTGTCTCTTAAGGTGCTCCTGGACTCCAATCAAGAGTTGGACTTTTGTTGAGAGAATGAAAGGGGGGGGGGATGTCTCTGGACGCAACTAACTTAGCTTGTGCCCTTGGATCGGGGCCTGCTGGGGAGTCTGTCTTTCGCAAGAGTGAACCATTGAGGAAATGAGCGAAAGAGCCCCTGCTCCGCTAAGCGGGGAGTTTGTTTACATGTGCGTTAAATTCCATCCAATGGCTTCCAGTTGGTGGTGACTTTATGAACTAGCGCCCCTCCCCTTTCCAGCATTTTGTGCCGATGTGAAATTTTCGCCTGTGAGGATCTGCTCGAGCGCATAGAATCGTAGAACCGTGGAGTTGGAAGAGACCCCCAAGGGCCATCCAGTCCAACCCCCGGGCGATGCGGGAACACAGAATCAGAGCGTGACTTCTGGGGTTCTGCAACCGTAAAACTCCTGAGTGTGCGTGTGGGAGAGGCAGACAGACAGGTTGGCATCTGCCTGTCTGAAAGGCAAGCCGTGTGTCTGCCAGGTGGTGCGCTCCGTCTTGTGTGGCAGCGCGAGAGGCTGATGTTTGTAGTCCATGTGGTTGGGAAAAAAGCCATTGAGCAAAAATAACTCTGTGTGATTATTAGGGCTGCCAGTATCTCTCAGAATTACATCTGACCTCTACACTACAAAGAGCAATTCCTCTGAAGAAAATAGCCGCTTCAGAGAGCAAACTCTACGGCAGACCATACATTTTAGGTGAAATCCCATCCCAAGTTTCCAGGCCGGAGTGGTATACCTTGTTGTATACGCTGCTACGTGTGGCTGTTCTGCCCAGGTGGGTTACGGAGATGTGTCTTGGCTCATAAAGGAAGTTGTGTCGTGTATCAGCGGCTTCGCTTCATCCCCTTATATTTAAGTGTTAAAATATTAACGCCCTGCCTTTCCCACTTGAGATGGATGTCTACCATGCGGCACAAAGCATTAAGGCGACCAGAAAAACAATCAACAGCTGGGCAGATACTTGTCAGGGTTGCTCTAGGCTGATTTTGCACGGAGCAGGGGTTGGGCTAGGAGTCTGTCCTCTTCCAACTCTGTGGTTCTATGATCGTGGCACCCACCAACAAGACAGCCCCGTAACCTATTTGTCACGGGTCCGCTTGCCGAAGCTTTCTCAGATGAGGAGCAGATGGAGGAAGCTGGCCCCAGTTGGTGGCGGCCGTGGAAGGAAGGAGCCACCAGAGAAAGCAGAGAATCTCTCTGGAGCAGCAGTGGCCTAGTGATTTAAGAGCAGGTGCACTCTAATCTGGAGAACCGGGTTTGATTCCCCGCTCTGCCACTTGAGCTGTGAAGGCTGATCTGGGGAACCAGATTAGCTTGTGCACTCCGACACACACCAGTTCTTTGGAGCTCTCTCAGCCCCACCCATCTCACAGGGTGTTTGTTGGGGGGGGGGGAAGGAAAGGAGATTGTCAGCCCCTTTGAGTCTCCTTACAGGAGAGAAAGGGGGGTTATAGATCCAATTCTTCTCCTTTTTCTCCTTCTCCTCCTTCTTCTCCTCCTTCTCCTCCTCCTTCTCCTCCTCCTCCTCCTCCTCCTCCTCCTTTTTCCTCTTCTTCTTCTTCCTCTTCTTCTTCCTCTTCCTCTTCTTCTTCCTCTTCCTCTTCCTCTTCCTCTTCCTCTTCCTCTTCCTCTTCCTCTTCTTCTTCTTCTTCTTCTTCTTCTTCTTCTTCTTCTTCTATATATAAAGGCCGTTGGGCCCTCCAAGAACTCCCCGAGGTTCTCCCGAGACAACAGCTCAAAGCAGAGAAGTCAACAAATGTGTGGATGTTGTAAGACTGGAGCGGAGGAGAAAGGTATCTTGAGTTGTTTGGCTCAAAGTCTACAGCGCCTGTGAATAACAGAGGAGTGGGTGAGACCGAAAGGATAAACAGGAGGACAGCCCAGAGGGTGGTGGAGATTTTCTTCTCAGCAAGGGGTTGGGGGGGGGAGGGGGAGATGGAGCCCAAGGGCACCAGATCTGTGTGGCTCCCGAAAGTGGCACCGACGTGGCCGAGGGAACTGTCCCACCGTGGCAGGCTTGCCAATTTTCACATGCAGCCAGAATTGAGACTGATGTCTAGGAGCAGCAGTGGTGGCGTGGTCAAGAGCTAATCTGGAGGAACCGGGTTTGATTCCCCGCTCTGCCGCCTGAGCTGTGGAGGCTTCTCTGGGGAATTCAGATTAGCCTGTGCAGTCCAACACGCGCCAGCTGAGTGACCTTGGGCTAGTCACCGTTCTTCGGAGCTCTCTCAGCCCCACCCACCTCACAGGGTGCTTCGGGAGCAGAGGAGGGAAGGATTGGCAGTCCCTTGAGCTGTAAAACCCAAACCACTCCTTCTCTTCTTCTCTTTCTCTTCTTCCTTCTTCTCTTCTTCTCTTCTTCCTTCTCTTCCTTCCTTCTCTTCCTTCTCTTCTTCTCTTCTTCTTCCTTCTCTTCTTCTTCTTCTTCTTCTTCTTCTTCTTCTTCTTCTTCTTCTTCTTCTTCTTCTTCTTCTTCTTCTTCTTCTTCTTCTTCTTCTTCTTCTTCTTCTTCTTCTTCTTCTTCTTCTTCTTCTTCTTCTTCTTCTTCTTCTTCTTCTTCTTCTTCTCTGGGGCAGAAGGGGCATTTCAGGTTGACTCCAGCGTGCCACGCCCTCAGCCTGGCAGCCCGGGTTCTGAGGCTGGCAGCCGGCATCTCTCCCAGGGCCGTCAGAGCTTTTGGAGTGCTGGAGGAAATGGGTTTGTGGGAAGGCGTGGGAGCGGCACAGGAGCGCCCAGTTGACCGCTCAGCACCAGGCAGGCAGCCTCTGAGTCCCCACAGGATGGGGGCCGACAGCCACAGAGGCCGCTCAGCCAGCAATGAGTAGCACCTGCCTACAGCTGATTCAGCAGGTCGAGGAGTTGCACCTGCTCCAGGCCTCCCTCGTAAAAGCAGCCAGGAAAGAGGGAACCGGCGTGGAAGCGACTTGCCCACAACCTGAGGAGCGTGCCTGCGGGTGCTCTGTCTGGTTGACGTTGGACAGGTTTCGGACTTTGTCTCTCGGACGCAGCCCTCACCTTGGACGGTGACCTGGAGGAAAAACCTCCGCTTGGCGTGCAGAAAGTCCCAGTTTCCCTCCCCAGCATCTCCAGGTAACAGGAACAGGCAAGAGGTCGCGGGAAAGATCTCTGCCTGAGTCCCCGGAGAACAGCTGCTGGTCAGAGGAAACCCTACTGGCCTTAGTGGACCAAGAGACTGTGGCAGTAAAGGGCAGCTTCATGTGAGCAAGATGAATAGCATCTCCTGCCGGTGATGATCTCCACCCAACTCTGCTCTCTGGGCCCACTTCCCGGGGGGGGGGGGGGGGGGGGGGGGCCCCCCCCCCCCCCGGGGGGCACCGCCGCCCGCCGCCCCCCCCCCCCCCCCCCCCCCCCCCGGGGGCCCCCGCGCGGGGGGGGGGGGGGGGGGGCAGGGACAGCCACTGCAGCCAGGGGGCACTGCTGCCAGCTACCCACCCGCCCACCCTCAGCCCTGGCGCCTGTTCCCCAGAGCTTCAGGTTCTAGGCTGGGAGATTTTTCCCTGCACCGTCTTCTGCTGCCGCCATTTCTTCCTGCCTGCCTCTCACCTGTGTTGACGCTCAGTCCTGTCTGTCTTTTGCCATCTGCCTTATGGCTGTATATTCTTCTCAGTTTGATAGGTAGAGGTTTCGTCTCCTTGCCCTTCTGCCTTCCTTGGGGTTTGGGGGTGATCCCTGCAGGCCGGGGTCACTGATCTTATGAGGAGCAGCAGTGGCGTCGGAGGTTAAGAGGTCGTGTATCTAATCTGGAGGAACGGGGTTCGATTCCCCGCTCTGCCACCTGAGCTGTGGAGGCTTCTCTGGGGAATTCAGATTAGCCTGTGCATTCCCACACACGCCAGCTGGGTGACCTCGGGCTAGTCACAGCTTCTTGGAGCTCTCTCAGCCTCACCTACCTCACAGGGTGTTTGTTGTGAGGGGGGAAGGGCAAGGAGATTGTCAGCCCCTTTGAGTCTCCTGCAGGAGAGAAAGGGGGGATATAAATCCAAATTAAAAAAAAAACACTTCCAATCGAACCCAGAAGATATTTCAGAATCATCTCCCGATGCTAGAAAGCAGCTCCCCTGGAGAAATGGGGGCTTTGGAGGCGGGGCTCTGCAGCAGTAGGCCCACCAAGGGCCTTCCCCCTCTCCAGGCCCCCTCCTCAGATCTCCAGGAATTTCCCAACACAGAGTTGGCAAGCCCAGCACAAGCATTTTGAGGAGTGGTTGTCCTGGTTGTTTTGCCTTGAAGAAGAGTTGGCTTTATATCCCCCCTTTCTCTCCTGTAAGGAGACTCAAAGGGACTTACAATCTCCTTTCCCAGTCTCCCCACACAGGCTGGTAGGAGGGACAAGGGGGGGAGGGGCTCCCAGCCAAATCCTTTGCTCTCTGGCTGGGGGAAAGAGATGCCCCCCCCCCCGCCATCCCTCCCACATGTGTTGGGGAGACAGGAATATTGCACTGTTCAGCTACTGCACACCTTTCGTGGACTATCATGAAGCCAAGGGGAGAAATGAATATACCCTGTTTCCCCAAATATAAGACATCCCCGGAAAATAAGACGTAGTAGAGGTTTTGCTGAAGTGCGAAATAGAAGGCATCCCCCGAAAGTAAGACGTAGCAAAGTTTTTGTTTGGAAGCAGGCCCGACGAACAGAACACAGAAAAATAAGACATCCCCTGAAAATAAGACATAGCGCATCTTTGGGAGCAAAAATTAATATAAGACACTGTCTTATATTCGGGGAAACACGGTACTATTGAAACCAGACCTTTTCTTGTTGGGACTTATGAACAGATCCATGGAGAAAAAAAAAAGGAACTTTGTTCTTATACATGACATCACCTGCAAGAATACTTTATGTGCAAAAATGGAACACTTCGCCCAAACCTGCAAGAAAAGAATGATGGGTGAAGGTTTTTTAATTGGCGGAGACGGCCAAACTCACTTCTTTACTTAAAGAAAAAAAAGTTTGGTACATTTTTTGGGGGGACCACTGGAAACCATTCATGGATTTCTTGGCCAAAACAGAAAGAAAGTAAAATGATGATTACTGATTTTGAAGATTAGTGGATGGCTATTATAAGACTTAACAAAGAAAAGTATTTTAATTATCAGTAGTGGTTATTCGGTTCAATCAGTCAGCTCTATTGCGGTCAGAGACCAGAAATTATTAAACACAAAGTATAAAACCACAATATACAATTCCAAATAAAATTTGGGAACATTATTTAAATGGTGAAAATTTTACACTGGATGAGGCAATTTCAATTAGCCTTTATTGGCCTACAGAACATACAATATAAATACAGTTAAAATTACTAGATAAAACTTCACACTGGATCATAAGTTCAGTTCGCAAACCTCAGCCAGAAACTTTGCCACTGCGAGACAACAGTCAAGGTCATTACAGTTTAAGAGCATGTTTACTTTATCAAGCTCTGTCAGGGTTTTCATAGAGTCAATGATTTGTAATAATAAGCTGGATCTTGGATTCTGGTAAAGTGGGCAGTGGAGGAGGATGTGCGCAATGGAATCCAACTGCCCTGGACTGCAGGGGCAAAGCCTCTTATCGTTTGGTAGACCCTTGAGTCTTCCTCTATGGAGCGGGGATGGCATAATGTTAAATCTAGCCAGCATGTAGGCTCTCCTATATATAGGGTTGGTAAGCGCTGCAATATAGTAGGCTGGGTTTCCCTGCACAAATGGAATTGCCACGTTCATTGGCGAGCAGGATTTGTTGGCCAAGCTCTGCAGTTGTTGATAATCCATTGCTAGTAGCCGCTCTTTGATGAGGGCAAATGTCTCAGTGAGGGTTAGCATGTTCAGAGAGTCACTATCATAGCCCAATTCCCCAATCTTTGTTATAACTGTTGTGCACCATTTAGAGTGATGGAGTTCTCTCAAGGTGAGTTGCGTCAGTGAGTTGTCGGAGCTTTGATAATGAATATGCAGCCAAAATTTTATGATGTTTAACCAGATAGTGGCCTCTATAGAGTATTGGCCAGATTCTAGGCATAGGACTGCATATGGGACGCAGTTGGGCACGCCAAATAATTTATGCAGAAATTTAGAGTGGAATGATCTAATGGCACTGTTGCTGGGTGTTAATCAAACGGGCGCTCCATAAAGCAGTTGTGCTCTCGCCCTTGCTTTGAAAACTTACAGAGCTGGGGGGATATATTGGTTGCCCCTAGAATGATAGAACCTCCTAGTGGCATTTGCGTTTGACTGGGCCCACTGGATGAGACCATTAAGGCTCCATGCTGTGGTTGGGGGGTGAGGGGTGGGGGGTGGGGGTATTGAGTGCTCAATGACTTCTCCCTCCTGAAAGCAGGATTTGAAACCAAGTGTGCCTCCAGGTGCCCCCAACCCACATTTTCTTTCTGGGGCTGAGGTTGGTGTTGAGTGGCAGGCCAGAAGTCTGCCCCATTGCTGCCCTCTGGTCTCCATCAAGGGGGGCTGGTTCAGAGCATTAGGGCAAACCAAGGCAGGGGTGCACATTAAGGGGTGGGGGGCACCTTCCACCCAGTCGGCTCCTTGCTTAATTCTCTCTCTCGGTCCCAGACACAGCGGCCGCTCTGCGCCTGATGGAGGAATCCCTGTTGCTGGACCAGAATTTCCGGCACAAGGCGGAGAAGCTGCTCGGGATCTTCCAAAGCGAGCTCTTCCAGGCACTTCTGGGTGTGTGTGGGCAAAGCTTGTGGGGGGGAGGGGGGATCAAAAGGGAGGGGCTTAAGCAAGCATGGGCGGGGCTTGAAAGCAGAGCATGATTTCCTGGGAGTCTCTGGCCAGGTGAGTGCAGGACTTGTTTGTTTGTTTGTTTATTATTGAGTTTTATATACCACCCTACTCCCGAAGGACTCTGGGCGGTGCACAACATAACTTCACAACAAAGTACAACTAGAACGGATGGAGCAAACAACAAATACAGAATATAATAAACAATACAGGCTCCATTAACTATAAAAAAATAAAAAACCCATTAAAATACAGCAGTCAATACTATAAACCGGCGTCCAGTGATAAAACCCTTACTAAAACCCTCCCAAGGAGGGGGGGAGGGCGGTGGGTCCCATTGATGCTGAGTCCAGGCTGGGAAATTGCTAGGGATTTGGCAGAACCACGAGGCAATGGTGGGTTCGGGAGTTGGGAAGATGCCGGAGGCTTCCCCCGCCAAAACAGCCATTTTCTCCAGGTGGAACTGCTCTCTGCTGTCTGGAGCCCACCTGTAATTCCAAGAGAGCTCCCAAAGGCACCTGTTGGGCCACTGCGAGTAGCAGAGTGCTGGACTGGATGGACTCTGGTCTGATCCAGCAGGCTAGTTCTTATGTTCTTAGAGCTCCAGGCCTCACCTGGAAGCTGGAAACCCACAGGCGTTAGTTTACCAGAGGCTTTTATAAACGTCTTTTCAACAATTTCAAAGCAGTTTACAAAACATGAACAAATGCAAATATTTAGAAGTCAGTAAACACCAAAAGAGATCCAGTGTGGCACAGCAGTTGGAGCCTCAAACGACAGGCAGAGAGACCTGGAGTCAGTCCTCACTGGGTGGCTGACCCTGGTCTGGGTGCGGCCTTAGCCAACCTGCCTCACAGACAGAGGCGTTCCTCCCATTGGGCAAAGTGGGCAGTTGCCCAGGGCGCCCCCTTATGGGGGGCGCCAAAAATGCAGGTGGGATTTTTGAATTTTCAGTGTTTTTTTTCGTTTTTGGCCTGCAGGGGGTGCAGTTTTTAGGCTAGCAGCACCAAAATTTCAGGGGTTTTTCAGGAGACTATCCTGATGATATCACCCAGGTTTGGTGAGGTTTGGTTTAGGGAGTCCAAAGTTATGGACTCCCATAGGGAGTGTCCCCATCCCCCATTGTTTCCAATGGGAGCTAATAGGAGATGGGGGCTACACCTTTGAGGGTCCATAAGTTTGGACCCCCTGAAACAAACTTCACCAAACCTGGATGGTATCATCAGTAGGGGCTCATGAAGATACTCTGAAATTTTGGTGCTGCTATCTTAATAATTGCACCCTTGACAGCAGGCACACCCTAAATTCCCCCAGATTCTCCTTTTAAATCCACCCCCTTCCTGTTAATGCTTGTTTTCTTTCTTTCTTTTATTCTTTCAATGCCTAATAAAGGTGGTTGTTTTTTTTGGGGGGGGGGGCATCAAACGCAGGTTTTGCCCAGGGCTCCAGTTTGCCTAGGTACGCCACTGCTCGCAGAGGTTTTGGGAGGGTGCAATAGGAGAGAAGAGAACCTCTGTTTTCCAGAGCTGCACGGAGGGGAAAGGACTTCTCCGCCTGCTCTCAACACCCTTTTGAGCTGTCCAGATTGGCTCAAGAATCCTCACCTGGCTCAGCTCCAGCCCCCTCTCCCGAGATCCCACCCCCCGGCCCCCTGAAGGCCGTGCCCTTGTCTCCAGCCCCCTTGCTGTGCGCCTGCAGAGAGCGTGGCACAGGCCGGGAGGAGTCTGGCTCTAAATATAGGGCTTAATCTGAGTTCCCTAATTGCCTCTGAACTGAGCCTAGGAAAAGCCACCCTCCCCTGACTCTAAGGTGACTGGCAGGAACGGCACCTGCCAGGGGGGAGGGGAGGTGTAAGGCCACACCCCGGGAAACCCACCTGCTTCAAGCCTGAGGGTCCAGATTGGCCTACCTTGCAGGGTGAGGTGGGGGGGGGCCTCTCTTCTGTTGAGACAAAACATGCTTCAGAGGAACTGTGAGAAACTCTCCTACTGCCTGTAGCTGACTCGTGTTTGTTCTTCTGCCTCCGGTCTAGATATCCAGGAGTTCTACGAAGCCACGGTTTCGGACACCCAGCCCACCCCCGCCACGTCTTCTCGAAGGTCTCGGCCTAAGGTATGCCCCCCTTTCTCTGTGTTGGCTTTTTTCCCCTGCGGCCACTCTCTGTAGCCTCCGCCTCGGAAACTGTATCCATTCAATGACTCATGTCTCAGGCTGGGGAAAGACGGTTGCCTCTGAGCTCGTACGAAGTGCATTTATTTCACCAACGAGGAACGATAACCCATCTCCATGCATCTGGGATGAATTTCCAGGCCTTCAGTGTGTGAACCGATTGGAGCAGCAGTGGCGTAGGAGGTTAAGAGCTCGTGTATCGAGGAACCGGGTTTGATTCCCAGCTCTGCCGCCTGAGCTGTGGAGGCTTATCTGGGGAATTCAGATTAGCCTGTAGAGTCCCACGCATGCCAGCTGGGTGACCTTGGGCTAGTCACAGCTTCTTGGAGCTCTCTCAGCCCCAGCCACCTCACAGGGTGTTTGTTGTGAGGGGGGAAGGGCAAAGAGATTGTCAGCCCCTTTGAGTCTCCAGCAAGAGTCTCCAAATTCTTCTTCTTCTTCTTCTTCTTCTTCTTCTTCTTCTTCTTCTTCTTCTTCTTCTTCTTCTTCTTCTTCTTCTTCTTCTTCTTCTTCTTCTTCTTCAGAAGCTTCTTTCTTAGAAAAGAGGCGTAGTGTAGGGGTTAGAATGTTGGACTACGACCTGGGAGGCACGGGTTCGAATCCTCACTTAAGCCACAGAGGCTCGCTGGGTGACCTTGGGCCAGGCACACTGTCTCAGCTTAGCCTACCCCACAGGCTTGTTTTGAGAATAAAATGAAGGGGAGGAGAAACATGTGAGCGGCTTTGGATCCTCATTAGAAAGGAAGACTCGGTCTAAAAGAAGCAATAAATTTAAAAATGAATAAAAATGGTTGGTTTCTAATTTCTAAAGTATTGCTGGGCTCAAATGCAGACCGACAAGGCTCCTCTTTGAAACTTTTTTAATACTACGTAATCCACCTGAGACACCGTGAGAAAGGTGAACTATAAATACATTCCACTGTTCTTCGATTGCATAATCCAACTTTGTTGAAGTGGATGAAATGGAGAGGAGTAGAGAGCTGTCAGCCCCTTTGGGTCCCCTTTGGGGAGAAATTTGGGATATAAATGGTGCAAATAAAACAAGTTAACATCTGTGTGGGGAAAAACAGGTGACAGAGAAATCGCTGCAATCGTTCCTCTGGGCTGCCTCTCCACAGCCGTCTAGGGCTGGTCCCAGGGTACAAGCAGAGCTACGTTATTCACTGTGAGAACACAAAAAGCCAAAATGAATCTTTTGAAAACGTCCTCAAGGTGTTTTATTTCTGCTGTGTGGAAATGACCGAGGCCTCTGGTTCCATCTCAAGATTCTCCATGGTTGAGCGGGGCGAGGCAGAACTCATGCGGAAGACCTTGCAGTCCTGCTCTGAGCAGGCTGGGGCTTCAGAATGGTGAGGCCAGGCTATTTGGCAGCCTCACCAGTGGTCTTTGTTCCGTTGTAAAGATCCTCCTTTGAGATCCTTTTCTTGAGAACTTGAAGCCGGGGCTGTTTATTATCTCTGTTAGAACTTCGAGGGAACTCAGCTGGGTGGCGTAGATGGGTTGGGGCTGGTGCACTCTAAATAGAGGAGGACAGGGTTTGATTCCCCGCATCAAGCAGAGAACTGGAGAGCCTTATCACGGGGAGGACAAGCTTAGCTTGCGCACTCCAGCACATGCCAGCCTGGGCGTTTGGGAAGGGCGTAAAACCCTTTGGGGCTCTAAACACCACACACCTCACAGGGTGTTTGTTGTGGGGGGGGGGGAGACAAGGAGATTCATCATTTGAGTGGTGCTTACAGGAGATGCCGGATTATTTCCAACTCTTCTTCTTCTTCTTCCTTCCTTCTTTCTTCCTTCCCTCATTGTTCCTGCTTTCTTCTTTCCTCTTCCTCCTTTCCTCCTTCCCTTCTTCCACTTCAACATCCTCTTCATATTTACTTCCTCCTCTTCCTCTTCTTCTTGTTCTTCCTCTTCCTCTTCTTCTTCCTCTTCCTCTTCCTCTTCTTCTTCTTCTTCCTCTTCCTCTTCTTCCTCTTCTTCCTCTTCTTCTTCCTCTTCCTCCTCTTCCTCCTCTTCCTCTTCTTCCTCTTCTTCCTCTTCTTCTTCTTCTTGTTCTTGTTCTTGTTCTTCCTCTTCCTCCTCCTCTTCCTCTTCTTCTTCCTCTTCCTCTTCTTCCTCTTCTTCTTCTTCCTCTTCCTCTTGTTCTTGCTCTTCTCCTCCTCCTCCTCCTCCTCCTCCTCCTCCTCCTCCTCCTTCTTGTTCTTGTTCTTGTTCTTGTTCTTGTTCTTGTTCTTGTTCTTCTTCTTCTTCTTCTTCTTCTTCTTCTTCTTCTTCTTCTTCTTCTTCTTCTTCTTCTTCTTCTTCTTCTTCTTCTTCTTCTTCTTCTTCTTTCCAGCAGTAGCTGAAGCAGCACCCCACCCCCACCCCCAAACGAGGCTGGTCACTATGATGGAAAAGGCTGCAGCTGAAGAGGCCCCGTGTGGTGGGGGAGGAGGGGGAGCAGGGAGGGGCCGCTGGGAGATCTACTCTCTAATTGAGTGCACTTCTGGTTAATTAATTTTTAGCACTTCGGCACCGGCAGAATGGAAGGGGGGAGGGGGACAGGAACAGCGAGTCTTCCGTCCCTGGGGTGGGGGTGGGGGTGGGGGTGCTCTAGCTCTGCTCCCAAACGGCCTGTTTTGCGTGATATTCTTGGATCCAGACAGTCAGCAGCCCCAGGAACGCTCCCCATGAAAGGGGAGAAGCCGGGACCCATCCCTGTCTGATCGGCTTCCTTGATGCTTGAGTTTGTGCCTCTGGCTGCTGCAGCCGTGACCGTTCCTCCCCACCCTGCAGCCACCAACTGTTTCGTTGCAGTATCTTGCAGCAGTGAGTTCCAAAGAGTAATCTCTGGTAGTGGGAAGGAGGTTTTTGTCTCTTCCCCTACATGCATCACCTAGCTGCTGTTGGACACTGGAGGACAAGAAGGAGGAGGAGGAGGAGGAGGAGGAGGAGGAGGAGGAGGAGGAGGAGGAGGAGAAAGAGGAGAAGAAAGAGGAGAAGAAGGAGAAGAAGGAGGAGGAGGAAGAGGAGGAGAAGAAAGAGGAGAAGAAAGAGCAGGAGAAGAAGGAGGAGAAGAAGGAGAAGAAGAAGGAGGAGAAGAAAGAGGAGAAGAAAGAGCAGGAGAAGGAGGAGGAGAAGAAGGAGAAGGAGGAGGAGAAGAAGTAGGAGGAGGAGGAGGAGGAGGAGAAGGAGAAGGAGGAGGAGGAGAAGGAGCAGGAGAAGGAGCAGGAGGAGGAGAAGAAGGAGAAGAAGGAGAAGAAGGAGAAGAAGAAGGAGAAGAGTTGGATTTATATCCCCCGCCCTTTCTCTCCTGTAAGGAGACTCAAAGGGGCTTACAATCTCCTTGCCCTTCCCACCCCCAACAAACACCCTGGCCCCTTCCACACACTTAAAACAATGCACATTCAATCCACTTTCACAATTGTTTGCAAGTGGAATTTTCTATTCCGCACAGTAAAATCCAGCTTCAAAGTGCATTGAAAGTGGATTGAAAGTGGTTTATTCAGCATGTGCGGAAGGGGCCCCTGTGGGGTAGGTGGGGCTGAGAGAGCTCAGGAGGTTTCCCTGGTCCCTTTCCCACCTCCCCACTACCTTGAGTTGCCTTCTCTGGGTGGGGAAATCCTTGGGGATTTGTGGGTGGAGCCTGGGGAGGTGTGGCTTGTGGAGAGGAGGGGCCTCCGCAGGGTGTAAAATGCCATAGAGCCCATCTTCCAAACCAGCCATTTCTTTCCAGGGGATTTTGACAACTGCTGCAGGGGTGGATCCAGAGGTGGGATCCAGCAGGTTCTCGCCAGTTCCCGAGAGTGGGCTACTAATTATTTGTGTGTGCCGAGAGGGGGTTGCTAATTGGGTCTGCTTTTCCGTTAGAAATTCCATTAGGTCCAAAAATCATCAAGTCCTGTTGTTTCCTCTGTGGCTGGTTAGCGAAGGTAGAAAACGGGATAATTCTCCCTGTGGGGCTGTTTTAAAAACATGTTTTAGAAATAGGGTAAAGTTCCTTGTTTAAGGAAAGTCTCCTCCTTTTGATTTCTAGAAACAAAATTAAGTATTTGAAAGTATTAAGTATTTGACAGGCAGTCAATTAGAGGAGAAGTAGTTGTTTCTGTTGGCAGCAGACGATAGGACTTGCTAGAATGAGTTTAAATTATGGACAGAAAGATACCAGCTGGAAATTAGGAACTTTTTTTTTACAGTAAGAGTTTTTTACAGTAACAGAGAAATTATTAATGCCCCGCCCCCGGAATGCCCGGCCACGCTCCCGTCGTGCCCCACCCAGCCCCATTGGCGCTACGCCACTGTTTGAATCCCACCACCATGGGAACCTGTTACTAACATTTTTGGATCCCACCACTGGGTGGATCTTGGCCAGTGGGTTAGCTGGGCTAAGGCCCAGTCCTCTCTATGGGAGAGGCAAAGCCGGGACAGTTCATGCGAAGACAGTCTGGGAAAGGAATGGGGCCCCCAATTCAGCAGGTCTGTCGGGGGCAGAGCAGAGGCCTGTGAGCGCTGAACTTAGCTGCTTTAGCGTAGTGCAAATTTGATTAGCCTGTTGCAGAAGAAAGGGCCGAAGGAAAGATGTTTTGTGGCAGCAGTTTAAAGTGTGATGGATTAATTATGGCAGAACCTTTCACGGGAAGTGACCAGCTGCGTCAGGTTCATGAAGTGTGCAACCCCGCCCCCCCCATTCACTTGACAGATAGATGATTTATGGTATTGCAGGGAAAAAACACAGAGGTTTGGCCTGTAATTTTTTTAATGCATACCTGTGTGACTCAGTGACCTTTTCAAGCTGCTGCAGTGGCAGGAAGGGAAGCCCCTCCGTTGGGGTGGTGGGTTTTTCCTCCCCTCACAAGTAGGGGCCTCTCTTCCGACCTCCCCTCGAGTAACCCGTCACCTTTTGTTGCTTTGCCAAGAGTTGTTGTGCTTACGTGGATCGGAGCTCTGTGCAGAAATGTGGAATGCTTGTGGAATGTCCTGCTATGTGGTGATGGTTTTTAAAAAGGGTTTATTCATTCATTCATTCATTCATTCATTCATTCATTCATTCATTCATTCATTCATTCATTTATTTATTTATTAGACTTCTATACCGCCCCATCCCCGAGGGGCTCCGGGCGGTGCACAACAATAAATACAATACAACATAAAATGGCTAAATCCTTAAAAGCAGCGATAAAACAGTAAAAGCTAAATCTTATGAATACAATACAATAAAATACAATAAAAATACAATAATAAATATAAATGGCGTCCAGCAGCTCCATATTCAAAATCCTCTCCCCAAGAGGGAGGAATGGCAGGTCCCAGATGTAGAGGGCCATGAGGTAGAGGGCCATGAAAAGGGGGGGAGGGGGCACCATCAGCGGCCGGTTCCTCCAGAGGCCCTGCGGAACAGCTCCGTCTTACAGGCCCTGCGGAACTCACCAAGGTCCCGCAGGGCCCGGACAGTTGGAGGAAGAGCGTTTAAAGAGTTTTAGGGAGGAAAGATCCTCTGGACGAGGGGTCTGCAACCTGCGGCTCTCCGGATGTTCATGGACTACAAATCCCATCAGCCCCTGCCAGCATGCCCAATCTGGATGGTGTATTAAATCCCTGGCATCTTCAATTAAAAAAAACAACAGGCAATAAGTAGTGTGAAAAATCGCGGCAGTGATAGCTGTGATATCACTGATATTTTTTTTCTTGCTGAGTTTGGAACCTAACAGAGTTCAAGCACTTTTCAGCTGTCAGTGAACTCTGTTGACTTGGAGTTGCTTCCGTCTTGGACAGTTATCTGAAGCAGTTAAACAAAAGTTAGATTAGCTGCTTTTCAACAGAGGCTATAACCAGCCTTCTTATCTTGCTATGTCAGATGTAACTCTGATGTCCCTGTGGACTGACTTAGTTTTCCCTTCTGCTGATGATCTCATATTTAGTCATGAACCAATCAGGCATCTAGATAATAATTCCATGATTATTATGGAACAGATTTAGAGAAAGGTAAGATTTATATCCCCCCCCCCCCTCTGTAAACGTGGACTAGCAAGTAAATCAGATTTCTCTGGATAGAAGTCTCGGAAGAAGGCGCAATGAGATTTCTGTGGCTCAGTGGGAAAAATGTCTTCCTGGCGTCCAGAAGATCCCGGTTCAATTCCTGGCATCTCCAATTAAAAGGACCAGGAAGAAGGGAACAAGAATGACCTTTCTCTGCCTGAGACCCTGGAGAGTGGCTGCCAGTCTGAGCGGGCGATACTGACCCTGATGGACTGGCGGTCCAATTCAGCATCGGGCAGATTCGTGTGTTAATTCACTGGGGCTCCATTGAAGAGGAACTCCTGAAGGAAAGCACAGGCTGAAACGCTGAAGCTTGAGACATATTTTGAAGCCTAGCAAATGGTCTAGGGCCGTGGTGGCGAACCTTTGGCACTCCAGATGTTATGGACTACAATTCCCATCAGCCCCTGCCAGCATAGCCATGGCTATGCTGGCAGGGGCTGATGGGAATTGTAGCCCATGAACATCTGGAGAGCCACAGGTTGCAGACCCCTGGTCTCGGGGCAGCCAATGAGTGGGCTTTGGCCCCTCATCAGTGTGGGAGACCCCTTGAAAGGAGCTCTGGGCTAAACCCAAAGAGTATAACTGTAAGGGACTGCGGCCCTATTGAGAAGAGCACTTGCTTGGGGCACAGAGGGGCCTACTTCAGTCTTTGGGGTCTCTAATTAAAGGACCTCAGAAATCCAATCTTGAAAAATATTTCTCTTCCTGAGACCACTGGAGAGCTACCAGCAGTCAGAGGAGTCGGTGCTGCTGAACAGTATGGGAATAGTCAACTGCATCTGTCATGCATATAATTATTAAATATATATATATCTTTGTCTAAAGCACAGAGCTGGTAGCCAGTCTGTTGGGCTGAGGGATACATAGGCAGTCTCTCTCTCTCTCTCTCTCTCTCTCTCTCTCTTTCCAGCAGATCTGTTTGCCTCCCCCACACTCCTATGATCCAGGCATTTTAACTGCAGTTTAAAGCCCTCCTCCCACCTCAACATCCGTCTGACCATATATTTCTGTCTGTCTCTCTGAGACATGCATGCATTTTCCTGGCGGTCGGTCCATTCTTCTTCATCTTTCTCATCCCACACCCCGGCTCCAAATTTAACCCTGTTTCAGCCTAGTGGGAAAATAGGGAGGGGGGGGGAGTGTGTGAATGCTGGGAGATTTTGAGTGCAGAGGGGGGTGGGGTGGGATCCCTTGCCTGTCTCATGGCTTTCTGATTAGTGCAGGGCGGGCAGGTGGAAAGTTAAATTCCGTGAGAGACCAGGATAACTGGATGCATTCTCTTCCCCCTCCCTCCACCTCTCTCTCTCTCTCTCTCTCTCTCTCTCTCTCACTCACTCACACACACACACACACACACACACACACACACACACACACACACACACACACACACACACACACTCACACAAGTACTTGTGGCAAAAGTGTGTTTTCCAACCTGTCCACAGAGCTGAAATTCCCACACGTGCCGTTTTGCACGCTGGGTGGACCCTCCCTCCAAGTGACAGCGTTTCTACCCCCTGTGTGGCATTATGAGGAACCGGACATGTGCCGTCTCTCCCCCACCCCCCTCCCCTGTACTACACACACTTACCTTCAACTTCCTGAACTTTTCAGTTCTGATCCCTTGGTGAGTGACTACTTGGAAGAGGAGTGTGTGTGTCTCTCGGTCTGTCTGTGTTCACACGACTGAGTGTCAAGAGAGGCGTTCTTATCCGTGCCTGAAATTCACTCTTCCCCCCCTGCTCCCCCTCCCACCACCAGCCCCTCCCCTCCAATTTCAATCCCTCCTGGCGCTTGGAGAGTTAACCTCCGGTGACGCTGCTACCTCCACATACCGCCCACCTCCCTTGCTGGTTGAATCCTTTCCAGTACTCTAGAGGTTAACCTTTTCTCTCCCTCCCTCCCTTTTCTCTCTCTCTCTCTTTGTGCCCCCTTCTCCTCCCCCCCCCCCCCCCCCCCGGTGCTCCATATTCCTCCTCCCTTTCCCCTCCCTCTGGTGGGGAAGAGGCTCCCGTCTCTCTCCACCAATTCCCTTCCCAGATCTTAGAAGGCAAACCTCTTCCTGGCCTCCCCCAGCCTTCCCCCCGCCTCTCCCCCCTCTCCTGTCCTCTCTCCCCCCACCCCTCTTCTCTACCTCTGCACCTCACCCCCACTGCCCATCTTGGAAGGAGGAAGGGTTCTCCTCGGGAGCAGCCCGCCGTCCTCTCCTCCATCACGCCCTCCCCTTCCTTTTCCACATTCTGTCACTTCCCCCCCCCCACTCACCGCAAGCCTCTCTCTTCCCCCCTCCTTCCCCTTCCTTCTCTCCTTTCACACGCTGCCTGCCTTCCTTCCTTCCTCGCGCACCCTGCAACAGCCTCCCCCCTCCCGCTCAAATGTCAGTTTCTGCACCCTCCGGGAGCACCAAAGGGTAGCCGAGGGAGGGGGGACGAGAGGGCGGCAGCACCCCCTCCTCCAGACCAGGCCGAGGCCACCCGCGAGCAACTGAAAAGGGGGCGAGCAGTAACCCTGAACCCCGGAATATCTGATGTTCAACAGACCTTTCCCAGCCAGGTGCTTGAAACAAGGAAGGAATGGATTGCCTGTGTATAGTCACTACCAAGGTAAGATCGCCACCTCTGGGGAGGGCAGCCGGGAGGTCTGGGATCCGTCTTGCCCCCCTCTGCGAAGAGCATGGGGTGGGTGGGTGGTGGGGGAGATGGCTGTACAGAGCGAGGTGTGTGTGCGTGGGGGTGGGGGGGGAGGCAGAAGCCGAGAGGCTGTTGCTGACTTGGGTGGAGTGGGGTGGCTCGGCTCGGCTTGGCGTGGCTGGGGGGCTACGGTGGCCCCTCGATGTGAGGGGGGAGGGGGGGAGATCGAAGGCTGCCGTTGCGAGAAGTGGGAGGAAGGCTTCAGAAGCCGCCCCCCCCCCCCCGCACGAACAGTTTCCATGGAGCTGGTGATTGCGTGGGTTAAAGCTGTTTCGGGTGATATGTGGGTGTTATGGGGCTGGATCTGGGCTGGAATCGCTCCTATAGATCTTCTAGAGGGGCTAGAACGGGCGGTGGGGCTGGCGCGGGGGGAGCTGTCCCTGGTGCTGAAGCCCCGGCGCTGTCCCTGGTGCTGAAAGCGGTCGCCGGAGGCTCGGCGTTCGATGGGGCTTGTGGCGATGGATGTGTTCATGTCGGTCTGGGAGCGACGGACACAGCACCACAAGGCTGAAATTGTGTGCAGATTTTTTTTGTGTGTGTGAATGTCACATTACAGAGATCCAGGGTTCATGGGAGTGGGACTGAGCGAGACCCCCACCCCTCTGCTCCCTGGGTCTAAAGAGAAAGGGGCTCCTTCCCCGATTACGGCTGAGAATCCCTTGCATTTTCCTGTTTTCCTAGCAAGTAGATCAACTGCTGTGCTGAAGAAGGGAGAAGACTTAGGGGGGGAGAGATGGGGGTCGGGAGAGATGCTTTAGCACCCTGGCCTTGGTTTGACAATTGCATTGATCCAAGTGTTGGGGGGGGGGGCAGGTGGGCCTTGCTAAAGACCAGGGGGGTCGCTTGTGAAAATGGTGGATCGGCAGGAGCAAGCAGGGCCGCATGGCAGATTTGGGCCTTGGTGGACTTGCCAGAGTCTCTCTGGAGTTGGGGGGGGGGGGGCTTCTTCATTCTGCCCAAGTGGCACCGGCACCACCAGCAGCAGGGAAGAGGGTTGCTCTTTTCTGCCCGAGGTCTCTGACGCGGAGAAGACACGGCTGCTGCCTCCCAAACCCTCCTCCAGATGTTCTCTCCAGCTTTCCCTTGGCTTCCTTTTTGGGTGGGTGTCATGGAGACCGTCAGGCCTCATTTGGGGCCTGGTTTGAGAGGGCTGTCTCGGGCCGGACTCCTCTCCCCCCACACCCATGCAGCTACCCTTTCACTTGGGCGCTGGGCTCAAGCCCTTTCCCATAGGGGCACGATGATGTCGTGTGGGCAATTCAATGGGGTTTAAGTGGGAGAGAGACGAGGGACTTTTCTGTGCCAAGATGGATGGGGGCAGAGAAAGAGGCTGGTACTGAACACGCTGGGGACAGCCAGGAGATGGGAACGAGCCTCGGCCGAGAGCCACCTTTCTCGCATGGAGGTATTCAGCAGTTCACAAACTTTTATTACTTCCAAGGACAGGACAGGAGAGAAACGAAGAGCATCAGCGGGGCCAGTGTGGGATGCAGGGGATTAGGGAACGAAGGGCAAGGAATCGGCTTCCTGTAGAAAACCTCTTTGCATTTGGTTACTGTCTCCTCCATGGAAACCCAGAGCAACTCCACCTCCCGTCAGGCCTTTGGAAGCAGAATGATTCAATCCTGATTAATCAGGGGTGAGGTGAATGCTTAATTATGAAAGGAGGCAGGCGAGGGAGGCAGGGAGGCAGGCGGGCGGGCGGGAGGGAGCGTGTGGGTTTCCAGGGGTGCCCAGCGAACAGGTGTTCGCCTCGGACCGGACAGGCTGACACGGTCGCTGCTCTGTGGGGTTCTCCGGAGGAGAAGGGAGGTTTGGGAGCACATCACAGAGGTGTATGTGTGGGGGGAAAGGGAGCCAGGAATAGCACAGAAAAGGAGCCGTTCCGTTCCGCCCGTCAAACACACGCAGTGCGTGCTAAATACCACACTCAAACTGTACATGAATGCAGATTTCAGTGGGGTGGGGGTTGCCTTATGTGCTGGTAGGAGCCGTTGATAGAAACTGCAGTCGTTGTCAGCTTCCAATTGGTTGGAGAATTGGGGGGGGGGGATTTGAGGGGACTAAATGGGAGTGTCAGGTGAGGAAATGAATAGGCCCCCTCCATATACTCTCGCTCAGAGGGGGGGGGGGAGAGGCAACTCACAGGGTGTGGAACTGAATTTGATCCAGAGCACATTGGGAGGGGGGAGTAGGGTTGGGTCGAGAAGTCTGAATTTTTACAGTGAATCATTAGAAGGTGTGGGAGCTGTTACAGGTCATTGTGCAAAGGGGCAGTTCACTATTGGGAGGTGTTTCAGTGGGGGGGGTGGCAGGAGGGTCGAGGAATTGCCACTTTCCAAACTGATTTTGGGGTTGGGGGGAGTCAACAGGGTCAGGATAAATTTAATTAGGCAGAGACTAGAGGGGCCCCATGTGTGCCTGAACTCTGAGGGGTGAACATGGAATGTATTTTTTAAAGTGTATTTGAGGTGGAGTCCGGGGGGGGGGGGGGCTGCATTTGGACTTGTGCCGGGAGCACCAATTAATCCGGGGATGCCGAACTATGGTTTGTGGCTCAGCAAAAGAGCCTTTGTGGAAGGAAGTCGTTTGCCGGGGGCTGCTGCTGTCCACTGCAGAGAGCGCCCCCCCCTTCCATAAATTGCCCAAACCTGTTAATAATGGATGTGGGCTGCAAGTGATTGATCGGCGGCCTTTCTTTTCCTGCAGCGAAACCATCTTGGCTTTTACCGGATCTTCTCAGGACTGGCCTTGAATCGGTTATTGGGCTGGTGGGAATGGGGGGGAGGGGGCAGAGGGCTCCCCATGAGGCTGATTGAATGGATGTCGGCTTCCTTCCTTCCGGAGATCCAGTTGAGGAGGTGACCACAAGTCTACCTCTTTGGCACCCGTTTGTCATCAAGCACCTGAAAGATCTTGGCTCGGCTGCAGAGCAGAAATCCTTCTTTCAGTATTCAGTGCGGAGAACTAGCTCCAGTGGGGTGGGGGGGGCATGTGGAGTGCGGGTGGGGGAGGGAGTTGTTCATTCATAGATTTTTGGCCCACGGTGTGGAGGTGTGAAGAGCAGGTAATGTGGGTGGATTTAGGTGTGGGGGGAGGAGTTCCTCTTGGAAGGCGCTTCCTGACGTCAGTTCAGGTTACATTCAGAGCGGCATCTGGATATATATATATATTTTTTCCTGATCGTTGAATTTGTTCTAGAGAGGGAATGGGAAAGTTCTTTAGTGGCAGGAGTGGATTTTTGCCCGTCTGTCCTGAAGTCTAGAGATAGCAATTTGGAAAAAAAAAACCTACACTGTGTATTTTATTTTTGCCAAGTTTCTGTACTGCTTTATAACTTTGATAATTCCCCCCCCCCCCAAAAAAAGTGGTTTGTAGCCAAGTTAACAACAATTGCAATAGAACAGCCTAATAAACCGTCAAAGCAAAGAAGTCACAATAGAAGCACAGCAAGAAGGCTGCACAATCCATATCTAGGGTTGAGGATGCAAAATACTTTGAAACCTAAGAATCGAGCGAGAGGTGGAACAGACTGTGCTTAGCCTGTGACGGGCCTTGGAGCCTGCCAGGCCAGGGATCCGTGGAGTGCAGCGCGGCTTCCCCTGACTGGCTTGGGCTCTCCGGGATCTCAGACGGACTCCAGCTCATTCCGCACATGCAGAATAATCCACTTTCAAACTGCTTTCAGTGCTCTTTGAAGCTGTGCAGAATAGCAAAATCCACTTGCAAACAGTTGTGAAACTGGTTTGAAAACGCATTATTTTGCGTGTGCGGAAGGGGCCTCTAGAGAGAGGTTTGTCCTGTCTGTTGCTGCCTGAGAGTTGCCTGAATGACAGGTGCTAGGAATTAAACCTGGACCTCCTGCCACGGAACCAGGGGTCACGTCTCCCCACAAAACCAGACCACGTCTCTCAATGCCGAGTTAGCCCATCTATCTCCGTCTGGTCCTCTTTGGCTGTTCTTGAAAGGTCAGGGGGGAGGTTGGAGGGGGGGGAGGCTGGAGTCCCAGCACTTGGGACGGGAGGGTTTCAGTGGGGGCTGCCCTTGGGACTTCCTGGGTACCAAGCTGGAGAGCCAAGCCTTCTCTGTCACACTCAAGCCTTTCCCTTGGAGCTGCCAGTGGCACCCTAGGGCAGTGGTGGCGAACCTATAGCACGGGTGCCAGAGGTGGCACTCAGAGCCCTCTCTGTGGGCACGCACAGAGTCACACCTCACACACGCACACACCCACATCTAGGCTGGCTTGGGCCGCCGGGCTCAATTATTAGCATTAAACCTAAGACCTAGTTTTGGGGAAGCAGTGTAGGTAACCCTGTTAAGCGCTGTTAAACCCCACTGATTTTCATGTGAAGAACTAAAGTGCCATCCTTTACCTGGGAGTAAGCTCAGTTGCTGGCAATGGGGCTTGCTTCTGAGTAAACCCTCCTAGGGTCGTGATTCACCCGTTGGAAGAGTTGCACGGTTGCTTCAAGGCAAAGCCACCAACTAGAACCAGGGGGCATTCATTGAAAATGCTGGTGGGAAGAATTAGGACTAATAAAAGGAAACACTTCTTCACACAATGTGTGATTGGTGTTTGGAATATGCTGCCACAGGAGGTGGTGATGGCCACTCACCTGGATAGCTTTAAAAAGGGCTTGGACAGATTTATGGAGGAGAAGTCGATCTATGGCTACCCATCTTGATCCTCCTTGATCTGAGATGGCAAATGCCTGAGCAGACCAGGTGCTCGGGAGCAGCAGCAGCAGCAGAAGGCCATTGCTTTCACCTCCTGCATGTGAGCTCCCAAAGGCACCTGGTGGGCCACTGCGAGTAGCAGAGAGCTGGACTAGATGGACTCTGGTCTGATCCAGCAGGCTAGTTCTTATGTTCTTATGTTCTTAACTACCACCAAGCTTACTCCTGAGTAACGCACGCCTCGGAGCCAACCGTTTTTTCTAAACTAAAACCTCAGTATTCAGGTTAATTGCTGTGTCGGCGCTTCGCGATAAGTAAGTGGGTTTTGGGTTGCAATCTGGGCACTCGGTCTCGAAAAGGTTTGCTGTCGCTGCCCTAGGGTCTTGCAAAGAGAGGAGGGGTCTGCATGGCTGTTTTCTGCTTCCTGGGATCCTCTAAGTAGAGATCGCAGCTGCTGAGTCCAGAGCCTTTGGCCTGCCTTGACCCTGTTCTGCCGTTGACCGACAGGTCCTTCCAGGTGTCAGTGGCTACAGGTGGGCTGGATTTCCCCCCCCTCTCTTGAATGCTGCTTGTGAGTAAGTGGCTTTCTTGGACCAGATGGAGCAATTAAGGTGTGGAGGGAATTGTACCCACATTGTCGAAGGCTTTCACGGCCGGAATCACTGGGGTGCTGTGTGGTTTCCGGGCTGTATGGAACACAGCCATACAGCCCGGAAACCACACAGCACCCCAGTGTACCCACATTGTTTTCCCCAGGACTCTGGATGTCATGCACCCAAAGGGGCCCACCTCTGCCCCTGGGGGAGGAGGGGCCTTCAAGCTGCTAAGAACTTTTTTAGGGATGCATTTTGAGCATTTTCTTTCTCTGAGACATCGTGGGGAATTTGTGTGTGCGGGTAGGAACAGCGTGTTTGTTTGGCAGTCCTCACAGCGGGTCAGTATGTTCAGTGCCATAGCTCTGGACTCAAAAGGCAGCTTTTGCAGTTGGAGAAGGGGTGTCTCCCCCATCATTTCCACATAGACTTCTAAAGGCTTCTTCTGAGGACAGGGACAGAGGCGTAGGGATTTCCAGGAGGGCCCTAGAACAGTGGTGGCGAACCTATGGCACGGGTGCCAGAGGTGGCACTCAGAGCCCTCTCTGTGGGCACGTGCACACAGACTGCATCATGTGGGGGGAGGGGAAGCACTGTTAAACCCCACTGATTTTCATGGGAAGAACTAAAGCGTGATCCTTTACCTGAGAGTAAGCTCAGTTGCTGGCAATGGGGCTTGCTTCTGAGTAAACTCTCCTAGGGTCATGATTCACCCGTTGGAAGAGTTGCATGGTTGCTTCAAAGCAAAGCCACTGACTACCAACAAGCTTACTCCCAAGTAACGCGTGCCTCGGAGCCAACAATTTTTTCTAAACTAAACCCTCAGTGTTCAGGTTAAATTGCCGTGTTGGCACTTTGCGATAAATAAGTAGGTTTTGGGTTGCAATTTGGGCACTCGGTCTTGAAAAGGTTCGCCATCACTGCCCTAGAAGACCCAGGCTGGCCCAAACCCTCTTCGCCTTCCGCTGCTGAAGTTGGGACACGATCCACCGAGATGTTCCCCTCTGTGAGCCCGGCTGAAATGTAGAGAGCTGCGTACCTGCCAGGCAACCAGGGCATGTTGCAGTTGTTGGAATTTTGTGCCAATCTAGAGCAAGAGTGCATCTCCTTCCCAACGCTGCCACGCTGCCCACGGGCATGGATTCCTTGAATGAGCTTCCAGTCCTTTTCTAGCAGTGGGGGGGAGAGACATCCGGTTGCCGGGTGACACTTCCATGTGCGTCTGCGTGTGTGAGCGTGGTGTGCGGGGCACGCCTGCGTGGCTTCTGCCATTGATTAGCCAGGTTGGGAATGAGTCACTGGTGGTGGCGGTGGTGGCCGGGTGGCCTGGAGTGTGCGAGAGAGAAACTAAATATAGGAGAGACATTGTGAACCAGGATAAATGCTTCTGCACCGTGGTGAGCAAACCTGGATTGACCTTCGGCTGCCCCCACACAACGGGTGGGTGGATGGGAGATGCGTTAGACCCAAGAGTGTCTGAGGGAGGGACTTTTTATGAGGTTGGGGAGGGGACACGGAAGAGG